>NW_010972438.1:7464059-7525328 GCF_000737465.1 Haliaeetus leucocephalus
ATTCACGACCGCCCCTACCCTCCGAAGGTGCCCGAGGGGGGGGGGGGGGGGGAGCAAACTTGCATCTCCATCAGCTCTGTAGGCTGATGCAGGACTAACATGCAATAAGTCAGTTTTCACTGTGAACAGAGTGATTCTTTGCAACAAGAGACATCATCTTCCAAGATTACGTCTTCCCTTACAGTTTCTTCCTCCTCCAATCTCTCTACTAAGTTCTTCTGACTCTTCCTCCTCCTTCACCACTCTAACAAGCCCTGTCCAATATCCACCCCTGGTACCGACCCTGCCTTTGCTATCTCCAGCCCAAGTATCTATCTCAAGACATCTTGAAGAAAGGTGTCCCCATGAACACACTAGCTTGTGCTAGAAATGCCCTACAGCTGTATCTGCAGGTCTGCTTTGTCCCTTCCTAAATGTGTCTGCAGTTATCTCCTCTACTTTGACAGCCGGTCAGCTCCAGTTTCAAATCTTCTTCCAAGTATCTATTTTCTTGTCCTACTTTTATCTTTCTTCCCCAAACACAATGCATGTCGGGTTAGTTTTTGCCCTTATTTACGCTGCTTTTGCAGTTCGTGCATCATTTTATTAGTCTCAGAAAGCACTTAGGCACCTTTTGCCATGAAAAGTAGTAGACACTCAAAATCATCCACACTTAACTAACACATAAATCTTTGCTCTTTGTAAGGTGAGTAATGTCAGGTTAAAACCATTCACTACAGAGACATGAACAGCTTATTGAACCCAAATTCAAGCTACACAAAGGAATCCAAAATGGTACATCCATTCAACATCACAAGAGTTAAAGAGTATTGTCTGCTTCACCATGTTGCAACTAATGATTAATAAATGAGTCTATTAAGTTAATCTGCCAGGCAAAACTAAGCTTGACAGACACCTGCCACAGAAAATTTGTTATCTATTCAGGCAGGAAATGGCAGTGAGAAGAAATCAATGTCACTGCTGTACATTGAGCTGACAAACTGAAATCTCAGAGGAAGTTTGTCATCTTGAACAATGAGCAATATCCCTGGTGGCATCTCAAAGCCCCACAATAAAGGTCAGACATAGCTCTTATTTATCAGGGCCTTGAAGCTCTACTGTAGCAATTAAATTTTGTTTTTAATACTGGCTGAAAAAGTCCAGCTATTTGACAGTAATATGTGGTAATATATTTATGAGAAGATATATATATCTCCACATGCTGCTGCATCATTGTTGAATTGGAGTTAAATGGCATTATTTCTTTGCAATGTAAAATGAAAAGCAACATAATCTTCTATTATCTAGGCCAAAAAATAGGAAAAAAAAAAAAAAAGAAACAATACCCACTACATTTGCTTCAAATTCGTTAGAAGACAGAAAAGGAAACGCTCTGTATCCAGCTGTACACCAAACAAAACAAGCTTTCAAATACAGTCTCCAAGTTTTGCTTTTCTATGCTCGTGAATGAGTGGTAAAATTATGCAGCTGTTAATAAGACAACAAGGGAAGCTTTTGACATAAACCCTTTTTTATCTCCTAGCTAGAAGCATTACAATCAAAGAGGAAATTTGTTCATGACTGCCGTTTGATTTTCGGCATTAGTGGCGTTTGCTTTCTGTGTTCTGCTCAGCGGGGACCAGAACTGGATGGGGATTATCGGTTTCACTTTTCCCCATGCACCCCACAAGACGCTGCGGAGAGCAGGCTTCCAAAGTGCCTGGGAAGGCTTTGGACGTATGTCAGTGGGATCTGCACAGCCGCTGGGCTCCCTCCTCTCTAAGACACCTGCAGGATAAGGGCCTAAACATTCATAAGTCATACTTGAATAGAATTTGAAAGCTTGCAAAAACCAAACAAACTAGGAAGCACCACCAACAAAAACAAGCAGAGCAGCACCTTTGCCTGCGCCAAGAAGATCCTAACAAGGTATGTCCTCCATTTCTTACAGTTGTCCATCGGAGCCTGTTTGACAGCATCCCGATTTAAAAAACAAAACCCACACAAGCAATTTCATGGGTACTGGAACGAAAGGGAGTCTGGCTTCCTGCGGATTTGGTTTTTGTCATGAGATTCTTTGAAGCCAAATAATTTCCAAGCCGGGTTCAGCGATCTTCCCACGACAGGGACCTCCGTCACATTTCCTCTCAACATCTCTTCTGCAGCGCCTGTTGAAAGTTCAGTTCCTATTGCAAGCCTTCCCTCAAACCCCTTAATCGCCTTTATTCTCCCCTCACACACATATTTTCAAGAAACTTGTAGGAACTTCTATTTATCTTTGCAGGCTTTGCCTTTCCACCGCATTTCCGTGGCCAACATGTCCAGGGGCCGCACAGGCTCCTGTGCATTCATGTGTGCATACACCCTGTTTGTATAAGCCTTGTTTCCCTAAGAGACCAGACTAAACAGCCCACGCCCCAAAGTAGGATTAATATATGCAAAAAGAAATCACTCTGCAAGGGTAACTCATCCAACAGTGAAAAAGTCTTTAGATGGCTTATTGCCCTTTATTCCTCTACCATGACAGACGTGACAAAATCTCACAGTCTGGGGACACGTCTTAATTTGAACATTTACAGCATTTCATTCCTTTTCATATTTTGCTTTTTAAAATAAAAGGTATTCAGCAATGAACAGAATCACACCCTGCCAGGCAGCGACATTTATGCCTGAAATAGGCTAAGGCAACAATAAAAATGTGGTCCACACATGCGGGTAACTTTCTGCCAGCAAATATGAAACCCTGGCGAGCTCCACCAACCTCTCATTCGACGTTAATATAAAATAGACAGAGAGTACCAGTTCTCATGTCTGGCCTAATGTTATGTAACTGTGCTGTTTGTTCAACAGAGTCAACTCTTACACACACACACACACAAAAAGTTTAAATCCCCCAGACAGCTGTAAATCATTATTCTAAAATGTTTTCTAGGTTAGTGAAATTATCATTTACTCTGGTCCCTGTAGTCCTTAGCACTTGATGCCTAACAACGTAATGAAAGTTGCAGATTCTTATTTCTACAGATCTACTTAATTCCCCTGATACAGAAGGATCTTAAAAGATTATTTTTAATAAGTTACTTCTAGAAATAGTTGCACTTCACAACCAGAGCAAGAGATACACACATCTCTCCTCTAAAAAAAACCAGCCTACAAAGTACTGAAGATTGATGACAAAGCAAAAGTCCTCCCACCAAATACTGTTTAATTAAATAAAAGATATTTAAGGAGGAGCTTAATAATACTCTTTGTAACTACAACACAACATTTTAAAGTAACTCAAAGTTCACCCATTCAATATCTGATGCAAGCTGACATTGTACTGAAGGAAGCACAGCTGCCAGGGAGCAAGGAGAGCATGCTGAAGGAGTGGCAAAGAAGGGGTGGGGGAAAAAACAGAAGGAAAAAAAAAAACAAAACCAAAAAAAACAGAAAACCAAAAACTCATCAGCCCCTTCAGAACTGGGATTCCCTTCCAAATATGAGAATTCTTTCACACAAAGAGGAAACAGATGTCCATGGCTGGAATTTGCATGTGGCTTTATTCTCTTCTAGGATACAATAAAACTACTCTTCTTCTCATCCTCTGAGCTAGAAATTAAACAGTGGCATGTCATGCAGAGTCCAGCTGTGCCTCTACCTCCAACCTTTATTAGCAATATATTTAAAAAGAAGAAGAAAAGAGAGAGACACAAAGAAGGGGAGAAACTAGAAAAGCATAAAAAATGAAAAACTTTGTGGTATGTGTTCTCAAAACAATATAAAACCTACAGATGTTCTTACTAATCTGTGGCACATGTTTGTTTATTCAGGTTTTCCCTGTCTCCAGTTCAGCGGGCTTTGCTCTCCAGAAGAGCTATCTGTTTTTACAAATGTTAGAGTAAATACTGAAGGAGAGATTGGCAAAAAACAGCCAGAGGAGGAACAGGCTCACCTTGTAAGAGCTTTCTCAATGTCCCTGAAACTGTACCTCCATTCCAGAAACTGCTCTCGCCCATATCTCCACTGTTCCCTACATTAACAGCAACAGGAGAAAAGGCAACGGTTACAAAGAGGATTTTGAGAGTACGAATATCACAAGAAGCAAGAACATCTGTTCACTTCAGGGAGAACGTACTGCAGTCATCACAGAGTACTTCTCAAACTTGCACCTCACCTGTCATTCACATGCACTTTGACAAGGCTCATAGAGACACTATCTCCATTGAAGCCTGTATTTATAAGGAGTATTCCACCAGTTATCTGAGCTGCAGGTGCCAAACTGTGCTTTCTCCATTGTAATTACAAAGAAAAGTCTAACAACCCACTTCTGAGTATCAAAAAATATACTGTTTTCCAAGGACACATAAACCACAAATTTCAGGAGAACAATCTTCCCTTTAACTAATTCCTTTTTACATTCCCCTTTTTTTTTTATCAGCTTCTTTATAAAAGATGGTTCTTTTCAAATAGGTTCAAGTTACAGTAGAATAAAACAACCGTGTCAGCCCACTGGAGTTAACACCAAAACGTTTCCCTTAATAATCACAGTAAATCTAGTTCAGTGTCTTGTCCTCCTAAAATTCTTCACACGCTTTCCCAATACATCTGGATTATGATAAACTGATGTTCCAGCTATAAATATACTTCCCCCATGGTGGGATTTGAAAAGACAGCATGAAACGAGGTAAGCCTCTCCCCTGGTCATGTCAGAGGCCATAGCAATAGACAGCAATGTGAAGACCCGTAGCTTTCCACAGTACTGACTGAGGAAGAAGGTGTAGAGGAGCTCAGCACAGCCATCATCTATGGTACACCCCAAAGCTGATGAAGTAGACTTATTTTCTTGCAAAGCTCCAATTAATACTGCCTCCCACATCCTCCTTGATAAATTGCAGACTCCACAAGGAACCTAACGAAGGTAATTTGTAATCTTAACGTGCATGAAAGACTGTCAAAGCCATCAGCCGTGTTCCTGCATCTCCGAGAGATGAAAGATGTGAGCATGGTGAAAGAATGGACAAGTTTATATGTTAAATGAATGATGGAGGGCTTTGTCAATAAACACTGATGCAATTAGAAACAAAACTCTTCAGGCAAGTGTGACAACACTGGTATAGCAATGTCCAGAGAAGATCTCTTGGCTCCATTCCTTAAAGGACACAGTGAAAGACCAAGTTCACATACAGCACCTTCCTGTAAGACTGCATGAAGCCAAAAGAGAAGTGGAACCCCATGGGAAGCTGGGCCATCACAGGTAAAACTATCAAGTTGCATTTGCGACAAACAACTTTTCACAGCTCTTCGGTGTTGAACATGTGGCTTTGCAGCACTGCCAGAGGCAAAGGAACGGCATTTAGGGTGGTAGAAACACCGGTCTCAGCAGTGCCAAGAGTATCATTAAAACAAAGGTTTCAGATTATGCACCAGCAGCCACCTGAGGTAATCAGCAGTTCCCTCATTTTCAAGCAAATACCATTAACCCTGTATGACCTAGGAGACAACTGCAAGCTACAAATGGGAAGAAATAGAAAATTCCCAAATTATACTCATTACTCTGATTCAAGCATCCACTAACCCTCAAATAAATATTTGCACTTTTCTTCCTCTGTTTCCTCAGCTCAAAACCCAAAGTGTTTCCCATTGTCACCTGTCATATGTGAATGTTGGGAAGTAAATTCCTTTCCAAGACAAAACATTATGTGCCCCACAGGGTTGCTTAATTCGGTTACAAGCCATTCTCACAGATGTCCTTTGGACCTGTGTAGCAGAACTTCACATACAACAGGATTTTCTTTTAAACAGCACTGCACGCTCATTATAAAAGGAACATATAGAGGACATTACATAGAGACAGATAAATACAAGGAAAATTCTATCCAGTTTTCCTTCCACTAGAAAAAGGTTTTCTGATTAAAGAGGAAAAGAAAAATAAAAAAGATTTTCTAGAGGGCAATGTTGACCAGCGAAGGGGAAAGACACAGTCAGAGATCCGGCATGACTGCGTGTTCCCAAAACATGGGGAAAAGAGAAGCACTGAGGCAGATGCACAAACTCAATGCAGGCTGGATTGATTTAAGAGACCCTGATGATCACAGAGCACTAACTTTGCACACACGTGAGACAGACCATCATCGAGCTATTGAAGCCTCTTTCCTCAAAGAAATAATATTAACAGCCTTCAAAATTCCCCCCTTTTGCACCAGCCCCTTACTTTGCAGGGAGGACAGAACAACTATTAGAAACTGTATAATGTTAGCCACAGAAGTTGATCTTACTGTACTTCAAACAGGACCTGGACTGACTGGCCCCTAATTAGAGAAATAATATCCATGTTGTCCCATTCTCCAACAAACAAGCACTAAAGGAGATGCCCGTTTTGCTATTTCTTCTTGAAACCAACATACCAAAAAAATCCTCAACAAGAAAATGAATATGCTGACCAATTTGTACATGCTGGTTTTAAGGTGCAGATAAAAATCTTGTAGGATAAAGATGAGTTTAGCAGCTCTAGAAGAATGAAGGTATTGTTTAACAGGAAGCAGATGTATGTCAGATGGCAAACTCATTAAAGTGTCCCATCGTTAAAGGAAACGGGATAACAACGAGCCATCTGAAAAAACCTGAACTGATCAGGAAATACACAAGCCGCAGCTAATCTCCTATTTATTGGTAGGTAATGCCTTTAAGTCATGCACATGCATTGAGTTTAGGACCATGAAGGACTAATCTTTGTTCTCATGAAAAAAACATAGGAGCAGAACCCTAGAGCATGAGGCACAGCATTTCTGGAAAAAGTCTTCTGAGGAAAAACCCTAACATTTGGAGAAACTATTACATTAATACGTGGGTGCACAAACGCACGCATGGTTATGTGCTGCTGTCCGGGAAGCATGTCAGTTCGCTAACTTTGAAGGCATTTTAATGTACATTTACACACATGTGATCTTTTAAATGTAAGTATAATTACAAAAAATGCCTTATGAAAGGCACCTCTCAAGGGAGAGCCTCTGAATACAAACGTTTAAATTCAAAGAAAAAAAAAATTACAGGCAGACACTGGACTGACAGATTTGCAGTATCACAGAGTTGAACAGTTCCTCAGATGAGAATTTTGCAGGAGATACAAAGACCTAAGCACAAGGAATTAAACAAGCAGCATGTTTGATTAACAAGGCAGGTGGATCTATGCAGAGGAGTGAGAGTATTGCTTCATCCAGCAACCATTCAATCAAAGAAACTTGACAACAGTGCAGCTGTAATTGTACTGACATCAGCATAGGAACTCTTGTCCTCAGAGTAACAGCCACAAAAAAATTTAACAGACTGGGAAGAAACATGTGTTTCTGCCTTCCTGGATATATGTCAACCTATAGCAGTTTTGTTACAAATGTCTTGGTACTACATTATGATAACAAATAGAACAGAGCACCTCTCACTATAAAAATTAAACACATCTCTCACCAGGAGATTTCTGAACATCACTAAAAAAATCTCCTTGGGGAAATCCATCTCTGCCTTTGCATATGGGCCTGACCCAAAGTTCACTGAAATTTCTGGAAATTTTGCACGTGTGGCTTCAATAGCTTCTGGATCAGAACCCATGGTCAAGATGGAGAAAAGAGGAGAAAGTGGATGCAAGGGTTCTAGCATACGCCACAAGGATCAACTAATTCGGACCCTACCATGTTCTTCGCAGGATGCACAGAGTCAGACTCATGGTCAGAGCAGGATCTAGGATGTACTCTTTTTAACTTCTTAAGCAGGAACTGCTGCAAATTCCCTGCTTTTACAGAAGCGTATCTTCTGTACCCTACTAGTAGCTGTATCTGAGCCCAAACCATGTACATTTAAGTACCACTTAAAAGTCCCAAGAAAGTTAATACAAGCTAAGCAAATTCTTTTGAATGTTTTACCAAATACGAACTTTGGTGTTTTGCTGCATCGATAGCCCTGATTATTTGGTAAGAGTATTCCTGCATATTGGCCTTTTGTGGGGGGAAAAAACCCAACCAACCAACCCAACAGAACAAGTAACCAAATGTTGCTATAAACAAAACACCCCACAGATACTATGAGAAAATTACTCCATCAAGGCTAGTGCAAAACCAACATTAACAGAACAACTACTATAAACCACCAAGTTGAAATTTCTTTCTTTGAAGTGCATGACCCATGCAGCACTGTTTATATATCTTACACCATTATCTCCATCATGTGGCAGAGAGAAAAAATGCAGATTAATGTCAAATTTAGGAAATGCTATTCATGTAAAGGTATTTTACTTACCTTACACACATGCATACACACTTACATGTACACACATTCAAAATTTTGTATCTCACAAAACGGGGCATTGCTAAGCTTCCTTCTGTGACTGCTTTTTTCAACTATTTAGGAAGAGCCATATCCACACTGCACACCACAAGTAAAATTAGAAATAGCCTTGTCCTGCAAGGTGCTTGCGGTCTCAAGGGCAGTGCCCCAACGGGTGCCAATGAAACAATGCTCAGGGGAAACGCGGGGAATCTTCAGCAGGCCATGGTGAGCAATCCATCATACAGCAGCCTAAATGGCAAGCCAGCACAGGTGGAGTTAAAGGACTGATCTTCACGGACTCCTTGAAAGAGTTTGCCACACGTGATCTCCGTTGGTGTTGCCTGAATAGGAGTTGGTTCTGCAAAGCACCAAAACACATGTCTAATTGCCCACCTCTTTAAAAGAAGCAGTTAAATACATCCTTAAGTCCTGTACTGAATAGCCCGACTGTCCCGTGTGCCTGAAATAAGACTGGACTATTTTCTCTCCCTCACCTACCTTTTTTATTTTTTAATAAACAGTTACATTGCTTTAGCCCCACCAGAAGACATGGTCTTGCAGAAGTCACTTAGTGAAATGACTTGCCTATGTTACATAGAGGGACCTACCAGCTTATGACAATGATCTCTCCTAGCTTTTATGTATTAAAGCATTACCTTTCGTGAACTGCAGCTACAATTCCACAAACTTTAATCTGATTCTACATTACAAAAGACCTAATCTAAAACTCATTAAAGTGAACTGAAAAATCACAAGCATTTGATCGAACCCAAACGAACAGCTAGACAATGCACGTACAGATACAGGCAGGATGGCTCCGTTCTGGGGTTTTTTTTTTTACCCTCTATAATTTTTTTTTTGACATTTTAACCAGTTCTGCAGACTCTGTAACTATTTAAACAGGAAGCCCCCTGGACCCGGCAGACCTCCCTGCCTATGCAGCTGGAGAGCTACTCTGGTCCTAATGGAGCATTTCTTCCACCCCCACCCAAAGGTAGCAGCTGTACAATGTTGGGTCGGACACTGCAGGGCCACCTGGGACTTGCTGCCCTCCCAGGTGTGGACAGACTCGACTACGGCAATCGAGCCCACGGGAAAGCTGTCTCGCTCCCTGCATCCCCCAACTTCCTGCCTGTCAGCAAGCTGGGAAAAAACTTTAGATGAGGCTGGCTGCACACTCAAATCCAGCGTGCAGAGAGCAGGGAGGGTTTGCTTTCAAGAACCTCTTGCAGGCTTCCTCAAAGGACTTCAACCCTGCTTGCACAACAGCACCACCATTATAAGACCTGTGGAAATAAAAGCCATGACTCCCAATGATTTGTTTTAATTCATTTATGGAGAAAATGCTTTCACCATAAGCCTTTGAATTCATTTGCCTGTCTTTATACAGCCACCTCATTTCCGTCTGCCTTGAGGATCTATCATAACCACAATGTTAAACCATAAAGCTAAACCAAAACAATTTCTCACACTCAGTTACCCAGCCCGGACATGAGGAAAGTGTGCCAAATTACAAGAGCATGGGAACAGGATCCAGAAGAACAAAGGTGCTTTGGTGGGCAAGAACTAAACCACTGGAACATCCTAGACACACACAAACCCTTATTTTCTTCATTTGCTCATCCTGCACGGCTGTTCACACATCTCAGCTATAGGTTTGGGCTGTCTCAGAGCCTATTGGGAACTGAACTACAGAGCACAACAGCAGCTACCTCTTGTTCTACGAAATCCTGGTTATAGGTGTGATCAGCAAAGTAGACACTATTAAGTTTCTACTTTACCAGTATAAATCATCCCCTCCATGCTTGGCAAAACACTTAAGCACATGCTTAACTTTCACTATTGCTGAACAGGAACAAGGTTTTGCTTTAAAAACATTAAAGACCAGACCCAAACAAGTTCTTAGACTCCATACTCTCCTTTACGCTCCCAACCTCCCATTAATCTAAAAGCTCTTCCAGAGTTGGAGCTGGGCCAAAGTGTTTTGTTGAACTGACGCCTAAACAAAGTTTTCTGCGAATTTGGGGCTGCAACCAACGTGGTGAATGAAGAGAAAAGCCAAAGAAAATAGTCTAAACTTTTCTGTGGGTTACTTTAGATATACAATAAAGAACTCAAAGTGACCTCAAACACCCAACAGAAGATAACCCAAGGTAACAACACAACTGCAGCTCCACCAAGAGGTTTTAGCATCACAACTAGCAGCAGAGAAATCCAAGCAGTCAATGTAACTGCCAAGGCCCCACGACGGGATCAGATCCCACCATTTCCAGCATGCTCCCCTCTCACGCACCAGGTCTGAGCACGGCATCTGTTGCACTGATGGTCCCTTTAAGAAACGTACTTCTGTGGAAAACATTGACACCAAAAGGAGAAAGCCAAACTGCACGCCCACTGCAGCGTGGCCTCTAGAGGGAAAGGGATGGGAAATGCTGCTCTCACAGCTTTAATTCATTTAAAGGCCATTTCACATCCAGAAGGTTCCACTGAGATGATTTCTTTTCCTCATTGGTTTTGCAGCCATGTCAAATGCCCATCACAGCCAAGTGGCAGATTTGCCAATTCTCTGCTGTCATAGGTAGATTAATAAAACTCACAGTGCGATGGCTTAAGTTGTGTTGCCTGGTATGGGCTTTTGTCTGTGATATACAGCAGTAGATGGGATTTACATATATATGATTTGAACCATACTCTTCCCAATTGTTTTCCAGCTGGGAAAGAGAAAATCAGCAATGCAATAATTTTCATGCTAACAGGCATTACTTGAGGGGAAAGAAAATCAAACACAAAAATGTTGGTTGGGGAAATAGCCAGACGTTCCCTAACTGTGAGGAATCTCCAGAAATTTTACCTTTTCAGTGGACAGTATTTTAGTATCTGCTTGAGAAACCTGCCCTTAGGTAGGTCTCCAGAACTGTTTCTGTTCCTGCAGCATTTGGATGCCTTATTCTGGGTGCCACTTGCAGACCCCGTAATGCATGCATGATGCTCCTTTCCCCTGAGACTGACTGAGATGTATCTGTCTAAACCAGTTCAACAAAATTGCTAGGCAGCGCCAGATCCTGGTCAAAGACATCGTGTCCCTGAGGTTGCACCGCATATAGCTGGACTCGAAGAACTGGGCCACAGGCAGTGCAGTAAAGAAAAATTAGCAAGCAAGTTAAGGACCAAAGAGAAAAGGGAAGAAAGCAATGCTGTTGCCTAATACAAAGAATGAGCTGATCTCAAAGCAAATGCCTTTTCCAGTGGAACGTTCATAACCTTTTGGGCTGAAAAGGAACAGACTGGTGTTAGCAGCATATAATATATCCAGGTGACTTAAAACAGGGTTTTTTCTAATGAGATTAGCAAACTATACATTACAATTCCCATAACGTTTCAACCTCAAGGCATTTTAATTACATTTTTCATTTATCTTCCCTGGGATTTTCTAATTTGTGCCAGAATGCTTTCTTCACTTAAAACGCAATTTTTATCTCAGCACAAGTACTAATAGACCACTTCAGACAAAACAACCAAAATCTGCTAAACTCAAACAAGAGCAAAAATCAACTGTGGCTTTCAATCAAAAGATATAATACCATTAACACCTTTCTTTAAGTACTACCACCAAATGCTGGTAGTGGTCTTTGGGATCATGAAAAGAGTTAAGAAACCTGCAGAACAGTGTGCTGATTCTGCATTCACACATACAATTTTAAAAGCCCAGCTGACATGATGCCAGTAAATGACCTGACTTCATCTGGAAGTCCTGCAGTGATTATCAGTGTCTTAGGCCTAGGACTAATCTGGGGTGGAAAGGAGGTTCCCAAATTCGTGCTGAAATGCTGATACACATGGTGAAAACAGCCTGTTACGGCGGAGGGACGTTTCCAGTAGACTAAGAAAGAGAATCTGAGACAGAGTGAGCTCTACCTCTACTGTCTGCTTGCGCTTCGCCTTCCAGCTGCAGCCATGGGGATAGCGGGGTTGGTTACCACTTTCATCCTGCTCCCAAGCGCTTATCACAACCCCTGCCACGCATTACTGTCCACGTCCCTCCTAAGCGCTAGTCTGGCTCCTCACGTAACTGCTCCGTCCCCACTTCACACCAAATAAGCCAGGTTAAAGATGGCAACTAGCAACGGGGGACCGTAACCTCGTCACAGCCAGAAGAGGATCTCTGAGCACAGCCTAAGGAACAGACAATATTGGCTGACTTCACTCTCAGGCTTAAATTAAGGATGAGGTATTTCCACCACCACATGCCCTGTGCCCACAGACCAGCTGGTAAGTACCCGTTTGGAAAGCTTAGCTGAACACTGGGAAGATCCTACCCTGAGCAACAGCCTTTACAAGAGGTGCTGATTAAAAAAAACCAAAAAAGTAAAGAACTCGTGCCTTTGCTTTGCAACACGTAGCAACTCAGTAAGATAAATGACAAAAGCCTTTACTGTGGCGGAATAGTTAAATACAATCACAATAAAATTCCACCTGTCAGCTCCAAAAGCACCCCACATGTAGAATTTACACAAGCTGAACTGGAGCTGGTTCAGGGCATGTCATAACAGTTAGTCATTTCTGCACTCTGCACTGTTAAAATTGGCCTCAAGATGAATTGAGTGCCTGTAAAGGGCAACCATATTTCAAGCAAACCAGGACATGCTCAGGGTAGTTGGACTGCCCCTTCAGCTGCATTCCAGAGCGTTTAATTTTTGCCACTCAGTTTGCATGAAAAATATTTCCAGTACACTTCCAAAAAATTCTTCAATCCAGTAAAAATACTTTGTGGTAAAACTCTGGAGAAGAAGGGAGGAGAAAGGTATTAGTTTATATTGAAAGGATTTTGCATAGCATTATTCCAACCCACACTCCTAAGTGAAAAGTAAGAATCACAAGTTATTTTTTGCTCACATGAGTTGTTTGCAATCTGTCAGTTCCCATAACTATAATATGGCATTTTCAATCCAATAGCATCACATGGGGTTTTGTGAATGGCAGCCTATTTTGGTTTTGTTTGTGATGCTTTCCATCAAAAACCACTTCTGGTGTAGGAGACGACGTTACTAAAATGTAAATATAAAGGGCACTGTAAATGATTTCACTCTTACTCCAGTTTTTCTCAAGGGGCTTTAACGCAAGAAATCTTCTCACTGTGTGCAAAAGACTTTTGAATCAAGCCAGTGGTGCTGAGCACCCTCATCCCTTTTTCAAGTCAACTTAACTTGAGGCAAAACAAGTATGGGGGAAATAATCAGGCACGGCCCTTTCCAGAAGCTGTGCATTAGAGAAGTCAGTCTGACACAAATGAACAGAAATCCTCCTGGGCTTTCTCAAAAATTAATGCACCAATAAGGTAAGATTAATATGTAATAATGAGACGATCTTCTTCCATGTCACACAAACTACGTATACTGTATCGGGACACCACGCACGCTTTGAAGTCAGCAAATTACAGTGTCAGCAGCAAACATTTCAGATGTAGCAACCACAACAGTTGTTAGTGGCAATTTCACAGTGAAGGCTGCAGTGAAGCCTGTGTCCCCTTTATCCGCACAGCTGAAATAAGTCTTCAGATGCTCTGGTGCACAGGTCAGACACTTTGGTAACACATTTTTAGCAAGGTATTTGCTCGATTTTGAAGGTAAATATTTTTGTAAACTATTCACTTTTAAAATGTTGCTATTTTCACATTTCTCTGGATTAAAAAAAGAAAAAATTCCCTCTCACAACCTTCAAAAATAAATCTCAGGCATCTTTAAACCTGTATCGTTAAAAAAAAAAAAAAGAGAGAATCAGATATCTTGGATTTCCTCTTATTCCAAGTAACTTATACTATATGCAGTCCAGCCAATGAGTTAAAACTTCCTCCCCTTTCTATTTCCTGATGACACCAACACCCAGTTCACAAAATCCACCATTTGGAGAGGTAATGAGAAATCCGAATGGCCAACTGGGCTGCAGAAGGTCTGTGGTGTCCTCTGGGCAGGCCAGAACCTCTTCTGGGGATAAGGCATGGAGCAGGGAATGATGGGGCAGCACAAAGTGATCAAACATTGGAGAAAGAAAACGTGGAAAAGGCAGCTATAATTTTGTTGCAGGACACTTTTGTACCAAACACTTCACAAACAACTGAAGATTTGCCCCAGGACCTGCAAATATGGGAAAGCAGGCAAATGCCATTGCTTAATTCACTTAAAAGAAATGCAGCACAGACGCTGCAAGCTTAAGTGCCACTTTGGTGACAGTCTATTCTTGATAAATAAATCATTTATACACCTGACACAGCTCGTTTCTTCCTTTCATGATAATTATAGTTTTAGAAGCCTCATTTAAGGGGTGCAAATTAATTTCCAAATTCCACCTACTGTCAAAGAGTGTATTTTATTAGGTGATTAATTACCTGCAGGAGCACTTCAGGAGACACCTTGAAGGCAAACAAGGATTGCTGTGACAGCTCCTTTAAGATATGGCTCCGCTCCTAAAGCCCGATGAGCCCAGAGATAAAATAACTGCATACAGGTGTTATCTTCTATAGCACCTTGGGATGTTCGTGCTTCAGAGATGTGCATTTCCCCTCTAGAACATGCAAATATTTGCCTCAATGCTACAGCCCTTGCTTTGTGAGAAGTCCCATAAACTGCCTGGGGTTGGGTCCACTTCCACAGCAAGGCAGAAAGCAAGAACGACCATGGGGAACTACTCTTCCCTCAACCTCGGGGTACTTCTGAAATTTTCTGCGCTCCCAAAACACAAACTACTTGGCCTTCTCCAGAGTATATGCCTGGATAACATACAGCTGGTTTCAAATTTCTGGGCCAAAAATACTTTTTGTAAGTTTTACGTAAGTCAGTTACAGAGGTGGCAGGATTTATAGCATATTTTACAGCAGTTTCCTTGCTGTCCTTTCAGACCTCTACACTGACCAGAACTTCCAGCAGACCTACGCTCTTCACAGTGCAGCAAAAAGATCTATACATGTGCCATGTCACTCCTCTTTGCAGTCAAGTTTGGTGCCCAAAGATCACAGTGAGAAGAAACCAGCGCAGCCCAGCACGGCTTATATACACACCTATGTACCAAGTTCAGGTACCTTGACACACCCCAGTGACCTTGACACATCATTTAGATACTGAAAAAATCTCCATAGAAAAACAACTTTTCCAGTAACACAAGTGGAGAAATGCAGAGCTTAACCAATTTTATAGGCTTTATCCACCTGTTTTACTTAAGTCTCTTATTCTACACAATACCCAAAGCACTGCTGTCACAAGAATAGCTCTGCTCCCTTGCATTTCTTGTTTGCCTTCTCTTACAACTACACCTGCCTTTCCTGGGAATTGCATTATTATGGAGAAAATGAGATCTGAAGGCTGTTGACCAAGGGCAGGGCCTGTTCCCAACATGTTTGTCTAACCTATTTTAATGGCCTCTCCTGATGGATGGACTGCACAGATGATCAGCTCAGGTGCTGCTTTGTTGGATAGTTCCCCAGAGCAATTTAAGTCATTACTTCTTCACCTTCTCATCACAGGCATAGGAACAGATTTTTCTTTTCTCCTTTGCAGAAAATTTTCAAGTAGTTATCTTTATGATTTTTCCTCCCTGTGGCTTTTCCAATGCTTTTCCTCCCTTTCATGCACAAGGACATCAGTCTCAAAGACTGCCAAAGGCAATTCTCACTGTGTATTTCATCAGCAAGCTTAAGCCAGTTTGTTAGCAAAAGCTGGTTACCTCTAAGCCAACATTAACCCTTCAAGTTGGGAGCAAAAGAAAACACAGAGTCAGAATAGTCTAAGAGAGATTCTCTCATCTGACAGCAATAAATTTCTTTTTCTGATTTCGTGCTAGTGGGATGTCACGATCTCCCTTCATTATGCGTCAAAGAAAGAACATCAGAGCTGAATATATCTGAGGTGAGAGAAAAGAATAAAAAAACAGATTTTGAAAATCTGAGAACTGACTGCTCTCTAACAAAATAGTAATGAAAGACACAAAGTCTTTTCAGAAGCATTTTGCAAAGCTGAGGATACATGGCAAAGGAAAGGATTGCTCTGGACTCTGAAAAGACCACCTGAAGCCAAAATCTATCTACAGCAGTTGTAGTTTTCAAGATGTGGATGCCCAGTGTGACTTTCTATTAAAGAAGTATAAGCCCTTGACATCATTCTCAGCTAAAACAAGATCAGAAAGCTACTTGATGCACTTTCTCCGCCCCCCCCCAAAACCCCAACAACCAACAGCAGCAGCAGCAAAACAAAAAACCCCAAAACCAACAACACCACACAAATTTCCCAGAAAAATAATCAGTTCCCAGTGAAGATCAAACTGGAGCTTACTGCTCCAAATCTGCCCTTGATTAAGTATGGAGCCTTCCACCACTCAACAGTTGTTACGAGGTTATAGAAAGAAGTCTCATCTAAAATGTCATATAACCCAAAAGTAATTAACCAACTCTGACAAACACTGTACTACAAACCTACTTCAATTTTAACCCGTATCGTATGCTGGAAACTTCCAGTTGAACATTCTGTATTTTCTCATTTGCCCACATACGCTTGTTATTAAAACCACATGCGGGCACTGAATCATTTCATGGTTCGTTTGGAGACAAACACGCAGAAAATTGTGGGAAACAAGTATAACCCTAAGAGGCTGGGCAAGCCTGTGTAGTCTGAGGCATGCTGTGGTGCAGAAGCTTGAGCTACAGGACTATGTTATTCTGGGGCTCAAAAGTGAACAGGAGAGAAGTCACCATATATGTACACTGAATTTCTGAGTAGATCATTAGCAAAGTCAGCCAGTGTGACAGTTTTAACCCTCAGCGCCTCGCAAAATACCACGTGTGTGCTCAACTGTTAGTTTACAACAAAACCCCTTAAGTGAGGCAGTAGGATAGTCTTTCATTTCTGAAACTGGTCTGGCAATGAGGAGAATTCCCCAACTGCATAGGAAGTTAGGAGCATAACCTCAGGCAAAGCACTTAATCTTTCTGGATCTGACATCTGGAAAAAATGGTAGCCCTTCATCTTGTCCATTGGACTAGAAGGTCATCAGCTCAAAGATGACCTTTTGCTGAGAGGACAGTCAGTAAAACAGTAAGGCTTTGCTTTTGATCGGGTTTGTATGGATTATTCATATTACAGCAGTGGCTGAAGGACCCAGACATAATGTGCCACCTCAGATGTGCAATGATAACACACATGAAGTCCACCTGAGAACACAACCTCCTTCCATTAACGATTACTGTCGCATTCAGAAGCATAAATTCCCTGAAAGGAAAAATTTCTGGATAAGCATTTTCCATAATACATCTTTTGCCTATGGATCTTATTCCCCAGCAACACAAGGAACATTCATATTATGTCCACAGATCTCCAATTTTGCTTTGAAGCGTAAAGCAGCATGTACATGATCCAGGTTTCTTGTTGAGCCCTCTCTCTAGATTGTAAAAGGTCAGATCCTGTCATTGTAACATAAACATTTTTAGTAGCTGCAAGGTCTCAAACTTTCCTCTTACAGGGGTATATGTAGACACGTACAAGAGATTTTTCCATGGAACCTGAATGCTTTGAGATAAAATAAACCATTAAATGATGAGGTCTTCTGGGAAGTTCAGGGGAGACCTCTCAAAGTGAACTCCGATCAAACGGCTGTCTACTAGAAAGCTTCACAAAGAGGTCATTTGTGAAGAAAGACAAGGAAGATGATAAATGATAAATCTAAAGCTCTACAAACCATCTGGCCAGATACGGGGGACACATTTCTCTCAAGAACACTGGCTTACCTGTAGCTTTACAAGGACAGTAACAACACTCAAAAGCACTAATGAAAATCTCAGACCTCAGCCTTCCACTAATGTTTCCACCTTGCTCCTATTAATGTAATGCTATAAAGTCAGACTTCTAACTGGTATTAACAAGGCAGTAAACATCCCCTTTCAGAAAAGAGAGCTGTAATTTCAGACAGCTGCATATGTAAAACTCTGTCTCGTACTAAATAGCTGATTCCTGAATAGGGAAAACAAAGAAAGCCCAGCCAGGTTCCTGTGACTGATACTTCTGATGGATGGTCGGAAAGGCGGAGGAGAGTGGGGAGGGAAGGTCACAAGATTAAAAAGCATGTAACAAACACAGAACAATATTCATCAAGATGATGATTATTGCAATAATTTCAGAACTAGGGAAAGAGACAGCTTTAGTACCAAAAATCCTAAGTATATACTAAACTTGTTTTTTGACCAAGCTTTTGGTGTAATAAGAAACTGTATTTGCTGTTCTGTACTGCTCTAGGAAACTATGCATTCCCACCCCTCTTGCAACACTGGTGAGCTGCAGACATAAGACAATCCTTTTCTCCTGTGTGTTTCTGAACAGAAACAAAGCTTTTTCCATGAGGAAAATCCGTATCTTTGAAGGAAAGAACTTTATAGTGCAATCTAAATATTCATCAAAGCTCTACTTGTAACAGCAGGAACTTAGCGCAGGGAGGCAGGTGGGGTGAATAAGAATTTATGGGATGTCTGTAGACATATTAAATATCGTAAGTTCTTCAAAGCACAGGTAACACTGAAATGGACTTTACAGACACAGTTGATTTACAATATGCACGGTCGCAATCTATACTCAATACCTTCTCATATTAAAACACATTCAGAAGATACCATCTGCTCTTTATAGGCACTGATAATCAAAAGGTTTTCTGTTAGTGTAAGCACATGCATTAAAGGATATATTGGGGTAAAGCTCATGCTAAAAAGGGAGCAATGCTCAACTCTGCATTCTTTCATCCAGAGGTACACCTGTATCCTTGATCAGAAAGTTTATTCAAGCTGTGGCATCTGCACTGTGCCCATATTCATGATACTTCAGTTTCCAAAACCTGCAAAATACTTTTGGTCAATAGGATTTTCTAATGTTGTTATTTCTTTACTGTCAAAGGACCATTTGATCATTTCTCTGTTAGGCAACAAACTTCTTTTATCTCCTGATTATTCTCATGGAAAAACACAAGAAGAAGAGAGACAAGGTACTAGTAACTTCCTGTTAATTCAACATGCTTCATCAGGTAAAGAAACCAGGATATCTTCCATCTAGATGCCTGGAAGCAGCCTGACCCTGCAAACATCTCATTCAAGCAGTTCACACTTAGGTTAACAGCAGCATGGAGAGCAGAACAGCTCTTAATACACAGAAATGCCAACAGTTCTATTTTATTATTATTTTTCTTTACTGTGCTAAAATACTTCAAAACACGCTCGTACAAAAATCTTTTCCATTCCAGTAATGTGGAATGTTAAGATGTGATTGAACAGAAAAGCTTTAGGGCCACAAAATGCTACCCAATTTTACTGTCTCTGGTCCAAACTGTAGCCTGGGTATCCATTTTCAAATAGAACTAAAACACATTGGGAGCTTTATGGTCTCTGAACTGTTATTAAGCTGCACAATAAGTTTAATTATGGCAACACTTTTGACAGAATTAAATAGTAGTGCTTGTAGTCAGCAATAAGATCACCAATGGTAGAAATAACATTGATAGATTTACATAAAACCTCACTACGAGTGCTAAAGCTTAAAAGCAGCAAAGTACCACACATCTCAAAAGAAAAAGATTTCTAAGCCCATTCAAGTACCTCTAACAGTTATCTGGTATGGATACAATTAATTGAAGATAAACCAACAATGGCAAAACTCCACCTCTGCAAACATAACAGCATTTTTAAGTCTGATTCATGATGGGTAAGGGCCATTACAACCCAATGCACATACAACACCACGCAATTGTAATATCTTGGCTTTAAAATCCCTGATCCTCCTTTATAGGCGTGCTTTTTTTTTTTTTTGCTATTTCAGGAATTTCACTATAATAAACTATGGAATTCTGCTCATAGAGATAAAATTCCATAACTAAATCTTCAATTAAACAGCCTCATATCCACCAGGAAAAGGAAAGTGGTACCTCAGACCTGCGTCATGGTTTGGTTACTCGCAGACTATCCATAACAACTACCGAAAGGACACCTGCGCTGATGAAGTTTGAGGACATTTTGTACCAAGAAGTATTCCTCATTATTAATACCTGAGCAGTTTCAGGAGCGCCCTGAACTAAACCCTTCAACTTGGAAATCTCCACAGGTATTTGGACTGTAGCCCATGTATTTTTCAATGGGTACCCGAGACATGATAAATGACAATATTTGGTTAGTACAGTAAAACTCGGTGCCTTTGCCAATTATTAATACTACAACATGGTCCTGATCCAAATTTCACTGGCATTGTTGGGTTTTGCCTTCCACCAGCTCCAACTACACAATGTCTGGATAGTAAAATTTTAGTTAATCATTTGAATATTAATACTTAATCAGTACTAAGGTTTCCATCTCCACTATGTGTTTATAATCTGGCTCAAAAAATTTAATTATTTCACTGCTGTACCAGTATAAGTAATGGCCATTCAATAGGATATTTACTGACATCTTGTCTCTGACTGTAGAGAGGTACATTTTCAGACTGGTTTGCTGTTGAAGCAGTGCATGGAATTGCCCTCTTTTTCCCTCTCCTTAGCTTTTGAACTCATCATCTGATTTTAGGCAAATAACACAGAGGTAGGGACAAAGCTCCTAAAACTACTGTGAACATCAAACAAACATCTCAAACACATCTGTAAGCATCTCAGTTGAGCCGAGAGATTCAATTTGGCAATGGCTCTTTGCAGGAAAGGTTGCAGAAAGAGCTCAACAGCTATCTGCGAGGTTGCCAGCCAGGCAATCAGCGGGTAGGCACAGGCAGGCAACCAGCACACGGATACCTGGGGAAGCACCCCGGCATCTGTTATCACCTCCTCAACCAACAGCTCAGGGCTGTAGGAGGGAGTTTTGGGGCCATGAAAGCAGAGCTTGAGTCAGCGCAATAGGGAAAGCAGAGGTGCTGTGGATTACAGGTCCATAGGAAAATGTGTTTCTGCTGTTTATAGAACTACTTCGGTAAAGAAAAGGTACTATGGCCTTGAGAACAGGATGCTGGTCATGTATTGCACCATGTGCAGAGACGACTAGGTGAATGCACAGGGAAGGCAGTATGCATGCAGCTAAACAGCCTTTCAGAATTTCCTACAGAAAACAGAAACATCCAAAACACAGCAGGGGGGAAAACCACAGATGAAACAACAAAGAAAACAAAAAGCCACTGCAGACCTGTGTAAATAAACGGAGAAGCTGCTTAAACCCCAAGGATTTCTGGTTTGTGGTGCTGGATTAAAGAGTAAAGGAAGAGCCTAAGAGATTCTGCCTGTATTCTGCTCTCAAAGGAAACATAATGCACAAAAGAAAGATTGGCAGCAGAAAGAAGATCCAGCGTTTGGGGATCAGTATACAACTATTAAAGCTGAAGTGCTCTTTAACAGGGTTCTCCAACATACAGCCTCTGCGGGGAAGCTCTGGAGACCATTTACAGAGCCCTTTCCCAAGCTCAGGGCACCACTTAGTCTTTCTTGGCCACAAAATGTTATCTCTGGCTGTTGAGGATGTGTTCAGAGTCCTTAGTCCTCCCAAGGAGATGGGGAAATCTGTGAGGCCAACAGGCCAGCAGACATCTGAGGAACAGCTGCTGAGAACTTTAGAAGTTCCAGGGACCTTAAAGTTGATTAAAAATAGAAATAATTTAATCAAGGTCACATTTCTGCTCAGAAAGAAGGAATTCTCTTTAAATACACAGTATTTTGTTACAGTAAAAGTACTCCCTGGGCTGGCAATTCACACGCCTTGGGAAAATAAATACTTTAACTTGTTCTAGGCCATCCCATTTCAAGATCCTAATTTCCAAGGGGACTGAGAGATCAAACATTAACCTTAGCAAGTGGTCCCATGTTTCAGTGTCTACCCCATAACCCAGGCAGGATCTTCCAGCTACCTACTCAGCACAAAATTCATACTGGATCCTTGAGTTGGCTTCTTCCTACCAATATTACCCAGCTCTGCTCCCTTTTTTAATTGAAAATGGGGGGGGGGAAATTCCAGAGAAAGGAAATTTAGCAATGGGAATAGTTCCCTTGCACACACAAGAGACATTTCCAACTCATATACTTAATAGTTAAAGAGCTAAACCAGATTTAAGCACTTAAGCAGCCTTACTTGTTTCTGGAAGTACTAAGCTCCTTCCCCACTGTTTGTGGGAGCTCTGCACATTTGGTAGGTTTTGGGAGAGCATGAAGGTAAAATGAAATCACAGGTGAGAAGACTCATTCTTTTCAGGCCCCTTAGTAATACACAGGACTCCTGTGGCCTGAATTAGTTAATTCCTAAACTGCTGGGACTGTCAAGAGAAACCATGCTTTCGCATTCCCTTCTTTATATTCCCTTCTGTTGAAGTAAATTAACAAAAGAGGTTAGTTTGTCAAACCACGGATATTCATATGCTTAGCTGACAGTCATCACGCTTGGTGGTCTGGAAATTTTTAAAAGGACACAGAACTAAACATGAGCTGTACAAAACAAGGAAAGGTACTTTTAGTCACTCTGAGCACAGAGCACAAATGGACAGATTGAATTTTCCTAACATTAGCTGCAATAAATACATCCCAGGGCATGAGGGGTGATGGAGCAGTGGAACAAGGAGGTATTCTTGACTGATTTTGAAGGTTTTGTTTGTGCCCAATGGCTTAAGAAATTTGTTCATCCTTCCTTGAAGACTACATTTGTAATGCTGTACCATTGCCGGGGTGAGTCAGAGGTTAAATTACTGGCCGGATAAATTCCAACAGCACAATTTACGTCCACCTGACCCGTGGATCTGTGCAACATATTGACTCAGATATTAGAGTAAAACAAAGGACTAAAGATCTTTTGCATCTTGCCTTTCACCACTCTGAACAAGCCACGGCCCTATAGGATCTCGTGCAGAATTCTCTCCCCATGGTTTGCCAGCACCAAACATTTATTTTTAAGTATTGCTTCCTCACCCAAATTGTTGTTGTTTTCCCTCATTTATTTTCTCTCACAGGCATCTGGAATATCTAGGTAGGGTGAGTTTACTCTCAGTCACCATACATGGAGGCTACAGCGGTTCACCAGCCTATTAAATTACACAATCACACTGCGTTCTTCAAGCGCCCTCCTAAAATTCTGAATCAAGCATCAACAATCATGAAATAGGCTCTAAAAAGTACAGGAATGAAAACAAACACATCAGGGCTTTTTTTGTTAGCTGGTGTTTAAAACTTCACCATAGCATCAAGTTCACTTCTCTGACATTTTTTCCATGGTCGTTAGATGCATACACACTCCTGGTTTTTAAAAGCAGCTCATATTTTACATATTCACATCAGTTTGAGAGATGTGGATCATAAAAGGCACAGTGAGAAGACACAGTAACATCCAAGTTTATCCAGAGAACATTTATTCACCAGGCACTTTCACACTGTCTCTCAACAGAGCGTATGACATGTATCATAACATCAGGGAAGGGAATGCTTCAGTGATTTGTAGAGGCACTGGTGAGCTTTATTCTTCTTCCAGTCAATGACAGTTGAGGCCAGAAGTGCCTGACCTGCCACAGAAATTCCTGGGCTTAGTTTCTAATTGCATTCTTTCAGACACTACCTGTTCTGAAAATAATGGTTAGCACCGTTAAAATATTCAGAATAAGCATCTCTCAACCACCTAAAATTCAAAATTAACAGATTAAACACACGTCTAGACTTACAGTCAAAGTGAAAAAACAATAGAGAGCACTGGTGACAGAGCTGTGAATCCAAAACAAAATTCCTTACTCATTACTTTAAGATGAAGTGTTAGCACTCATAGAAAACATACGAATATTACAGAGCACCAAAAAGGGTAAATAAATTGGGGGAAAAAAAGTAACTAAAGTATCCATAAAATATAATCTTGTGGGATGTGGTTTTGATACAAATACTAGAGACAACCGAAAGAGGAATAACATTCTTCAGAATCTAATTCTACCAAATTCCAGAAGCTTCAGATATTATTTTACAAAACAAATCTTGCTGATATTCAATCCCAAAGCCCTCACAGAGGCATCCCTTTTACTTTCTCTGAGCAGCCCTCATCATCCTTTTGCTCTTCATCATACCCTCTTAGCCAATTCCAAGCCCAGTGAGCACATCTCTTCCCAACTGGTCAAGCCAGAATCTTCATCTTGAGCAACCAACTGAGCAAAATAAAATTTAAGCAGCTAAGTGATACAAACTACTCAAGCTAAAGAGTAAAATTCCACTGAATCGTTTCTCTTAGAAAATGCAGAGTATATCAAAACTTCTGAAAGAATTAAAAACACAAAGACAGATGGTCCCTGCAGTGGCATTCTCTCTTCGTTTTTAAAAGCCAGTAGAGAAACCAAGTCCTTTAGAACTGGCAAGAAAAAAACCATGACACTGAAAGCATCCACAAACATTTCTCACACTGAAAATTACATGCGCTACCCAGGCCTTACAGTCAGCCAGAACATGTGACAAGAACCCTCAAGGGTCCGTGAGCAAGTGCATTGCTCCCAAAGGGAAATCAACGGAGATAAGAAAGCAGAAAATCATTTGAAAATTCTTCCTCCCATTGTCAGGTTTTGACCAAGTCCAGAATTAAACACAAGACCTTAACACAACACTGAGAGCGCCAATTCCTTTCACGCACCTCAATGTTTTCACTGTTGCCACTTGCTCAGGTTTTCCTTGTCCTCTGCTGTTGTTTTCTTTTTAGTGACAGCTCCAGCTGAATTTTGGTATCAACTCTTTCTCTCCTATCACACTAAATCTACATACCTCAGGGTTCTTTGGATGTGTACAGCTTCCCCCCCCCTCAACACAGAAGAGAAATCCTCTGTCAAGCACAGCAGGTGTGGGATGAAGTTGTTCCAAAGTTGCTAAGAATTCTCGTGGTGAGAATTTCTCTTTCTGAAACATCTTCTCTGCCCATAGCTTTGTTAGCTGTTCTTCTGGTTATTACTTTTCAGACAACAAACAGCAATGCTCAAAAGACTTTGCAACAAAGGTGAAGGACCACCATGCAGTCACCCTGGAGAAGCCTCTGCCACACGGGTCTAGGAGACACATGGTCTTGGGTCGTGCCCCAACTTACTGCCCCACAATTCTGCTGAGAGGGAAGTCAGCAGGAAAACACTGATGGGAGCATGATTTGGCCTACAAAAACTAAAAGTTTATCTGTACAAGATGATGTTTTGCAGGGCAGGATACAGAAATAAATAAGGGTGTTTTGCAGGAGTCTTGAAGGGAAAGATAAACAGGGAATAAGTAGGAAGGATCATTTGTTTTCCCAAGTAACAAATATAAGATGCCCCCCCGCTCCACCCCCCCAAATATCAGTCATTGGTGTAAGAAATCTGAGCCAGCTGCATCCATTTAAAAGGTTAATGTAAAAGTTTAGGATTTGTAGTACCTACTGCTACAGTCATTTTTGTTGGGAGCGCTGGTAGGAACAAGGACTCACTGAAAGGAGGTTGAATGCTTGCCTTTTAACAGCTGCCAGCTGTGAGCCTGAAACACTGCAGGGCACCTTTCCTACCTCCTGACTTCCCTAAGGATTTCACATCTGGCCCCAAGGAGAGACAAGATACTGGATCGGACAGAACACGGGTCTGATGTCTGTCTGCCGTCAGGCAAAGTCTAACAAGCCTGCTTGGGTTTTCTCATAGAAAATAAATGCTCCAAGTGTGAGGTATCTGGCATCTTATCAAGGTTCTATAAACAGAAAAGGGACAGGGTTGCTTCGAGAAGAAGCTTGTCTTTCAGCTAAGTTTCAAGCTTATGGGTTTTTTTCGTGAGGTGGAAGGTTGCAGTGAACTTTCACCAAGTTGTATATTAGGGGTTGTTTAGGACAAGAACTTTATCTCAGTAGACCCCAAAGCACTATGAAAACAACTCTTAAGTGTTTGTGTAGAACTCAGGTAATTATACTAACTATGCAGCAGAAAAAAACCCTGCACTACCACTGAATGCTGAACTTTTCTAAGCAAAACACTGGGAGTTAAATTAGAAGCAATGGAGTTGCCCAGCTGGAAAGCTTATGGTAAAAAACTGAGAAGCCATAATTCCCCACATTCCTTTGCTACCAAGAAATCATACAGCCCTTTTATAACTAACTGATAAGCCCAGAGATAGTGCATTTAATGAACTATTGAAAGGCAATGATGCTTACTGAACTAGGTCAGCACCTGTGTATATCTTTAAGGAGTAACAAATAGAGCCTGTCCGGTTATCTCCAACTACTGTCTGCTAGATGGCACACCATAGCTCAAACCACCACAAAGTTCAGAACTAGGAAAAAGGCTGCTATGTGCAAGCTACAGCAGGGAAAGGAGTTGCTGAAGTAAGTTACTACATAGCACAGTGAAAATAAACCTTTGGTTCACTTGTTTTATAGGGCTGAAAGAGTAAGGGAAGACACCCATTGCCATCAGGTTGTAGAGGATCTGCCATACAGGAGACGGTCGCTTTTGACTTCAGAAAGTATCTGTTGATGTAGTCTGGGGTGCACATTAAGACAGAGAAATATTTGCTGCTTCTCTTAAAACATGAAGAATGAAGAGAGCTATCTTTGGTAGCTTTCTCTATGAAATCCCAAAACATGAATAGCTTTATTAATCTGATTCAAAACTGTAACTAGAAGTGAGGTCTACATGTAAAAGCAAAAGTCATGAATGTGTTTGATGTATTTTAAGTAAGGCACTGAACTGCAGTTGTTATTTACAGATCAAAGAAGCTCCAGCAGTGTCCTGAAACAATCTAAGTGAGAAATGCCAAAATCTGATTTCATCCATGTCCATATGTTGCTTTGAACTCGTAATTCACAGAATTGGTCACTATATTGAACTAATTATGAAGCTTAACGCTTGCCAATTTTGATGGCTGTGCTCCCTTATAAAAAAGTCAGGTCTGAAGGGAAGCAGAATGATATATTGGAAGACATGCAGCCTTTATTGAAATCTGGGGAGGAAAAGCAATGAATATACAAAAAATACCCTTTCCCTCAAAAAGACAAACATAATTTAGTTTTCTAAATGGCTGCTGTGACACAGATTAGCAAAATAAATAGTTTGCATTAACTAACACATATAAAAATAAAGCGGTTATTTCCTCCTCCCTCATAGAAAAAGTCTCTTGTAACAGTTAAGTGGAAAAATATCTGTGCTATCTAAAAATCTAATGAGGACATGTATTGCACATGGAAGTAAAACCAAAACAATTTCACAGCACAGCCTAATATATTTAAATTAAAATACTAATAACAGTGAAAAGAAACACTGATAAAGTATTTCTGCAGGCAGGAATATAGAAGCAAAGTGTGCTCTGGTATTAGTAAAGACTTTGAAAATTACTTTTTTGCCAATTAGTTACAGTGGTTGGAAATGACCACAAACATTGGTTTGCCAAAGTAGTGATTTCAGGAATCACACTGCTTAGACTATAATTAAAAAGCAATCTATGGGAAATAGGTTATTACCAGTATTTAGCAGCTAATTTGTTAGTTAATGCCTTAACAAAGCTCTCCTTTGATTGCAGTGGAGGGGGGAATAACTTCAAGAGGATTATTTGCTATTAAGACTTGTACTCAATTATTGAGAATGCTGATGTGCTCCTGCAATTACAATTGCATAGCAGCCACCAGGAAAGCTAGATGGATTCAGCCTGTGCTGCAGCGAGCAATTCCCACATGCAGGGCAGAAGTCTGACTTCTGAATTTTAATGACAATTTGCCGAGTACCCTCACAAATTTGAGTGTTTCCTAATTAATAGAGAGGTGCAAGCTGAATGTTCCTCGATACCAGTCACACATTTTATTGTCACTCACATCAATGTGGGGATTTTTTTCCCCCCATATGCTTTAATTCAATTTCTGACGGAGCAGTCGCATAACTGCTGGAGCCTCTAGATAACATTTTTCATCAAGATAATGTGATACTCGTTCGGTTTTCCTTCTGACAAAAGTGACAACACAAAAGATATTCTCTACCAAGTTCTGTGAATACCATATTTAAGTCACATTACTGGAGATACACATAACAGTAACCTGCAAATATATTCCATGTACTGACAAGTTATAATCGACTCAAAGCTACCACCACTTGCTACTACCTCCTATCGTAGTTACTATCCAGCTGATCAGGGCAAGGAATTAAACACCTCACTAACCCTAGACTTCAGTCACAGGAAACATAACCAACAAACTTCTAGGCAACAAGACAGAGGGGAAAAAATCCAAACTCGCCCATATTTATGAATTGCTTTTCCTGCCAATGCTACCTCTTCAGACTCTTACTGTATTTCAATTGCAAAGACTTTCCTATAGCAAAAGCTGTGAATAAAAGTATCTTCAATAACATAATTGAACCTGAGGCATACTTTCTATGTAAAGGTTGGTTTGGGGAGCTGTAGCCCAGTCGACACAGAACCTCAAGGAAGCTTTCAGCTGCAGAGCAAAGCAAGGAAGCCCATTAATCATATTTATCAAGATTGTCTACCCTGGCTTTCATGCAGTTAGGGGAAATGTGCTATTCTACTTCAGCAACAAGAAGCAAGGCTAAAACAAACTGACCTAACTGCATGGGTCACTTCCAGAAATAGAAAGTATACTAGCAGCACAGCTGTACAGGCCAGAAGGCAAAATGCTAGGAGGGTTGGTGAAAAAGGGGAAAAAAACATCCACCCAAAACTTGTGAGGTATGTAGCCAGTAGCAAAATTATACTGGGCCAAATTTTGCTTTAATTGGCATTCAGTACATTAAAGTCAGCAAGACAAGATTCAGTTAAGTGCCTGTATTTCATGAGACTCCTAAAACGTTTTATTGCACTTCAGGATTTCATATCAGCAAAAGCAAGAATGGAGCAGATAACCTCCCACTGAGGTACGAGCATATTATTTATTCTGATACGCATGGATACTTCTTTAGTTGGTCTTCTCTTTTACATTAAGAGACTGTACAATGTTAAATGCAAACACAGAATACAGTGTGCTAGCTGTTCTCCCATGGGAAAGCAGGGTTAGTATCCTGGGCTACGTTTCCCTCTTTTTTTGGGAGTCTGTCTAAAAGAGCATCGAGATGCCTCAATTGACTCATGACAGAACTTCACCCATGTCACATATTGTGCACCACTAGCAGCCCTTAACTGGGCAAGATTCAAGCCTGGGACAGCCAGATCTGGCAGACTGACCTGAGCGTTGCTATATCTGCAGCATGATGCCAAAACGTTCGGGCCAAGCTCTACTTTATTGTAGCTAGACCTGCTGGCTTTGAAAAGCAAGAACACAATTTTCACATATTCAACCAGCATAAAAAGAAAATTTGCAGAGCTTACACTTTATTGACTTCTATAAAATTAACAGAAAAATAAAAAAGTGAGATAAGAGCCTGGTTTAATAACACTATTTCCATCTGCAGTATACACACCAGGCCTGCTTTGCCTACATTTCTATAAAAATAATGAAAATCACATTACCACCCGTCCCTCCTGAACCATCCCCCACATGCATTTCCAACTACAAAGTCACATGGGATTCTCAAAATAAGGTGCACACCACATGGGGATTATCCCAAAGATTACAAAGCTTATCATATTTTTCTTAAAAAAAGATAAGCTACAGAAATGCAGAATCTTGGCAAAATTTGATGCCAAAATAAAATTTAAAATAGCTTACTATATAACCTATGAAGTCTCACTGTGGACACTGTAACATGTCAGGATCATACAACCTCCTTTCTCTTCTTTATGATCACATAAGCATCATTCCACTAGGCAAGAATACACAGGGAATGCTACAGACCTATAGACTTTATACAATCAGTTCATATCAAATGAAAACCTAGAAAGAAATAGGAATCCATAAAATCATTCCCAAACTAAATCTCACTCCATTTGCTCACACAAGTTAGTCCCAGGAAATTCAATGGCACTAGTCCACAGAGTCAAATAAAATTAATAACATTTCAAATTTTATGTTTCCTTTGCAACTGGGTTGAGAGGCAGGATTAAAGCAAAGATCCACGGGTCATCCTAAGATTAGATCCCTTGCGATAGGCATTTCCTTGGGCTGGTATTGCAGCAAGCACAGGCATTGTGTGCCCTCTAGTGTATGACAGCTTGTAGCACTGAAGTCAATATGACCATAGCAGGGAAGAAACAGAAGAAAGGTCACTGTGCTCCAATCCTTCTTTTTTTTTTTTTTTTTTAAAATAGAAGCGAGAGTTCCCATGCCCCAAATTAACTTATTTTCCCTTAACTGGCCGAAATGGTTGCTGTAAGGATTAATTGCTAGTGCAACCCCAAGATTCTCCTTTAAACAAGTTAAGAAAGTTGTTTCATCTATTCCATCTGCTGAAACTAGCCAAGTCCAGCCCTTAAAATATTCTGAAGCTAGGTATGACTTTCAGTATTTTCTTTTTTTGGGGTCATTTCTCCTACAGTCAAAACACTGGAATCAATTCCTATTTCCTGCAAGATAATAGTAAGATAGTCTTTCAAAAAAATTGAAGCATGATCTGTATTAAGTACTTGAAAGAACTGTTCTTGTAGCAGGCGCTCTCACAAGTGCCTCTCTAGCCATGCTTCCAAACATTATCATAACTGTGATAAATTACATAAGCTCTCTGCCACAGATCTGGTTTCTTCTTCACACCTTCACCATAACTTTTGGGTTACAAATTCAACTTTTCAGTTTCATATTTCTCAGTAGATGCCTAATATTTATATATAAACATTAAATGTAATGTAAACAAGTAGCAGACAAAGTATTATATGCATAAAAAAATATATATATGTGTCAAAATCTAGTGACTTGTCAGGGTTGGGTGGATTTATTACGGTCAAAGGAAGGTATGGTTTCAGCAGCAGCAGTCTAGATTAAACACACTTTCCTCTCTCCTACATGCTTTAGCTACATCCCTCCAAATCTGCTGCTGTACCTACAGATGAAAGGTCACAGTCATCACCATCTTCAAAAATCTGCACAAATGGTAATTCAAGCACTAAGGCTCCCACCAAAACCAGCACCACTGACAGTCACGTTGTTACGGATACATGCAGACCTGTATTTTCATTTTGAGAGGATGGATGACAGATTCTTACAATCAATGCTGGGATGATTTAAGAGGAGATCTTCCCCAGCTGCCTGCCTCACCCCACTGCCAGAGGTCCTTACCCTGTACCAGAACCAGAAGAAGCTAGTATATGTCAGGCCGTCCTTTGAACTCCAGCTTCAAAGCCCACTGTTTCCTGCTACTTTAAGCTACAGGGGTGCTAACCCCACGACAGAGAGGGGACTCTCCCAAGCAAATCACTAGAGCTTGTGTGTCAATGCCTTCAGACCTCCCTCTTGCTGAACTATTTCAACAAACTACAGAACGTGAAAACATCATCCTTCTGAAAATATCATCTTTCTGATAAAAGAAGCAGCAAGATGACAGCCACCACTCAATTAGCGGCTGGAGACTCACAAGTGCTAAAGGCTCTCTGTCACTACCAAGCTCAAGGGCAAGCAGAAAGCAGACACCCTGGGCTCCTAGTCCCACGGCTGTCCAGCTCCCCAGAACTCCCACTATGCCCTCAGGTCCTGAAGTGCATCTTCTCTTGACCAGAGCAGACACTCGGGTCTTTGTGTTAAAGCAGAACCGCTGGCTGAGATAACATCATACAAGGAATTTGGGAAAAAGCTTTTGATCTTGGATTGCTGATTCTTTTAACTCTGTTTCTGGTTTTAGCAGATGTAGAGAAACTAGGTAACAGCAGTCCAAGTATGAAAACCAGATAATTGCTATTAATACTGACAGCAGCGTGATTCTGCCGGTGGAAGTCTTCCACTGTAAAAATCATGTTTTGGTCTACTTCAGGCAAGAATTTCATCCTTGAAAGACAGTCCTGTACTTTTAGAAAATTGCTAAATTGCTTGTTGTTCCAGACTGATCACACATATTTATAGGACTAGCTGCTTCAGAGAGTCAAGACCCTTGACAAGGTATTATTAAAAACAATACCACCTTTTTTACATGTACATGCATCCATATGTCTCTTTGTACAGGTTTTATATAAACAGATACACCACACGCACGTATCTTTTCAAGGTTAGAGAATTACCCACTGCAGCAGAGACATACAGAAATTGCTTCACCCACGAACGAAATGCAGTCTTCACCAGATACAGCCCCGCAACCCTTCAGCCATCTGCAGGATTACTCTACAACTTGGTAAAACAGGAAATCTTGTCTCCCACTGAGAACTACAAAAAAAAATTTAGACATACGAAATACAGTTGCCCATAGTGGAATGTAGCTGTGGAATTAAAGCTAAAAGCCACCACTCAGCCAAAAATTCCACAAATTTTTGTTTGACTCTTCCTTTTTACTTTTAAACAGTCACAAGTGTTAAAGCCAGCCAGATTTTACAGAAGTAGGCACAACTGTCTAATCCCATTAGACATGTAGGGGCTTCCCCTGACTTCAGTGTCATGCTATCAGGCTACAATGACTGAAGATTCAGTTACTCCATTAACTCTAATATCCTTAGTTTGCCCTGGAAAGCTGTTAGTCCTCCAATGACACTATCAGATAGTTGTGGGGTTTTTTTTAAATATTCCTTGTAATCACTTTTATTTGTTACTTACTACTTCTGCTATTCTAAGCCTTTTCTCCTCCTTTTACAATGAGGACTATCTCTTGGTGCCTGTCCTCCTCCTTGTTACAGTCCTACCTTCTCAGCAGGGAAAGGGATACTTTTTGTGTGTTCTCCTTCACCAGGGATTTGCAACCCCTTCCTGATACTTTGTCACAGATCATTTTATTTAGGTGGGGAAACAGAATGGGGAAATTCATGTTCTCCACTGGAGATAGCATGTGGAATGTGCTCTTCAAACCATTGTGAAACATGTAAAAAAATCAACAGCAACCAATGTAAAGAATAAAGTTCTTGGGTTATTTAAAATTAAAAAAAAAAAACAACCAAAAACACAACAAAGAAACAAAAATATCACAGCATGAAGAAAACCAGAACAAAGTTCGGCATTTTCTTCTTCCCAGCTTGTTCTTGCCCACAGTTTTGCTACTGACCCACAAAACACATTCCTACACCATGAATGCTGCAGAAAATCACTTGCAAAAATGCTGTAGTAAGCTGCTTAGGGAATGTATGGAAATAGTATCTCAATTTCAAGCATGCAGTAGAATACGCTTCCTGCAAGACTCTGCTTGCATACACATTCATTTGGAAAGAATCTGCATTATCAAATCACATAGGCCATTTTTAGTGCACATAGTTTTCAAAGTGTTTTTTCTGTTCAAAGACCCCAGATGCAAGGCTGTAGTTTTCAAAATACAGAAACACTCTGCATATATGAAATTCTTTTCATCTGAAGATATCCACTGATGTCAGACAAATGCAATAATTGTATGCTCCACTGGTAAACTGCAAATTGATGGCAGCAAGGATGGCTGCATTCCGCTTCTAAGCAGTATATATGAATATTGCACCTAGCCTGAGAGAGTGTTCAACTGGAAAATCTGAGATCATTGCACATGTTTGACCAAAAGACACCCCCAACTTCAAGAAGGAATTTGCTTTAAGTCTCCGTCTACCCTGGCCAGTTTATTTGCCATTCAGGCATGTCACAAAACCTATTTCCCACAACTAGTAAATTAGAAAAAACAGGGTTATTTTGTGGTCTGTAAAAGTCATTTATAAGTGCTTTTTGAGATCTCCATTTTCATTTCCAAGTACTATTCCAGTGTTTGCAGGGAGAAGGTAATGATCATAACCTGCAACAGCAAAGGACAGTTACTCCTTTTGTCCATTTATCAGTGTCCCAGGTCACCAGCTAAGATGTGCCTGAGCCCTTATCCCAGAGCATGGACTTGTCTCCTGTTCTTACCCACAAGAATTACCTTTAACCCTTATACACCTTTCAAAATGAAAATCCCTTGAATATAGGTATCTAGAAGGATACAAGTGTACAAGTGATACAAGAGCTGATACAACTCCAGTGATAAGCTTTCCAAGACAGAATAGTGTTAAGGGGAGAGGGAGAAGCAGGGACTTATTTTTCAACTTTCCTCCCATTAATCATGTCACATAACTTCGGCACAGTTTTCCACATGGCAGGACTAGCTATTTAATCCATTTTACAGTTCCTATCCCTTTCATGAGACTGTTGTTGTTCTATATGGAAACACCTCAGCCGAAGAAATGCTGGTTGCTCAGTAGAAGCCTAAACCCCAGCGTTAAGAGATCCTGCCTGGCAAATTCCTAGTTAAACCTATCTAAAATTGCAAAATGAAATAAAACCAGCTCAGTTTTGTTACCAGAAGGTAACAAAAGACAGATACCGCACACATTTCATCAAGGAGGATGTTTATTTTTCCAAATATTAAGATAGTGTCCTGTTTGTCTATTCTATCGACATCTGCTCTGTAATACACAATGATAGAAGATCAAAGTTTTAATTGTGCAAGTAAAAGAATATATTAATAACATTCTTTCTGTCCTGCAGCAACAGAGATAAACTTAAAAAAAACCTCTAACAGTTAAGAGAACAGGATATTTATATAAAGATGTCCTAACAAAAGAAAAGCATGCAAAACTACCTCTAGCAGATAAACAAACTAGGCTCCCTGTTTGCAGACTGTTCCCGATCAAGCTCAGCCCTCAGAGATCCCCTCCCTCCCTCAGTCAACAGGGACAACATATCTCAGCTGGGTTTCACATTTTTATACCAACCCTTCTCAGCATCCTTTGTTCACTGACCCTTTAAATTCAGGAAAATGCAGCAGGCATGCCTTTAGATTCCCTCTCCTAGGCAGTAAGTCATTTAAGAAGGGATTTTTTTGTTGGTCTTTTTTTCTGCTAACTCCTTCATCTGCATAGGCTGCACTGCGTATCCTCCATACCCCTTTTGATATACACATTGTAACAGGACGCTAGTTCTACAGCATACATACAACAAACAGTACCTCCTCCTGAAGAGACATTATTACTTCTTGGGTTTCTGAGATTGGGAAGAGCCTGAATTTGTTGCCTGTTTGTCACACTGCTGCCACTCATTAATGCAACAGCATACTTTGAACTAGCTGTTCTTCTTCTCCCCAAAATGAATATAGCATGGAGTGCTCTCTCCCTCCCAAGACAGCAGTAGCTGCCTTTATCCACTTAGGGCTCCAACTTCCATACACTGAAGAGAAAAAAAAACAAACAAGAAAACCCCAAACCAACCCAGAACTGTACTAACTTAAAAAACTAGGGCTCCCAAAAGTGATGACTAGGCTACCTCACTGAGGGTAAGATCAATAGCATGCTGTACAAGAGTGGGTTCAGATTTATCAGTAGTTTTCTTTCAATTTCAGAGCTCCGAGACGAGTTCTTTTGTCAAGTAAAGCATCATTACCACCTCTACCTGAATGGAGGCCACCACAAGCAGAGAGCCCAAATTGTCTCAGAAAAGTCTATGAGGCAACACAGAAGACAAGCTTATTCAGGGCTACCTGCACAGCAAAGACTGATGTCTGAAAGCGATTCTCGGTCTCCTTTAAAGACATCTGTGAACTACAAAGAGCCAGTCATCCTCCATCCTCTTTGTCTTTAAGGAAGCGTTTAATATTCATTTTAGCTCCTTTTGAATCTACTTCTGGGCTAGGGCCCAGTCCATCTGCAATATTTTTAAAAGTGACAAATTAGATTAAAAACACACAGAACACCCACTCAGTTCTTCCAAATTATGGTAACTCACAACAGAAGGGACACTACAGTTAACCGTGGCACTGCTTGTGCGAAGCTGCAACCTGCACACAGACACACAGAGGGTGAAGTCAGTCATTGTACAGCGAGTTATTGTACACAGGGAAACTGGACAAGGCACTTCCTTTTCTTTTGTGTTGTCTTAAAGGATGTTATTATGAATGAGAAGACATCTGCTAGAGTCCTGTAACATTAATGGTAATGGAAAAGCTCCAACGAGAACTCAGGGGTTTCTCTCTTTTTCCCATGAACTGAACATTATGGAATTTTAACAGATGTTCTACTTGGTCATAGTTAATAAAATGAATTATGCAGGAATTAAAAATCTGTCTCCATTTGCTTATATAAGATCTCAGCAGCAGAACTACATTCCTATTAAGAAATTCTAGAGGATTTACAGTGGATTTATAGTCTGCTCCTGTCTTGTTATAAGATAGCTGGAGATTTTACAAATGAACTTCTCTCTGTTGTGGAAAACATGAATAAATTTACCTGTTTATTGACTGTTCTTAGTAGCATGATCCAGTTTCCACACCAATGCACACTGGTACACTACCACCATAGGAAAGGACAATTCTCACTTAGATTTGCTTTGGAAGTGACATCATGGGAATTCCACATCATTTCACAGCCTCCAATTTCTGCCATCTATTCAAAATCTCATTCAGCAACCTAATAACCATACTCCCACTTTATGCTTTATGACAAAAGCTTTCCTCTTGGAGCATGGATGTCTCTTTTGGGCTACTACTGCCAACAGAATGATGCACTGTACCTCGCTTCCCTTTCGATTTTAGGATTAGTTCAGTATAACTACATCAAAGGAAGATGTAAAGACCAAAATGTAATGGAGATGTGAGAGAAGAGGCACCAAAAAGGAGGTAGGTAGAAGTCATAGCCAAAACTTCCAAGCATTGAGGTTCACTCAAAGTTATTTCCAAAAGCATTACATATTTAGCCATCGTCTTTCTCTTCTAATATTCATCTGTACAGAAAGTATTCTGATGAGAAGATAAAGGGGATAAGTGAAAGACTGAGAATCAAAAATGAAGGATGAAACAACTACCTTGCACCAAAACAGAAGCAGCAGCAGCAGATTACATCGAGCAGAATAAGGCTGTCTTGAAAAGATCTACTATGCTATAGTAAAAAGATGAGGTTTTAACATTGTACTCCCTTTATAAACAGACTCCTTGTCACTTAAGCCCAAGCAATTGGCAAGCATATCTCTGTCCAGGCACTGAAATCTGCTTTATGTAATATGCAAAAATTTATCCTGATGCAACAACTAAAATTAACCTTCCTTAAATTCTGGCTCAATAATTTTGCCAGCGCAAGAATATCATCATCAGAAAGGCATCAATATTCCTGCCTCTTTCAATTATTATGTTTTAAATGAAAAATCATGCATTGAAACCCCTCTATCCAAAAATCCCACTCCATGGTAACTAAACAAAGGGTTTTGTGTAAGTAAAGAACCAAAGCATGTAAAGAAACCTTTATACTTATAAAAGTCAGCTGGAATTAAACATCAGTCTATATGTGCTATGCAGCTACCTGGATTTGTCTGATAATGAATTAATATAGATTTTTATCTGAAAATAAAGACTTTCCCTAAAGGAAGAAGTGTACTTAAAGAGAAGGGAAAATACCAAGATTAAATGTCAGGCTTACAACAGTTCCAGCTGAAGGTTCAATACACTGTTCTTATTTGAGTGGACATTGCTTTACAATATTGAGTGTCAGAAAAATGCAACAGTCTTAACAGTGTTAAATTCAAAGAATCTTTTTTTTTTTTTTAAACATCACCTATGATTTGTTTCATTTTGAAAAGAAAGCACATTTCATTTGGTAATCATTTATTTCTCATTCTATTGGACAGATTCTCCCAAAAAGCAATACTTCAACTGAAATCAGTTCTGAAGGATCTTTTATGAGTATACATAATGGAGAGGACCCCCATTAAATTTCCAACAAAGTGCTGCCATTTTGAGTAAACAAAGTTATCTCAGCGGGGTCACACACTATGCCATGAATATGGTCTGCAAATTAATTACCACCCTGACATATGTCAAAACAAATTTTAAGGAGAATAGCACCCAGTAATAACCATGTGTTTTATCTACCTGTTAGTATGCAAAATCTGTATTCAATGCGATCTAAATTTATTCATTTATTCAGAACCCCTCAGAGAAATCAAAATGATTCGTTGGCCTTTTTTGCCTGTCTCCAAATGAAATCTGAGTGAATAACATGTGTTTAGTGAGCCAGAAAATAAGTACAGCACGAAGCTATGGTGGGGGTTACGTTTCAGAAAAGCAGGTGTCATCTCTGCACAAATAACTAATTTTTTAAACACTCAAAACTGCTAAAATAGACTGCAGTGCATTACCATTTGTCAGCACTTTAGGTACACTAAATTTGGTATTTCTTATTTTAGGCAATATCTATCTTTACTCCGTAATTGTAACAAGAGCTGGCTAACATAACTGTTCTAAAAACAGTTTTCAGCATGAAGAAAGGCTTTTAAAAGCAAAGCTATTGAATGAAGGGTAAAAAAGCCTCTGCAACTGGCTTCATTATCAATGGCAACACAACCAACAGATCTGATCCTGTGTTTAAAAAACAAAAGCAGCAAAGATCCAAACCTAGTTTACTCAGTTGAGTTATATAAGGAGAGGACAAACCCACACATATCACATTGAACACAGTACGTAAAGAACCCTTCCTGGACAACAGCTGTTACATTTTCATAGGAATAGAGCCTCGTCTCTTATTTGAAGTACTCATGGTGCAACTTATGCTTTGTCAAAAGATGACCTCCTGGGATCTGATTCTAAAACAGTTTTAGACTGGGAGTTCATCAGTATGTTTTTCTACTTCTTTTATAATCTGCCTTCGGTTCACACAGCGTATCAAACACTTCCATGACACTAATCCTGTAATTCACAGTACGTTTATGAAGAGATTTTAGTTTAGGAACTATTTTCTGGCAAGCCGGCCAAAATATTTTTAGCTCCAGTTTTTTTCCCCGACAGTGAAGTACTTCTGATTTAGAGTTAAGTAATGCCATATCATGTCTACAGACTGGATGACTAAATGCATTTCTTTCACACATAAAAAGAGAGCGAGCAAGCACAACCGTCCCTATATACAGATGACAGATAATCTCTTGGCATCTGCTGACAAATATATTTAAAGAAAGCCTAAATCTGTCTGTGCCAAACTTGGCCTGATGCCACCAGTTCACCATTGTTGGCATACATACTTCACATGATGCAATCACAAGACCTGAGGAAGTTTCCAGTACTTTATTTTATGGTTTTCATCATGTTAACATATACATTTCCATCTTTTTACAATTTAGCAGCAACAGAACTGAAAGACAGGATGGTAGATGACTTTCTGCATGTATCACAGTTTTCTCAGTGCACATTATCAGTATTCTATTTAAATTACAGACTAGTAACTTAGCTAGAATGAAATATGCTAGGATTTAGAGCTTATGGTTAGAGCAATTGATCTCAGTTGTACTACTATCTCTTATTAGAAAACAAAGTGAGGCAAAAGAATCAATTAAAAAAAAAAGTGAGAGAAAGACAAGTGTTTTACCTCTCTTAATACTGTGCTTTTATAACCCCGATAAAGTCCTTGAATACCCTGTAAACCAATAAAAGAAAGCATCAGCTATAGGGAATTAGTTTGCCAAAGACCACAATTTATCGGTGATTACGAGGCAAGCATTACAGCCTTACTGAGTGTCAGACCTGAACTTCTTGCAAATTGACTACATTGATTATAACATTGTATACTGTATTCCATGATTTACAAGCCGGAGGGTTTTATTTCAAAGATCATTTAACCACTGTTCAGACTAATCAGTTATAGAGAAGAAAATATACCTTACAGCAAGAAGGCACAGAAACACATTACTTCAAATTCTACTTGCCCAATATTTTGGTCTAGAAGTATCCACTATCCCATAAATATTTTGAAACTACTGCTCTTCTGTTTAAATAGCCCATGCAAAATGAACCCATAAGATGACAGCTTCCTTTGTCCACCTTTTTAGCCTTGATTCAGAGCTTTTATCAAGACAAATATTTTGTAGTTTTAACCAGCTGAAAACATTCAAAACAATTAAAATTTGATTTTATAGAGTATATAAAATTATGTTTAATATCTTATAGGACAATATATTCCAGACTTTGTCAAGTCTTACTGTTCTCTGGCCAGCTACAAAGAAGGGGAAAAACACATGGTTTTGAGAACACCAGCTTTTAGAGCAGAATGACTAAGTCACAGAAGGAAGTTCCAACAACCCTCTTACGCAGGGTTATCACAATAGTTTTAATTTACAAGCAAATAAAAAAGAAGTGGATCATTTAGAGGTCATATTTATGTCTTCTTTTTCCTGGCTTTTACACACAGAAATGTATATAATATTTTTCCCCACAGTGTTTTCAGGAGACACTTTTCTCTTATGGAATACAACTTGAAAAACACCCCTTGTGAGACTCAGTAAAAACAGTGGTGAACAGGTTTTTACAGGAAGGAACAGCATAACCACAATAAAGATTACAAAAGACCTTATTTTTCAAAAGCTACCAATACTGGATGAGCACTCATTTCCAGAGCTCCTACAGAGCCTCCCTGAAATGGTGCCTTTAGGACATCCCCTCCAATGCCTCCTTCAAAAGTTGGAAACCATTCAACAAACTCTAGATACAGAGACTCAATGTTTTGTTGTCCCAGAGAAGGACTGTTTGCATAAATACAGCAGAGCTTTGGAAACTGGAAAGCTAAATCCTTTTCTTCTTTTTTTTAAATGTAGGTATCCCATATAAAAGGTGGAGAAAAAAGTTTAGAGTGTGCATGTAAGTGCATGCACATGGGAGAGGTGGGGGCTTGGTTTCCTTAAGTATAACATGCCAATCGCTTTTAACAACAGAATAATAGATGGGAAAGTGCTGGGAGAGCACAGAACTGGAATAAAGTTGTAGGAATGCTTCTGGACATGTATGGCACTGAGTGGGAAGAATGAAGCAACTTCTTTGAAATTTTGTTCTGAACTCACCTCATGATACAAGGTGTGGGAGAGAATCCGGAGGGTACTTGAGGAAGGAGAAACCTGGGCCCTTTGCTTGACAACCTCAGATGGAACCCGTATGAGGCATGCAACCTGCAAAAGAACCGTATATTCAGAGAGCAATTCCTTTTGCTGCCTTACTTTTCATAGAACAGACACGTTTGGAGATTGTTCCAAGTACAGAAAGCTGAGAAATGAGGAAATAATTTTTGTAATTATAGGAGTTGAACTTAAAAGCTGTTTATGAGCAGCTTATGTATTTGCTCTTAGAGCTACGTACTTCCTGAACACAAAATTATACTAACAGAAAAATGGAAGTACCCTTGAAATTTTACCTTCCAAACCAGAAGTAGATTTAGGTGGGGAAAATCACCGATGAAACAAAATTTTGTAGCCATCCTGTCTTTTTGCAGCCACGGGGGTTTTTTTCCCCCCACTTTCACAGATCGAAACTGGAGATTCAGGACTTGAAGAACAAAATTCTTTCCTAGGTAGTTCCTTTGTGCCCTCTAGTGACTGACAGCAAGAGACACTCTGGTTAGCTTTAGATGCACACAATATATTCAAGGTTTACCTTAAAACACACACTAGATTTCATTCAAGGTGAAGCATCAGATTGATTCTTTCCTACACAATTCATTTACTAGGCAAGAAAGTCCCCTGCAGCTGGATGTAATAATGTGGCTGCCGCTTTTCTGAAAAAGCCAGACCTGGCTTTAAAACATTCACCTGCCACTTCAGCTTCAGGTAGGAGTTAAGCTTGTGTGCACATAATTTTGAAGAATGAGGATCCTGAAGCGTCAGAGCGTTACAAGCCTCTCATCCTTCTAGAAAGTGCCTGTTTATCAGCACTTAAACTTTTAAGAAGAGTTTGTCTTCTGTTGACCCCAGAGATACTTAAAGCAGTGCTGGGACTGGTGGCAAAACACTGGAGACACTGTGGGCTTTTGCCAGATTTTTAGCCTTCCTCGATCCCATCCTGTGCTGGGCTCAGGAACACACTCCGGTTCCTAGATGTAAAGGTGATCCCCGAGTACTTCAAGGCAAGGGCAACCTAGGTGAAAGCTGTCCATCTGAAGTGGCAAACCAAGCTGCTAACTCAGAAACCCACGTGGGCCAAAGAAAGTTCCGGAATTCACTGCCAGATTGCACAGAAACAGTAACTTGGAGTGGTTATTTGTGGGTAAGGCAGTACAAGGTTTAAGTTCCATTTTCACAAAGAGACCAAGAAAAAGTCTGTTGCCCTGTTACATTCCTACAAGTTTACCAGACAACAATATCCAAAAGTCATTACAAACAGATCTAACTCCATGTGCTCTTCAATTCTCAGGGTCAAAAATAACAAGTGACCCCAATCTGTCAAGAAAATAAGAACTGTCAAGTTTTTTGATAGTTCAGCATAAATATTTATAGAACTTCATGCTTCATAACACTCCATGTCCTTATATTAGCTTTTTATTCCTTAAAAATATGGAGACAGGAGGAAAGCTTTAAAAAGGCTCGGATGAAAACAATCTAGTCAATCAAGACCAGACAAAGAGCACGGCGTGGCTTCCTGACATCTGGGGTGCTGCAGTTTTGGCAGGAGAAGGGTGGCTACAAAGTAATGTCTCCATTTCCCCCGGACTACTTGGGGTGCATTTCATTTCAAATTAACTTTGATGTTTCTCCCATTTGAATTTGCGCTTACAAGGGAGTCTGTGGCTGCACAAGAACAAAAACAGTGATTACGTTGTGCTGTTATGAAAGGAAATAAAGGTTCGTGTCACCCGGGCTGCGCTGTCAGATTGGCTCCATGGGGCACTTCTGGAACTAAAAAAAGCCACGAGCTGCCACTGCCAACATCAGACTGAACGGCGACATTTTCGCTGTGCACCTGAACTTACAGCGTATTACCTTATTTGTTCCTACATGTGTACCTTACTATCAATAACAATCCAAGCAGTCTTTTGATGTCAAACACAGGTCTCTAAAGGGAAGTATGCAAGATTAAGTTCACATGTATCTTATTATCCTACAAGGTTAAAAAAAAAAAAAGTAACAACCTAGGACAGATGGGTGCAGAAAAATTTCAATTCTATTACAGCCAGACCTCAATCACTGCAGCACCTTCCAGGTAACGCTGCCAAAGTTAAAAGAACACATCTCCACAGTTTGCTTTCTTAGCTACATATGTTCTAGCAGCACCAGTGTGATAACACAGCACCAAGCGAATTCATACTTAAATTTTCAGACAACTGAAAGCTATAAGCAAATCGCATGAGCAAGGGTAAAAGATACAACTGTGCAGCTGCTCCGCAGTAACTGTCCACGCATCTGTTTTTACCTGCATCGACTACTAGATAAATAAACATGGAAGACAGACAATAATGTGACCTCACACAATGGAAGCCCATTCACCTCCCTAATTGCCAAGATCCCAGGAAGAAATTGCTTTTTAATCTCTTGGCTGTTCACACAGATGTAGCCTGTTGCTTGCCACAGAAGAGCACAATACAGCCTGCCAAACTCAGGCCACTCCTCATGCATCCTACCTGTCTTGGGGATGACCTTGTGGCAAATTAGCTCTGTCAAACATCTGCACAGCCAGCCATGGAGAGGGTAGGGCAGAGGGCCCTCAGCTACCTCAGCCAACATTAAGGCATCGGACAACAGCACTGTGTTGCTAGAGGCCATGCTCATTTTTCCAAACAAGCTCTGGAGCCAGGAGTTATTCCCATCTTTTGATGGAAGGAGAAAGACAAAATCAAGATCCTACAGACCAAGTTCAGGGGAAAAATGGGTGCTGCCCTATAAGCTCCTTCGGTATTTACCAGGTCAGGTAATACAATTCTCCAGTTTTCAGACTTTCTCCACCATGTCAATGCACATGTATACATACCATAAGGGCAGGAATACACTAACACTGAAACAAAAGGCTCAAGGATTTTTAGTTTTAAGCTTTAACAAAACCCAATTTTATAGCTACAAGCAAAGCTATTATTAGTTTACAGAGCAGGTATGCAGAAATGACAATATTAGCATCTATTATCTTTCCAGCCTTTTAATACTATAACCGACTCTGTAAAAAAAGAGTACTGAATCTCAAAATCCTTGTCTTAAATCATTACTGGAGTCACCCTTTGACCTGGTAATTAGACACAAACCTAAGTGCATTTTTAATTTACTGACTTGCATTAGCCAGTTAGGGACAAAAGCTAAAAATAGGTAAATGTTAACAAAATAGTCCTATGTATTGCTAAGACAGTATATCTTTCAATTAACTGAAGGTAATTTTTTTCCTCTGCCAGTTCAGGGAAAGGTGTTTTAACTTCTGGATACTCTTTGCATACATCAATGCTGCCATCTCCTGGTCAGATTCATGTTGGAACCAGACTTCCCTAGTTGTTCTGAGCGATGTCTTGACTGGTCGTGAAGAATGACCAGTGCAATTAAAGTCTCAAAAGTGCCTTGAAGTCAACACAAAGTGTTTTTATATATACTGATTTAAACAGTTTGTTTCAGTATATCCGAAATCTGTTCCTACGTGGCTGTAGCTAACAGAAAATAAGGTCTGCTGCAAATAGCACTAGGAGCCTGCAGAAAGCCTTTTGCATGGGCTCACCTAAGTTTATTGGAAACACGTTATCTTAAAGCACTAACTTCTGCATGGGGGCCAATCCTACTTAAAGCTGGAGCAGCTGTTCAGAATTAGGCAGTACTCATCCAATTCCTCAGCATAAGGCTACCGAGCATTTTTCTCTAGACAATAACACAAGACACATAATAAAAAAGAACAAAGATGGGATAGCCCTGCTTATAAGGGGGTTCGGTGGAAGTAGGTCATCCAAGCCTTGATGATTCAATAGACAGGGAACTGCGAAACCTACAAGATATACACAGCTCACTGCTCATTCAGAGGAACCAGCAGCAAACACTGCCTACTGTGAAGATGGCTGAAGAAAACTCCCAACCAAAAGGAGATTTTTTTAATTTTTTTTTAATGATTTTGTGGTTAACGTGACAAAGAATCTGAAGTAGCTGTTTGGACTAGAAAGAACCCATTGCATTGCCACTGCAAATTCTGGAGTAAGCACTTATCTGCAAACCACTATGAATCACTTCTAGTTCACTAGCAGGTCCTTTGCTCCTCTGTCCAGTATGTTCTGCCCTTTAGGCAAAGCCAAACACTAGACAGTGAGAACATCTTCAGAAAAGAGCAAAACTCCTCCTGGTCTTCAGAGCTATATTATTGTCCAAATATTAACATATCCTATTTAGATTAACAGCCTTTTGCTTCCATCCTTTGTGCTCCAGGCTAACCATTTCTACATGACTGGTTTTATAGGATTTAGTAGAGAATCAAAGATAACGTGCATTTGTTTTTAGGCACCTGTATTACAGTTTGACCACAAACATTGCAGGCAGATATGTGCATCATATGTACCCAGAAACATGTGAAAGAGGACAGAGCATGAATTACAGTTGCTGTTAAGGGCTTATGCTGGGTATTTAAATTGGGTTGATGAATGGCAGGTTTTTCTCAGAACCAGGGACACAGCTGGTACAACACTATTACCAGCTTTGTACCTCTAAGGAGAGAAGCTTGAGAAAGCATTTCCTTATGCAGCTGGGCATGCACCTTGCACAGCTAATGATCTGAATCACAGTCTTAAAAGCTCCCACAACCATACAGTCTGAACACTTCTTATCTTTAGTAAGAGACAGATATTACCCATGCTCTTAGGACAGGCTACTGAAGAGCAAAGACTAAGAGCCCATTCTGTTAAGATGCAGGCACCTGATGTGCTCCTGGCTAACGAGCTGATCTATTCTGTGCACTAACCTGAGCTTGGGTGAGGATCAAAACCAAAGTTTTTCCAGTTAGTAATTAGCCAGCCATTCTGCTACAAGGCAGGAGAAGAGTAATCTGAGGACAGAGAACCATTCTGGAATACATTAGTGGCTTGTGATTTAGGAACCTGCTTCAGTGACTCTGAGCAAATCTCTGGCTTGCATAGCTAAGCCTGCTTTGAAAATTGGGTACAGAAACATGTGGTAAGCTCCAGAAAACTTTTCTGTGTTGCAGCTTTAAGCCCTTTAGAACAGTTTCTAAAGAATTTTAATTTTAAATTTCCCAAGCAGGAGGTTAGTTTTAATGACTTTATCTGTCTGAGTAGGCTGGGAAGCTTTAATTGATGTTCACCATATAAATATAATTTAATACTTAACACAGAACTAAAGAAACAAACCTGGGGAGAGTTACTCTTAAATGTCATTTGCATAAGTTTATTCTTAATCAAATAAGAATCTAATTTATGACACTATACAACTTTGTATCCAGAGAGCAGAGACTTTAAACTAAACCTCACAATACCTGTGCAAGATAATCACTAACCAATTCTGGAGAAAAAGCTGCTGCACAAAAATGACAACAAAGAGGCTATGAGTTATCAAAGGACATATGTTTAGGCTGCAGTCAATCTGGTAACAAAATCCTAAGCTCTCACCCTGTTCTTGAAGGTCAGAAGGATTGCCTGCTCCAACATAATGTAGAAAGAACAAGAGAAAAGGAGCAACCCTAAAACCCTGTTCAAAGATAAGAAGCAATAACAATGGGCTTGGTGTGTGTTTGTTTTTATTTGGAGCATACTCTTCATTAGCCCTGGCCATCCTCCTGCAGACAAAAGCTACCTTATAGCTCAGGTTTGGTTTGTTGTTGGTTTTCTTAAATATAAAAAAATGTTTCCTCCCAAAATAGGTTAATAAATATGACATAACCTGACCATCTCAATTTCTATGTCAGATGCTCCCTTCTAAGTAGGAAGTTACTATTTTTAATCTGAAACATGAAAAATGTCCTTTTCCATTCTTCAGGTAACGGAATGATTAAAATAATATGCAAGTCTAAAATTGAGAGATCTTAAATTGCACTGATTTCCTTTGGATCCTGAAGAAGAGGAGGAAATTTCCCTCTTGGTTCAAGTCAGAGGCTCTCAACAAACCTTGAATTCAGCACTGCAGCTTTTCATGCCTCTCCAGACTCTGTAAGTTTATGTTTGGTTCTTCAGATCTCACTGGGATTCCCCTCTCCAACAGAAGAAAAAAAAATGAACTTTTTCAATGCAATATTGTGAGATTAGCACAGTATTTCATCCTCCAAATAGTTGTTTCTAAACTCTGGTCACGACTGTTGGATTGGGAATGTTAGATAGCAGGGGAAGTGGGGAACATGAGATGTATCTGTAGATGGAAGATGAACTGCCTCACCCTTTCCACCACCAGGAAAATTAATAGAAAAAAGAAGAAACATGAAATACACATTTGTCATTTAGTTTCATATTTTCTTTGAACAGAGAAGCCTGAACTGCTGCAATCATAGACCCATAACAGTTCAAACTCCAATAAACCTTCATCTAAATAATTGCTGCCCTTTTGACCAAGGCAGAACAAAAATACAAGTTTCTATGGTCTGTAATTTGCTGTGGGTCACAACTCAAGTTGTTAACAAGTCATTCCACACATGCCTGTCAGCAGGCTGTGCTACCTGCTAAAGCACAATTGAAGTGGACAATTAAAGCGTTAATACCTATTTTACTGAGGAAATTGTCTCCAGAGATGACAGAAACCACCCAATATATGTACAATCCACTGTAAGTTTCTGCTTTAAGTGCTAGCCCCAGAGAAAAAGTGTTCATCTTCAAAATAAAACCTCAGAATATGCTAATCTTATTTTCCCCTCCCACACAGCATGGATGTGCCCTTCCAGCACAGTTAAATTCAGTCCTGTGCAAAGCTGCTGGGGTCATGAACAGGTGACTCCACTCCTAATTTAAACCCCATGGAGAGAACAAGTTTTGACTAATGGGCTCTGGATGGGAAAGTTTAGACAATGCCAAGCTCTTTGTCCCATCTTTTCCTCTGACCGACACAATAGGGCCTTCATTAATTTAACTGCAGCTCCCCTGTATGCTGGCAGGAAACATTTCTTCAAAGAGCAATCTCACCCAGCAAGATCCCTCAGATCTCAGCACTTCCCAGAGCTTAAAAACATACTATTTCAGAGATGAGACCATTCATAGGGACCGAATGTCACAAGCATGTGGAAAAACAGAGCTTCTGCACAAATGTTTTCAACTTCCCCCAAGTTTCCACCTTAGATGACTTCACCTGGAATCTGCAGAGCTGTTTTGCAGGGTGTTGTTTCATCCTGTCATTGTCAAACCTAAGTCAGCTCCTAATTACTGCTTTCCAGAACTCCCTCCCTGCACCAGAGCATCATCTGCACCACCACACACTTCTTCCTTCACAATGGCCATCTTGGCTGAGCCTTTTCACCCCAGCTGCCTGAAGTCCTCAGCTGGCTCCTTGTCCATCACTTCAGTAGTCCTCTCAACATGGGCTTCTGCCCCTCTCAGATTGCCTTCCCCATGTGTGGCTCTTCAAATGCCCAGCTACACACTCTACAACACTTGCTGTGGGTTCCCTGCCGACCTCTCCATCAGCCATATCAGATACACCTTGGAAAACTTTTGTCCTTGAACAGTGGAAATCCACGCTGAGTCCTCTTCACAGCAAGGAGAAACTGTTACCTCAATTATATCAGTTAATGGGCAAAGAACAGGGAAAGCCTGTGAAGCCGACAAGGCTGACACTAAACACTTTACAGAATTACTTCTCACCGCAGATGTTTCGAAAGTTTGTGTGCTTTGCATAATTAAATTGGTCTTTCAAAGTTTAATCAATGTAGTTTTCTTTCCTTTTTAAAACTAAACCTAAAATTTACTGAAAGTGGCTTGCTGTTATGCACATCTCTTTTGTACTCTAGCACAAGCTAAGTGTCCCACAGATTTTGAAGTTCCTCAGTACAGTCACAAGCAGTTAGTTTAAACTTGAGTGGCAAAAAAATCAGACAGCTGAATAGCTTTTGAAAAAAAAAAAATCTTCCTTAACCTGGTTGATGCTTGAATCATAAATTACTACCACATTGAAACACAGAAAGTCTTAAAGCCAAAGAAGAGTAGACCCTTAATTCAACCTACAGAATTGTCTGCATGATCCAATCTATCCCATCAACTCTTCCACCACTGAGAGTCTGTTAGACTTATTTTAAAAGGCTTAAGAAACTAATCACATCCACCAGCCAAACTGTTCTTTCAGCAAAAGTAGCACGGTGCATCCCATCCAGCATAAAACTGTTTCCAAGGAGCCAAGAGGGGTCAGGCTGTGTTACAGGAGGACAAATGTTAATGAGATTCCAGGCAAGAGAACACAGGCAATATTTTCTGAAAACACATTAAGTCTCCTGTTGAAAGATGACTAGTATTTTACAATTTGCTCAGTCTCTTGGGGTTACATTGGCCCAGAACACGGAAATTTCAACTGCATTGTATTTTATCAAGTATTTTCCTTTAATTGATCCCTTACTCTTTCCTACAGCCTTTTCACTTAAAGAATTACAGGCTTGTCCACATATGGAGTTATTCAGAAATAGTTATTCCTGACAAGCCCTGTACAGAGCCTTACTTTGGAATAAACTTACCTTAAACCATCTCAGACAGTTCCAAAGCTGACTCTAGCAGAATACATTGCAAGCCAGGAAATCCATCAGGAAATACTTTTAAATTCTTTATTTCTCACTTATACTGTTTAACCCAAATTAGCTTTCCTCTATAGACACTCTGAGCTACAAATATTTCTACATCAGCTGAGTATCAGTCCTAGGATTGAAAGAAAAGAGATGACAACCATCAAGCTTCTACTCTTCACTGCAAAGTAACATGTCCTCCAAGCCCTGAATTGAGTAGATAACACAATGCAATCTAGGAAGGGCAGCTGATGAAGAAGAGGCAATACATGCAGTTAACATGGAGCATACAAGAGAAGATCAGTGCGGGGGGCTGGTTAGGTGTTCAACAGTTCTTAATTTGCTGTTTCAGCCTTTACTTGTATGATGAATTTGTTGGCAGCATTTGTGGATTCATGCCTCCATTCATCTTTATTTACAACCAGTTTTCAGCTGCAGCTCTAATTTCAGTTTCCATCCACTCTAACTATGCTCCTTCTCCACTAGTTCTTAATGGCAGCAGTCTCACCTTCACAACCATCTTCCAAACACCACTCAGCTATGCTTCTGCATAAGGATTTGGCAAAAATCCTGCAGCATCTGTATTACAGACCTGACCTCACCTAGATTAATTTATGAATATTTCAAAATCCACCACGATTAATTCAAAAGACCACCTACATTGCTGCACTCCCCACCATTGCTCATCTTGCCAGGGTCAGCACATTCCCCTTCTCAATGCCTATATGCATCCAGATATGAACAGCACAAAAGACACCTAAAATGACAGGCACTGATCAATGAAAATAACAAAAAAAGCTTAAGTACTGTGGAAGAGGTCCCATCAAACTTTGACTGCTGTCAGACTTTGGACACCACTTTGAATACTATGGTCTGCCAGCCCATACTACACTGGTTGAGACAAGACAGGATGCAAAGCAGAAAATGCGGTTTTTCGTTTTTTGAACAGTTTTGTCCATTTATTAGTTTTCTTAGAAAAGGGACAGTTAAAAATTCAAAGCTATTAGCCCAAAGTCTAGACACAGTAAGTACTAAATCACTTCTTTGTTGCAGCAGACAATTGTTGATTTAGAAGCAACTTTCTCTAGAGCGTCCAACTTGCCTGTTGAACTGAAAAGCTGCATCTTCCAACATGCAAGTTTTGGAGTTTCAAACAGCTGAAATCTTAACTCCATGTCTGATGTGAGCGGCTGTTTCATCTCTGTTAGACTGGGCTCCTGCAAGCTGATCTTCTAGGGTTTACAACACTGTAAAGCCCTCACCAATTATCCTGCTGCAGATTCTTTCATGATACTACTCTGTGGATTTGTCTGACTCAAGCTTCTGCCTTTTCCTCAGAACAGGCATTAATAGCAACTTTCTTCTCTGACCTAGCCAGTTACTCTCATGGAATTCATACCAACACACTTTTGGAGATTCCTGTTGTTCTATTAAACTGAAGCTAGCTAACTGTTTCGAAAGATACTGCCAGGGCAGAGGGAAAAAGGGGCCGATCTGTGGACAGAGACAGATAGACAACATGATGTTGTCCATCATGTCTAAAATGCCTTTTTTTTTTCCAGAAAAAAACCCAAAGCCTAAAATAATATAAAGCATGCACTTTCCTTCTTTATTTTAATTAAAAGCACACTCAAAATATCATTCTACAGAATCGTGATTTGTAAATTGTAAACTCACTTGCATTTGGGCTTGCTTCTTCTAAGAAACAAGTTAGGACTAGTAGTGAAAGCTAGCTGAATTCCCCAAAAGATAATTCCTGCATTAAGAAGCTTTCCTATTTGACACATCTCCACAGCAGATAAAAAAAATTCCCAAGTTATTAATATTGAGGGTCAGATGCTAATCACAGATGAACCACACACTTTGCTCTTATCACAAAAGTATCTAAAGTGGCAACACACTGGAATACACAAGTGAGCTTGGAATTTCACCTTGAAATACCTGTCCTCACCTTGCCCTGTGGAACCATATGATCCCTTCTCCCCAGTGAAGAGACAAACTTTCGGATGTTTCAATTAAAATTGGTTCAACATCCCTCCTTTCTCAAATTTTGGAAAAAAGCGTGAGGCTATGCCAAAATCCTTCTTGCTAAGGACAACCAATCCTATCATCTTCGAAGGGAGCAGTCCCTAACTAACCATTCAGACCTCAGAACACAGCCAGGGTTTCCATCTTTTCCTAGGAGGTCCGTGCTCCACCAAAGCCTAGTAGGTAGCCCGAGTTTTAGCATTCTTGCAGCCAGACCAGAAACACCTTTCTAGACCCATGAGCTTGTCCAGCTTTTATACAAGTCAAAGGACCACAGGGCGGAGACACTGAAGCAGAATGAAAACAAGCCAGATGAGGAACCTTAAGTATCATGGCTACATCAGCTTAAAATTTTGACAGGACAAACAAATGCAGGCACAGTGTCACTAATATGACTAGGCAGCTTTTAGGATCTCAGTTACTCTCTCCGTCTGGTGCTACCGCATACTCTGTAGACACACCACTTCACTGCAAGTAACCTGGAATCTGGCAGCCTTGGAGATGCACTGCACAGTGTCAACACATCTCCAGCACTGTAATCCTAAAGTACTCTGGAAACTTACACAAGGACAAAAGCAGCTCAATAACTTCAGCTGGTAATCTACTTCCAGAGCATGGCGATTACCGCTAGCTGCCAAAAGAACAGGACATCTACCTCCCACTGTGGTCCTCAGTCCTCCCCCACACTTTCTCTCACAAGTGAGCTGAAAGTCAAGGTAGCTTGCTTTCCTACAGAGTAGGAAAAAAAAACAAAACAAAAAACATTACCAAAAATAGCCAATCAAAAATAAAAGGCAGAAAGATAAAAATGAACATGATATTTACAAGCAACAGCCCAAAACTTTCACTAAATATCTTGCAACGCTCAGATCGTAACCATAACAATATCTAAGTAATAGATGGAAAAGGCTGGTGTCAGCTAGCTTCTCTAGAATGTGATCCAAACAACTTTATTCTCACCTCCACGGAAAAGCCAGCAGGATGTAAAACTAACTGTGCTGAATCCAACCACTTTGGCACTCATGAAGGAAACCGCATCGGTCAAACTGGGACAATCTTAAACTTGTCCCATAAAACCACGTTTGCAGGAGGCTGGTGGGGGAGGCCCAGAGGGGGACTTCTCTTTATCAAAGTTTCCTGTAATTAATTGTATACACAGTCATATTAAACTGACATAAAAAATTCTGTACAAATCAATCTGGAGCTGTACAATTAACTCTGGATCTGCAAGACACACCTGGTTACTATTTAAAATGGGCACTAGGAGGTTAAAAATACTGCTCCTTCTCAGAGTTACTTACACCGCCTTAGAATATTAAAAGTAAAATTTTAGAACATCTGGTTTTCCTTTCCACTCCCTATGATATCATGTTTTCCAAGCACATTTGGCAGCTCACTGTAAAGATACAGGCAGACGAAACATACAAGGCAATGTAGAGTCAAGATGAAAAATTCCAAACCCCTGGATGCAGTAAATGTTTCCTATCTCCAAATTTCAGTTACACAAGTGGTATAATAAGGGTTTTCCCCCCCTGGTAACTCATGTATTCTTCAACCTTCTTCTTCCTTGAAGAGATGAGATGATATACCATATATCTGCCCTCTAGAGTTTTGGCTGTGTCTTTGTAAGTAATTTTTCATGTATTATGGGATATTCAGAGTCCCTATACAGCAAGATTCAGTTATAGGAAAAAATAATTATGTTTAACAGGGTCAGATTTTGTATGTACTTTTCTTTATCTCACTCCAGGAGATGAGATTAGCCTTCTATATTTCTCCTGCCAGGAAAAAAAAAAAAAAAAGAAAGAAAAAAAAATCCAATCATGCTACAGCCACTGCCTTTTTATGGCTTGGTTTTGTGCCTCCTAGCCTGGAACTGGGAAATTGGACCAAACCAGTTCCAGGGGACTGTGTTTCCCATGAATTTACACAGATTGTAAACAATACAGAAGAGTGGCTGTTATAAAAACTAAGACCTCACATTTGACTGATTTCTCCCATTTATTTTAACATATCTTGATGCAACTTTTGCAATTTTTTCCCTTTACCTATTTTATTATTTTTACTGGGTCATATTCAAAACACAGATTAGTCAGCATTAACATACCTTTAAGCTTAGCACACACTCACATTTTACTGATGCATGAGAAGGTAGCCGACTCTTATGCTCACCAGTGAGGGAGCAGCAAACCTAGAAATCCAACGTCAGTTTCTTGCTCTAAATCTTAATCTCTCCATTTTGTAAAAAGACAGTTTGGAAATGCAAAGAGATACCTTGGGAATCCTAACATGACAGACTCTTTGGCTTATTATTTCACGTTTAAAAGCAATTTATAGCATAGTAATTATTAAAGTGTACAAAGGAGGAAAAGTATGTATTAAAAAAAACTACTGACAAAATAATAGTCCCAGTGGTTATGCCCTGATTAAAACTTAATGACTAATCAATAAAACTATAATTATAACTTTCACCCTGATGCAATTTGGAATAGTTTATATATTTCTATTGATCGGCTAAGACTTTATATAAAACAAATGTGAGAAGATCTTGCTTTGTGCTATTTTTATTACAGGTTTGTTGTAGCAAATCTCTAAATCCCCATCTCAATTATTTTACAGCTTAGTTTTCCCATCACACCAAGATGAGAAGAAAAGCTAGCAAAAAGCAGAATCTTATTAGCTGAAAAATGGCTGTTACAACATCACAGTTTCTACACCATAAAGTCAGATTGCCATTTCAATGGCTATCACTAAATTTTTCTCTGGTCTTAGAGCAGCAAAAGCCAAGCACATGAGACAGCCCTGAGCAACTCATGTAAGTATTCTGCATCTCCATTTGTCAGCCTGAAAATGACAGCGGTAAGTGCCTGAGTTGTAAGGGTCACAAGTTGACAGACCACCCTGGAAAAACAGGCAACAGGTTCTGTAATCATGCAAGGAGTCATCTGTAGCCAACTGTTCTTTGGCTGATGATGATTAAATTGCCCAGTTATAGTTTTCTCACAGAATCGTCACAGGCAGAGGAAGTATACTATAAATAACCCACTCGTGAAAGAAGACATCTTTTTTTTCAGTGGATTTTGTCACAGAGCACTGGCACCTCTTCATGAGTCAAACTGTCATTTTGCTTGATTCTGAAACAGCACTTGAGAAGCCTGAAACACCTCTTGGATCTGCTATTCCATGAGATATCAGGCAAACAAGGAATTTAAGGGTTAAGCATTGCCATAGTGGTAAGAACCTCTTGCTGATTTCTTACAGCCTTTAGAGAATTTCCATGGAAATAACTTCTGTGCATTGCCTTAAGTTAGAAGTCATAACCTGACAGCACAGGTTCTAATCAAGATCAAAAAGAACCCACCTGAGGCAGCAACACAAACATATCCCACCCAGCCCTAAATCTATCACCTTCTATCTCCTGCCTATAACCACTACCAGAGCGGTTAGTAGGTACTGCATTCACCTATCTTCATGTGCTTGGTACATTAAATGAAGTTACCTGGCTAAGTCCCATCCAATCTAATCAGTATCATTTCCACAGAAGAATAAAAATTACTTGGGAATCAAAGCTGAACCCACAGAGAACAGGGAGAGCTGAACTCCTTCCCATGGGAAGGAGCTAGGCTATGCTGCTATAATAGCGAGGCACCTGGTGCTAAGCTAAAATGGCATAGATCCCTCTGCACTCCTGGTAGCTTGGGACCAACCTACCAGCAAGCTAAGCCACCACACAGAGTATAAATACACAGCTACCTGTAATGGAGAGAAAGAATCCAGTGTCACAAGAGATTAAAAAACTTAGTTAATACAAGCAGAATATGGAACCACAGACACAATAAATTTTTCTGCCCCACATCATGGGCTAAGTTTAAGTTGCAAAAGTACCAGAAAAGCTAATTTCATACAGGCCATTTCCCTCCCCCAAACTTGTGGAGACACAGCAATTCACACCCCATTTCATCCCTGCAGTGCCAGGAAACTCCCAGTGTGACAAAAGCAGGAGAAAGGAGGTGGACAGTGCTGGCAGGAACAGCAACGGACTGTTCACAGCTGAACACCCAGCCTCGAACACTGCCAAGGCACTGTGCCAACTCTGCAGTTAAAAACAAGAGGAGTATCTGGGGAAAGAAGGATTTTGCTGAACTTGGAATATATTTGATTCAGCTAACCCAAAGCAACCTCGCTCTTTTTGTTTGCAAATAACTTCAGAAATAGTTTTTAAAAACACAATATTGAAGCTTCTAGGATAAAGCGTCTTCAGTATTTACCTATAGACAAGTCTGTGTCTGGATCAGACAGGAATGGTCATCATTTGATCACATTGAGTAGTGTTCTCTTTCAACACTTGCTACAGTCTATTTGGACAGAATGTTCCAGTTACGGGGTGTCACATACTAAGTCTTGCCAGAGCTAAACTTTCAACTCTGTGGATCTACAGGTTGTCCAGTCATCCTGGCATTGCATGTTGGCAATTAAATTAATTTTATGATCTTAAACTGGAATATAAAGTCACTTTCAAATACAGCCTTGACATTTCCTTAGGACTGAAAACTTCTAAGGAGACGTCAATATAAACTGGAAAACAGCCTTAATCTACCAGATTGGAAAGTCAGGAGGGCAAGAGTTTTTTTTTACTTAAATTCAACAGGTTAATGTTATTTCATTTGTAACTTACAATATAAAACAAACAAACAAAAAAACCCACCAACACCCAGCCACACACACAATTGATTTCTGCAAAGTCCATGCTGTTAACAAGGCAAGGGCAACCTAGGCATCCAAACAAGAGAGGCTTCTCTTGTGACCTTCCTTCATGATCATCTGAAGTGTTCAATAGAATTTGGTCCCAATAATTCTGGTTATTGTATAAACCTAGTCAAAACAAGCCATAACTAGCAGCTCCAGAACCTGCTATAAACAAGGTAATGGATTTAAATTATAAGAAACACAGCAACTTTTCCAAAAAGTGTGTGGAAAGAGTTTTCAAAAAGCTCATATATAGAAACTATTTTCATTATTCACATGTATCTTTATCCTGCAATAACCCAACCAATACACTAAACTAAGGGCTACAGCTATGTCAAAAGCTGTCACTAAAATATACAGATGTCCATCCCAAAGGAAAAAGCTTCATTAGATTACTCATGACACTTTCCACTGAGACAGGCTGCATCAGGAAAGCATTACACATTGTTTGGTAAGTGAAGTCACACAGCCACCAGTTGCCCTATCAGGTCACATCACTTCGTACATCCACTAGGCGAGTCTGTTTACAAATATAATAAAATATTTTGGTAAATGGTGCTGGCTGAATGTGAATGCATGGAAGGAAGGAAAGGGAGATAATTATTAATTAGTTAATACTGGTTCTTACACATTAAGGTGCATGGCTTTCAGATGATGGCATCTGCCTACTTTATATCTAACTTCACTGTCTTATGGCTATTTTTAAAATAAAAATCCTTTCCATGAGTACCCCACATGAAGCTGAAAGGCTGTAAAAGCCTTTCTTGAACGTTAACACTGATGCACAACCACTACAATGTGAAGGTGTATTCACGTTTTGGAACAATCCATACTTCCACTATCTACTGAGTTAGCAAGATCAGCCAATAGGTCTACTAAGAATTGTTACTAACTCATTTATTCACTCAGAAACAATCCTTACAAGTGCCAACACTTCATTAAAAAATATGTAGTATTTTTGTAGGAACTGTCACAAGTACAAAGATGGTCAACAGTCAAAAAAGTAAGATATGACACCAAATCTGAGTTTTCATAATTGAATGGTTTCCTCTCCTCCCACAGACACACAATATATGAACTTCTTTCTTACCACTTCCCCAAGGGAGGCAGCCACCATATGTGTTGCTGGAGTCAAGTAAGATGTAGAGCCATGGTGCAGCATAGATTTCACATTCTCATAGGTGATAAAAAATGCAGCAGCTGAAATTCAAGAATACATGCAGTCATTTAAATGTTCCTCCATCACAGAACTAGCACAAGAATACTTAAAGGTGGATTTTGTCACCTATTATTCTGCACCTGTAGTTGAAAACAGGCTGTGTTTGCACCAAAACACTACAAACAGTATCAACACAATCTGTGGGATAATTCCTTCAGAAGTTCAAGCTCCTCGCTATCACCAGCAAGCCTCCCATTAATATCAAAGGTGTCCGGACTTAAGGCCATATTTAGTATTGAGATAAGGAAAGTTGTGTTAATTAGTCATGAATGTCCAGTAGGTTTTGAAAAAATGGTGTCTTCCATATTCATAGATAGGAAGGGTAGAGAGGAGGTCATTTGGCTGAATGGATGCATGGCCTTTATTTTTTGGAAAAAAAAAAAAATCAGTTGATTAATTGAAAAGAAGAAAGGAAAAAAAAAAACCCACAATCCAAAAATCATGGAGGTACTTGATATGAGTCTGCTACCCTGCAACGTGCAAAACTGTTTCAGGAGCAGTTATTAATAACTTCTTCCTAGCTATCATCAGTTTAATATTTTGCACTTTAGCTCCATAAAAAAATTCTTCCAAGCTTCTGAAGGACTCGTGAAAGTCCTGTCCAGTGAACAAGAAACATACAAAACTACACTGAGCATAGCAACATGAACTGCGTTTACTCACTGCAACAGTCAGCTACAAAGGCACTTGCACCTTAAGGGTTACTCCTTCTCCTAAAGATAATTTCAGTTCTCAGTCATACGTTGGAAAGATAAAACCACAGTTCAGATTTTGAAGATGTAAATCCTGAAAAAACTGACATGTCTTGCGGGGGAACAGATTTTAATTGTAAAGAAGGGCTATGTGAATTGCCTTCTGCTAATCAAAAGATGTTTATCACCTCAAGAGGAGATAACAGAGCAGACAAGATAAAGAACTGAATTTTTTTATATCATCTTATGAAGGACATCAAACACCTGAAGGTGTCAGTGGATTTGTCAGCAAAGTTCTCCTAACATTTACTACTGACAGCGCAGCTTGCTGCTTTTTTATCCCTCCCTACAAAGACAAAATGGACAAAGGCATTAGGAATTTTAGATGCCTTTTCCCTGCAGGGACTACAAGCATTTACTTTTTTAACACTTCAGTTTCAAAGGTATTCCTGAAGTCTTCTCATTTTAAATGTTGTAGTTGTTTCCAGGGAGAAAAAGACAGTCATAGCATCCCCAGGGCAATTAGCTCAAAGACCTCCAGTGCTCCAAGCACTTTGAATTGTGATTAATTTCCAGTGCCGTGAAAGAGTGGGTCATGACAAAAGTGTCCAGGGCAAGCAAGGCCCAAGCCCTCTTTGGCACCTGGAAATGCTTTAGGGCGCCCCTATAAGTAAGGACAGGCTCATAAGACATATCCAGGAATGCTTCCAGGGAGTAAGGGTTGCTTTTCAGAGTAAACATGCAGCAGCCTTCATTCCAGCCTTGCTCAAAGAGTTTGTTCGATACTGTACAACTCTAGAAACTGCTCTTCACAGCTGGACATGGACTCACAGAATCCAAACAACCACCTGCAGGAGAGGAAGCCATGGACACAAATGTCCTATACTACGTAAGTTTCTACTTAAAGATGGTAAAGCATAATCCAAAGAAAATTTACCATTTGGAAAGGATCCTATAGCAGTGGAAGGAACACCAGCATAGATGCCACGAAAACCACCAGCCTTCCTAAATCCTTGAGGACTCTGCAGTCTTGTTTTTACAGTATCCAGGGGAAAAAGGATCAAGTCAACACAGACACCAGCAACTCCACCAGCCTTCAAGACAAAACCATGGAGTAAAGTGCATTAATATTCACGGGGATGAAGCTGTGGTGCTTATGTGAGTAACTGAGGCATGCCTAAACCAAAGCACTACTGACCATATCCTTTCTGAAGTCAAATCATAAACTGATAGCCTTATACAGACCTCAATAACTTCTATAGCTGTAACAAGGCATCTCCAACAAAAGAGAGAAAGTAACAGATATTACAACTGTTAAACCATTTTCAAGGTATTTTCAATACAATCTTCACTATTTTGTATAGTACAAGCAAAGCAATGCAATGTTTACCCACTACACGTAAAAGCAAGACAGTGAACACCACTTATCAAGATGACACAGTACACAACTACCAACACCTCTAGGAAGTTGTGTGATAAGATCAGGGAAAGACAGAAGCAATTTTGCTTCCCCAGTAGGCATCTCTAGAAAGCACACTCACATTTTTCTAGCAAACTTCATTTAATGTGTCATCCCCCGGCCCCCCCATTTCCTTTGTTGAACAAAGCCTGAAGTAAAACTGCTTTATTTTCCTCTGCTCACAAAAGCCTATAGGAAAAAAAAAAATCATATAAATAAAGATGTTTTCAAAGTCATAAGGAAAAGGGGAAGGTTTTTATCCAAAGCAATTCTTAAAACCAAACCCTAAAAGAAATAGTTTCAACTACAGCTCAATCTTTTTCCATTGTCTGTGTTTCTAGATTACTTTTTTTAAGTTTTCATATCAATAGTTAGCATTCATCCATTGTGAGACATTATTTAGATGCACTATTATTCAGAACAGAAAACATAGTTTGAAGTCCACCTCATATAGAACAGCACACAAGAAAGAGCAGCACAGATTCTTAACTCTGAAAATAAATTACATGTGTATTACTCTGACTTTTTTTTTTTCAGGGCCAACAGAGGATTCAAAGAGGCGTTCGCTATCTACTACTAAAGCTTTAATCAATAAGTTAATTACTCTTTTAATCTAGTCGGCTATTTTGCATGCATTGATTTTTCGTCACTCTTTTTCATCAAAATCCTTATCTGCTCAAAATAACATTGATCAAATTTAATCTGGCCATCTGTTAAAACATGAATTAAAAGTTACTAATTGCTTCTTTAGTTTTCAAAGTTCTGTACCTTAAATGTCATTTAAATTCATGAAGTAGCTAATAGAGCCCCTACCAGAGGGCGACAATACCTGTGCGCTTACGCCACCTGCAGAAAACAGTAATGACTTTTAGGTAATAAGACAACTAAAACGCACCTTCTCCCCCACCTTGCAGTAACAGTAGCACTACCAGAAGCCGAACAGCTGAAAAACCTTTACCGGGAGTGGGACGTACCCGTTAAACTTTGCTCCATCAAACAAACCCAGGACCTAATTCGCATGCACTGAACCATGATGCAGCAGCCGGCTGCCCCTGCAGTGTTTGGGGCAGGGAGAGAAACTCTCCCCGCAGCAGGCCCAGGCCCACAGCCCTCCCCACGCCAGCCCAGGGGCACCACGGCCGTGATTTTTCCACACAGAACCGAGAGCGAGTGCCGGATGTTTCCAAGGAGGCTCCTAGCTATGGAGGCTGGGGGCTTCGCCCCCTTGTCTGCGACCCTGCTGACAGCACACGCCGACAAGCAGCTCTCAGGGCGGGCAAAGCCGCGGGAAGCACACGCTCCGCGGTGCGCAGCCCCTCCACGGCCCCGCAGCCGAGGCCGTCGCGTCGCCTTGGCAACGGGCAGGCCCGGGGCCCGCTCACTCACCGCCAAGGCCGCCCAGGACTCCCGCGGCTCCATTCAGGGGCGGCCAGACGAGGTGGCGAGACGGCGCAGCACACACCAGCTCCCCCC
>NW_010972438.1:7525338-7618998 GCF_000737465.1 Haliaeetus leucocephalus
GGGAGGGGAGGGGAGGGGACGGGGCGGGACGGGACGGGACTAGACCCCCCGCTCTAGCCGTGCCCCGGGCGCGCACACGGGCGCAGCCATGTTGCCGCCCCTGACCCGCGGTCAGGCGGGAGCGCGTCGCCACTGCGCCTGTGCGAGGGCGCCGCGCATGCGCACGGCGGGCGGCGACGCCGCTGCCCTCAGCCTGGCCCTTCCCTCAGCCCGCAGGGCGGGAAAAGGCCGGAGCCTCGCAGTAGGGCGTCAGTGCTCTGAGGGCGAAAGCACCCGTCAGCTCTGACGAGGCGTTAATTAGTTATTACGTGATGGTGGTTTGCTGTGCGCTAGCAGCCGCGCTGCTCCAGAAAGGGAGGGGAAGAGGCGCTTCCTGCTGCCGCTGGTCCTGAGGTGAAGCTGGGCCCAGTTGGCCCTGAGGTGCTGGTGGGTGCTCCCGTGGCCAGCGTGGTTCCTTCCACCTGTGGCTGGGGTCTGCTCGGAGAGCAGTCATCCGTCCACTGGGAAGAAAAAGAAAAAAAAGGCGTTTTGAGGGGAAAACATTTCTGAAGTCACTAGGGGGTTTTCCTCTATTCCTGCTTGCAGCACAAACACCTGATGTGTGGTCCTGCTGTCACCATCCTGCGCTTTCTGTGGGCCGTTCCTGCAAACAGATTGGAGCAATGTGGAGGGAAATGAATAAAGCCTCCTGGCCAGGGTCTTATCTCCTGCCTGTTCCCAGGAGGTGTGTTGGCTCTCCCCAGAAAGGAAGATGCCATTTTTCACTCCTACCCCATCAGAAACGCTGTTGTGTTTTGCATTTGTGTCTCGCTGAGGCCTTTCCCCCTCTCCGCAAAGGGCATTCAAATCAGCAGCGGTTTCAAAAGTTGCAAAGAGAATTTTGGCACAGAGTCGTCACATAATCCTCACCCAGCAGTAAACTACACTTGAAATAATGGGAAATAGGGTTCTAGGGGTGGGAGAAGGCGTAAATGTTGGAGAGCAGTATAGTGCATGCAGAACCAGAAAATCAGCAGGCTTCAACTCAAGATTTCCTTGGCTGCAAGCACATCACTTGGGGTGACGTTTGGATGTAGCAGCCGAGGATGTGACACTGCCTCACATTGTCAGCATCAGTAACCGCCTTCAGGCAGCTCGGCTCCTTTTCATCAAACTGCTAAGGGGGTTTGCAGGTGGGAAGCAACGTGCTGTCCTGTCCTGTCACATCTGCCCGCAGGAGCATAGTGATTGACATCAAAGTGCGGTTGCCACCTCCAGCGAATTTATTACAACGCTGCAACGCTGTGAATTTTTTCTGAGCTGCCTCAGTCCCCAGAGACAGGCGATGTTAGAGTAGTCTTCATTTCATTTAGTCTTCATTTTCATTTGAGTGAAAAGCTCAAAGCTCTGCAGGCAAAAACAGAAAGAACCTGAATGTATTATATTTCTCAACCTCCTTTGATTTTTAAGACACCTCCTTGGTTTTCTGGTCCTAACTTATGATTTTTATAGTAATCTGGTGGGTTATCAGTACTTTGTTATAGTTTAGGCTTTGTTGTGTTTCTCAAGGATCACTTCTTGGTTTCATATCAGGATATGATCAAACAAGTGGACTTCTTTGACATTACTAGCACACCTGTCCCCAGGACGGCTGTCTGACCACCTTTCCTCCAAAGCCTGGGATGTGCCTGAAGCCTAAGGCAGGCCAATTTGCTATCCTAGGAATTAATTCCTGATTCACTTTTGATTCTGATTCCTGGAAGAAGCAGGAGCCACAGTTACATATTTCAGCTGTAATATAGCAAAGACTGGACTGTGAGCAGTTATTATAGTAACACCCAGCAGAGTACCTGGCATTCTGAAAGAACCCTGCTATTTAGACAGAAATAAAAATGATCTGAAATCTACCATTTCCAGCTGGTGTTCTGGTAAGTGGCTAAATAAACACAAAAGCTGAAAGTTCCTCAGTTTCCAAGTCCACGTCTGTCATTAAATTAGGTACTTTGGAGCGATATTGAGGGAAAAGTCAGACATCTGCAGTAAATGAAGCATGCTTTTAGAGTTACTGCTATCCCCATACAACCCACTGATGGCAGCACTTAAAATGAGACCTTATTCCCCACGTGTGCCCAGGAGGTCTCTTGATGTAAAGGTTCTTGGGGTCATAGCAAGCATTTTTCACATTGTTCAGCGCAAAGCTTTCAGACACACTCTGTGGCAGTGACTCTTTTATTTATCACCTTCTGTCAGAAGAACTGCTGCTGCATCAGAGAGGTCACAACCTCCTATTCTTCCAAGCCACTGTCCTGTCTTAAATGAACAAGTTCTGCTTAATGCCGCAGGCCAAACATTAATCTTTGTGCTAAGTCCTTCAATGGACTCCCCCTGAGCTTGCAGAATAAGTTGAGTGAAGAAAGAGATCCATTTTCTCTCGTCCTTTCTTCCTTGCAGGAAAACACCACAGGTGCTCCCCAGCATCTCTACTGCAAGTGAAGAAGATGGGCTGAGCAGAAAAACCTAACACAGGCAAAAAAAGTGTCTGGCTGCACCTAAATGATGGATGTTCGTGGTGCCATACCTTCTCTCAACCTTGGTTTTAGCTCATTCATGGTCCTGTACCTTCTCCCAAGCCTGCTTTCAGCTGTGGCTGAAGCTCAGGGGCTAGAGGGCAAGCTGGGGAGGCTGAGGAACAGCCACATGGTGCTTTTCCCAGGCACTGCGAGTGCAATACCCTGTAGCAGAGGAGAGAATAGACAGCTGTGTCCATGCTGCTGCCAGTGCTGACTCTGCCAGCACTGAAGCAGCTTGGTGGCCGCTGGGTTTTTGCTCAGCCCCTCCTTTCATCTCCTTTTTCCTTCTCTGCTCCTCTCTTTGCCCTTCCCTGCCCGTGGCTGCAGGCTGGTAAGAGTGCTTTTAAAAATGACCATTATGCCTACAGCACCTCACCTGCTTCCTTCAGCCTTTGCAGCACATAAAAGCCTTGGCAAGAGATGAAAAGCTTTTTAATTACAGTCTGATAAAGAACATATTGCATCTATGGATGCACCGAGTGGGATATGAGCTGCCAACAGCATAGTAATCCTCTAGCTTATAGTCTGCAAAAAAGAGAGATCATAGGGAACGAATATCAGCCACTGATGGGTCCTCTTTGTCAGAGCTACTTAAGCACCATTTTGAATCGATTTCACATTATTAGTCCTTCCACTGGTTCAACAATGCACGTGTACAAAAATGCCTGTATGTGTATATTTGTGCATATGTATGCATGTCTCTATGGTTTTTTGTGTGTATTTCCTCACCCAGTCTCTAGCTGCCGTAGGACGTCTGACACCAGCAGCAGAAGATATATTGATCTGGTCATAACATATTAAGGCTGCTGAAGAGCAGATGTTAAAAGCAGACTTCTTGGCATATATCAGCCCCTGGCGGTATCAGTCGCACACATGTTCCAGTTTATTTATTAAAGCAATTGCTCTCCTCGTTCTGTTTATTATCTTTCTCCTGGGCAATTCAGGCACGTCAGAGCCAACCCCTTCCAGTCAGTCAGCCCTTTTTGGATTGTCATTTTTGGTTCAGCTCGGACAACACCCTGCAACTCTTCCTTCCTGAGAAACTGGGCTTGTCCCACTGTTCTTAAAAGCAGATGGAAATTTATCAGCTGCAAAAATTTATCCTGGCAAAAATATAGTGAAAATAAAGACTCAGGAATCCCTTTAATTTGATACGAAGCAGGTACATAATGGGGCCAGGGAGGCCATCTGAAGGGGGAATTTCAATGATACGGCCACATATGGCACCCAAGAGGCTGGGATGCACCACAGGAACACATCATAGCAGAGAGAGCCTGTTAATTGAAAGACTAGGAACAAAACATAACCCTTTGGCCATGAAAATCTTGTTTGTCCCATTTTATTACAAACCGCCACAGAACTGTGAAACTAGTGCGGAGCACAGGACCTTCCCTGAGATCACGTCAATATGTAGGAGAGCGGCATGGCTCCATACACTGGAAAGGTGTGACGCTGGTCCTTCTCCAGGAGACAGCGTTGTCACCAGCCTCCTTAAACACCTGACGTGCACACACACCAAGGCGAGGGTTCCTGCCATACTCTTGCAGAAGCACAGGCTTACATTCTGCAGTTTATTTCTGCCAGGGATAGGGCAGCAATGCTCTTGGCCACAGCTTCAGCATAGTAAAATCCGAGAGGCCCCCTGACACCAAATGGGCAGGGACTCTTGCACAAGAAAGCAGAGTCCCATGCCCAGTACTTAGCCCCAGGACTGGTACTTAACCCCAGGAGCCACCCTGTTGCCTGGTGCCCCATAGCCCCTCTGCATGCTCAGTAGCTGTGCTGTAGACCTATACCCACTTCTCTGGCTGTTGCACATGCTTCTGGAGCTGCCTCCTTCAGAAAAATGAAAATTAATTAAATATTATCCTCATATTCAGTCAGCAGTGGACAGCTGGACCTGGACAGGCAGCAGTTTTTCCAGCCTCTCCTCATTTTGTCAGTCTCCCTTTTGCTGCCTTAGCCCTCCTGCAAACTACAGGGAAAGCTGGTTTAATGTGGATTTTAGATCATTTTTTTGCCACTCAGACACTATAAGCCCCCCCTCACACTTACAGTAGCGTTCCCTGTTCTTAAGAAATCTGGCAGTTTTTAGAAATTTTGCTGAAATACTAATTGCAGTAAATTTTTATGGAAACAGATGGAGGAACCAGACAGCCAGAAATTTAATAACTCCTTTGAGTACTTAGCAGCAGAAACACTAGTCCCCAAATTCATTAAGAAAAAAAGTGATTAATGAAGATATAGATTTTGCATCATGATAGAAAGCCTTAAACTGTACAACTTTCTGATGATCCTCATTTATTCTGCCTTATTGGCTGCCTGGACAATTGAAGATGAATGGTCTGGGAAAGACAGAAAACATGCATTTTAACTACTGGGTAAAGTAAGTGAAATAACGATCCAGTGGCAACGTAGTGACCTTTTCCATGTGAACACGTCTTCCAGAGACTCTCTGCAGTTAGTCTTACAGCACAGCTGAGTTAATCTAATATTTCCATCTAGCACATAAGAGGAATGGAGGAAAATCTTAATTATGCCTGCATTTGTGGTTATAGTCCAAACCCCTGACACTGGAATCACTCACATCTGTTCTCAGCTCATTTTGTGGGCTGATGCAATGACTTAGTTGACTCACGAAGCAGTTAAGAAAAAGTTTGCAACAGAATGGCCCTAAGCTGCCCAGACAGTTGTGCATTTCCAAGTGGTCCCAGAGGAGCACCCCTGACATTCCCGCAGAGCAGCTGGAACCAGGACACTGGGTTCCTTCAGCCACCAAATTGCTTGAGTCATTCTGGTGATTTAGTGCCTTCCTCTGTTTAAAAAAGAGGATTAACAGACCTGGTCTCCTCCAAAGGCTGTAGCCAGTGTTAATGGAACATGGGGTGGGTTGTCCCCCCCTAGGAGAAGGAGTGGGTGCAACATTAGTGCTGGACCCACTGTCCCTCCCCTTCCAACCAGTATGGACCAGCAGGAGACCAAGGCCATCCTGGTGGAGGCCCAGCATGACCCCTCAGGCTAATTTGCTGGACCTTTGTAAGGAAAGACTCGATTAAAATTGGATTTCCTTGAATTTCATGGGACATTGACGCCTCCCTGTTCCATGGGGATGGATGGATCCTCCATCCCGATGCCGTGGCCCAGCAGTGCCCTGTGGCGATGGTGGCCCTGGCTCCTGGGAGAGGCGTGTGGCACCTCCACTGCTTAGCTCCATCAGCCTCCTGGCAGAAATAAATTGCAATTGTTTCTGTACAGACAAGGAGCAATATTTTAGAAAATTAGTTCATTGCCAGCTGTTTGCTTAGCTCAGAGTTTTTATCAGCTAAATTCCTTCTCCGACTCCCAGGGATCACGGCTGATGGGAAGTGCTTGCAGTGACATATAGAGCAGCCACCGCGGCCAAAACAATCCACCTACTGGGAGATGCCACTGAAGAAAGGAGCTTAAGGGTTTATTTGAACAGCTGAACTTCGGCATGTAAACTACAGCTATTTTTTAAATGTAAACTGTAAAAATAATACTGTTTGCTTTAAAAAAAAAGTACTGTGTGTTTGGCGCTGTGTACTTGATATAATTCATTTTTAGTATCATTTAATTCAAAGAAACTCAAACTGTTCTGACGACTCGGAGAAGGACAAAGAAACCAAAGTACATGGATGACAGCACAGGGACAGGGAGCAGAGGGCTGAAGGGAGTACAGACTCATAAGGACTAGCTGCTGCAGCACATGTTGCCTGCCCCAAAACTCCTGCACACCCCTTTTTGCCACCACTCCACCCTGCTGCCTATGTCCTGTAAGACCACGTGAAGTCCTGCTTCATTTCCCCCCTCTGCAGGGCCAGGGACAGCAGTGGAGTGGATGGAGGTGACTGCTCCATGGAGAGTCCCATTCCTAAATCTAAAACAGAGACAGGGTGTGTGTGCTGTCCTGTCCCTAAGGAGGAGGTCAGCAGTGAGGGAGGAAGGCTGCCTAACTTCGGTCTTCCTTTTCCATTTTCCAGTAACTGAGTCACCGATTACAAGTCAAGCCCACAGCGATGCCCCAGAAGGAAGTGAAACAGCAGCTCCAGAAGAGCAGGGAATGGGGCTTTGTCCACACCCAGCTCCATTCGGCAGGTTGTCCATACACCACAGGGGTCTGCTCACAAAACCCAAACCATGCAGCGTTATTTGTATGGGTGAGTGCCTTTGACAGCTTGGAAGCTCCTCTACCTCTTTCCAGAATACTCACCGTGTCTCCAGCAAGCTGAGGTCTCTGAGGGAACACGTGTAGCTCTTCCACTGGCTGAGGACCCATGGGCTGGCGTTGCCCAGCTGAGCTATCAGCGCCCTGCAGATCCAGCTCTGCTCCTCGCTGCTGTGCCATGGCTCATCATTTTAGCTGTCAAAATGCTGCCGTTGCTGACGAAGAGACAAAAGTAGCTGTGTTAGTCAGGGACTGGGTATTTCGCAGGGCTGCAGTTGCGTGAGGTTTTCAGCCAGAAGCAGCAGTGTCTGAGTGGTCTGTCAGAAGAAACTAAGGCAAACGGGGTTGTGGATAGCAGGTTTAAAAGCACAAGACCTGGAAAAGCTGCGGAGCTCCATGCACTGAAATGGGTTGGAAAGCTCTGCATAAATGTGTCGAGGGACTCGGTGCCCTGTACTGCTGTTGGATGCTCAGCTGAACTCTTACATTACAGCAGCATCAGTCCAGCACAGATTATACCTCAACCTGGACAAAGTGCAAACCCCATCTGTATGCAATGCTTGATTTTTGGATTATAATCAAGCACAAGAGGCGACTAAAACAATTGTGGGCCTAAATGCTGGGCTAAGGTCAAACGAGGCTGGGATTACAGTGATACAAAAGTGAGATAAAACAGGATCCTGGGAGTCTCAGTAGTGCCTAAACATTATCAGGTTCATAAATCCTGTTGACTGCAGAGACTTAACCTTCTTGGGCATTTTAGACTATCCCTAGAGGCATCTATATGCATCTGTAGACACCCAAAGCCCTGGACCATTGCTGTAATAGCCACTGAATCCAGCACCCAAGCCCAAGCCTGACAGTCAGGAGATGATTTGCCATTGTGAAAAGATGTTTTATCCCAATAGCACATGACACCCCTGGGCAGCCACGCTGCTGCTCTTCTGCATGAGGGTCCCACTGCCTTTTCCCTCCATGCACCTCTAAATCTTTACTGAGATACTTCAGTCTCGTCTCAGTCCTGGCTGCGAGACATCTTCTGTGTTTTCTTTGACATTGTGGAGCACAACCCTTTGGTGAGAGGCAGCCATGAGGTCCTTCCCAGGAACAGCGGAAGGAGGCTGATGGCAAGAAATTCTTGTTCACCCTCCTGTGACTTTCCAGGGCCCTCTTCCTTTTCCTTGTGTTTTGCAGTGAGAGAGACTTTCCAGCTCTTCTCCTCTCAATAGGGTTATCAGAGTTGGCTTCCGATGTGAAGTTTCCCAACAGTGAAAGTTTCTGATCATTTCTTCATATCATGCCATCGTGAAACGCATTGCCATTCCCAGCCGATAACCTATCATTTGTATTCTGTTGCAGAAAAGCCATTATCTAAGGGAAACACAAAAGCATGGGAACACAGGCTGTTTGTACATGGGGAAGGAGAAGCATATGACATGTGAATTTGCCAGATGTTACCACTCTGAATCTTATTAAAATATGCCTTGCACTGACCACGGCTTCTTTATCTGTACATGGAAGGAGTTGGAAGATAAGAGGCATTTTTACTGACAGCGCTATAATGGCCTGACCAGGCAGCCTGGGAGCAATTCCCTGACACAGCATCACAATTTCTTGAAAATGTACAGGCTGTTGACCTGGTTTTTGTGCAGTCCTGACCACTGCTTCATTTGACAGTATCCTTCCTTACATCTATTTGGACTGAGACAGTTTTCCAGAAAATTACACCAGCTCCCAATTTGTATGTTTGGTTTATAAAGGGACCTGACTTTTGTCCAGCTCAAATGATGCCTCAAGGCATGTTTTAATGCTCTTCTGACAGTGTCTTGTGTTTGTCTAGTTGGAAATATTCCAGGTGATTAAAAAATTGCATAGTGCTGCTTAAAAATCTATTTTGTATATATTTATTTCACATATTTTGGCTTTAGAGGAGGCCGTTTCAGTTCTCCATGTCCCCCCTTTCCTCAGTCCCTCCCATCTCACACCTAAAAGTGCTTTGGGGCATACTGTGGGGGTGGAGAGGTGTAGAAGGGCTTGATCTCAGCCTGCCTACACTTTGAGCTGAGTTGGTCCACGCTAGGTCAGATGCAGAAGACTAAGAGCCACGTCAGCTCCTCCACAGCCACTCTTAAGGCTGTACTTTTTTGTGCGCAGCACCCAGCCAACAGGTAGGGACAATTAATGTCTGTCCACCCTCCTCCATTTGCCGTCCCAGGGCTAGCAATTCTCTCCAAAAATGGTTCATGTCTATCACCAGCCCAGGCTCTGGGTCAGATCTACAAATCTTTTTTAATGCAGCTGCAAGTTCAGCTCCCTCTTCTAGACAAGCCAACTTCTCTGCAGAGCATCCACCCTTCTGGTGCAGGCAGGGCCCATGCAGCTGCCTGCAGGCAAGATGGGCTGGCTCCTGCTTGGAGATGCCAAGAGAGCTCTGCATTCACCTCCTGACTCAAGCGCCTCCAGGGCAGATATTGCAGCTGCCAGACCTCCAGCATCCAAGTCTCTTTTCTTTTTGCAGGGGAAAATCTGAATCTCCCATGCCAAGACTTGAGCCCAAGCTCTTCTGAAGTCTGCAAAGCCAGAGGGTGCCCTTAAGTGGTACCTGTTTATTCCTTATTGCCTTTTATTCTTTACAGGAAACAATATGGGGAGGCTGTGCCAAAAATACAGATAATGTAATTATTATTTTTATTATTACAGAGTATGCACAGAAGCTTGTTATTTTTAGGTCAGGTCAACTCTGTACCCTGCAGTCCCTCAATTTGGAAGTTCACACTTGAAAGGAGAGAGAATTCCATCCATACTCATCGTCCGTCCTTGTCAGCAGGTGCAGGGCTGCACTGATGAGCTCTAATCACACACGTGAGCCCAAAATAGGGAGAGGCGGCATTTCTCTGTGCACAGAATAATCAACTCTGAGTTAAATGCAGTGCTTTAAAGTGATTTGTATCCATTCTCACCCCCACCTTCTCAGTCTAATTAACTCCTCTAATAGAATTAATCAGCACACTAAATACAAGACTCACTAACGACTAAAAAAAACATACCACTATCTATTCCAAAATACAATTACACTGACAAACTCAATTACATGCCTCAGTCGCTTCTGAAATTACTCGCTGATATTGGACTGCACACAGTTTAAGTTTCATTGTTGAAAGAAATCATAAACACTTTCTAAATTGTACAATGTTTACAGAAATACACAGAAGCACAGCTTTTATTACCCATGTGGCAAAATTAATTTGACACATTGAAAGCAAATGAATAGAGCTGGAGGACTCTATTCAGGCGGTATTCTTTCCACTGATACAATTTACACTGGGGGAACATCTAACACATTAACCTTATTAGACTCTGATGTCGGTAAATAGCATTTCAAAGGGAGGAGGGATCCAAATCAAAATCCTTTCTGCATTTGAATGAGAAACATCAATTTCTGCATTTCTAACTGTTCATTTAGTACAAACCCCCTTTTTACTAAGTAGGGTTTTGCTCTGAAATCAGGAAAACTTTTGCAGCAGGGGCAGTCCACAATATGCAATTATGATCTTGGCTTTAGTCTTTTAAGTCTGTGGTGAACTCTTCAGCTGAAAATAAACTCCAATGAGATTTGATTATGTGAGTTTAGCTTAATTTGCAAGTCAAAAGAGGGAAAAAAATGTTGCACTTTTTTTTTTTAATAACCAAGTTTATCAAAGTTCATCTTGATCTGAAGATACAGAGAGAGGCTTCCTGAACTTTTTCTTTTTCTGGTCATAGGCAACACCTGCTTCTCAGTTTAATTTCTTTTCGCACTGTGATACCAGTCAAACAGTAAGATTTCTAACCTAAGGGATGGAGCTGCTCTTGCTTGCAGTTGGCCACAAGTAGATAAAGATTTGAGCTCCAGGCTGGCAAATTGTGTGTTGAACTTGAAACACCCATATCCTACTGCAAGCAACAACCTCCCATACTTCGCAAGAGCTTACATCCTTACAGAACCAGTACAACAAACTGGTTTATTCCTATTGAGCCTAAAAATTACAGTGGCACTTGCCTAGTAGGGATTTCTCATCTCAGTAGGTGACTGAAGGAGCTAAGGATTGCTCTAAATTCCCTTGAGAAAAGAGAGTCCAGCATTTTGAGGAGTGCTCCAGGGAGGCAAGGAACATCCTGCTGGGAGTCACTTTCTGCTGAACCTGAGGGAGACCTGGGACCTGTCGAAGAGGGTAGGGACCAGGAGTCCCAGTTTAAACCAGAACATTAGAGGTGTTAAACATTGGGCAGATACATTCAGAGACCTAATACCTGCTCCACAGGCTCTTTTCTTCTGGCACTGGGATGATAGTGGGAAGTTGCGTTTGAACGGACTGATCCCACACGCTGTGCTCTGCTGATGTCCATCCCTCTGGGCTCACCTATCCACCCACCCCATCCCCTGCTCTAAAACAGAGGCGAAACCAAAACATAGGAAAGGAAGATTGTTAAATGCAAAATGATGATCAGCCTGTATTAGTGAGAAAGACTTTTCTCCTTCTATTTCCCTTAAAAACTATTAATGCCTGTCATATGCTGGGACAGTAACATTTCAGGGGCAGTACTACAGAACGTGCAGGGATCTCCAGAGGAACCAATCCCACATCTTCGGGGGAACCTTTGCCATATTTTGGCTTTTTGACATGCCCATTTATTTCACAGCATCCCGGTCACCCATGTCCATGCTCTACTCCTCTTCCTGCTAGAGTTCCCTTCATGTGCAGCCTGCCAATTCACATCCATCTACTATCCGTTACTCACTTCTGCTTCAGGTATTTAAAGGTAGCAAAGTATTAAACCAGATTTGATTCTAATCCACATGTTTGCAACCCCATAGCCTCTCCTGTTAGAAGTGCTATAGCATGACTACGCAGTTTCATGGCTGAAGATGCATATTGGGATAAAGACAAATCAATGGTATGAAACTGGGGCCTCAAGCAAAGGGCTTATTTTGCTGGAACTCAAGAGTAAGACTCACTTCGTGAACTAATAGATTTTATACTTTCATCAGAGGAATATCATACATCAAACTGAAACCTTTCAGGAAAATTGGAGGTGGGTAGCTATTCCACATCCAGGCACCTTCTTTATTAATTCTGCACATTTCTGCAGTCACCGGTGATGCATTAGATGACACTTGCAAAGGATTACAGACCTGATACAATATTAGATAAAAATTACAAGTGAGAAGCTATTTTACTGCTATTTATTTTCATCAGCTAAGCATCGCTCTCCTAAATGCCATTCTAGTTTGGTCGATATTGGCCATTCAGGCTGCTGAGAAGTTTTGTAATTCTTTTTTGTTCGTAGCTTATGTATAGAAATCAATACTAGTCTGCAATTTGTTGAAACCAAAATGGTCACGTTAGGAGTAACATATGCCTGATTTCTTCTTGCATTCTATTCCCAGTCCCTCAGCAGAGTGAGAATTGGATTCATTTCTCAGTCAATCTATGATATCTAATAATTAAAACCGGTTATTTCCACATCCCACATGCATTTTTTATTAACCTCACACTGAAACATAACTGAACAAAGCAAGCAGGAACATGGCTGTGAGTCTTCCTTAACACCACTGGTGTCAAAGGGAATCCTTTCTTTGATTCAGGGAAAGCTGGAAGAAGCTCCATCCCCAGCCAGTACATCTAAAGTAGGCTGAATATTGGTCAGTAGGGAATGAAGCCGACTAAGTCTATTCTGCCTCAGTGCTGCTATTGAATTCTTCTGTATTCTTCTGTTCTTGAAAGTTTAATGGCCTATGTGGATTTTATTTTTTATAAATATGCCTGCAGTAACTGTAAAATAAGCCTTAAAATTTCTGACTTTTCAGGGGAAGAGAAGCAGGTGAAAGGGATTGTCTTACAGAGTGTTGGGGCTTGGCTATGGAAGATATGAATTAAAGTTTCTAGCCCACCTCCTTCAAAGAACAGGCTTGAACTCAAAGCGTATTGGAGCCCTAACAAAGAATGAAAGTCAGTGAGTACTTCATGATTTACGCAAAGTAGAATACACCAATGTAATCACACATGATAAAATTACCATGGCTTCATGGGTCACAGTTTGTGCATTCCAAATGTGAAACAGGACAACTTCACATAATAGCCTACAAGCTAGGACACTTCCATGGTCTCAGGTAACACTTGCTCATATATCTGCTCCAAACGAAAAAAAAAAAAAAAAAAAAAAAAAAAAAAAAAAAAAAAAAAAAAAATAGAGACTAACATGTTTTCCACATCTCATTGACTCCAGTCATTGAGATACCTAGGGACTGGGTTTCCCTTTTGATCAGAATTTGTGCTCACACCATCAGAAATAGAGATTTCACTGGCTTTCAGGTAGATCAATAAAGGTTAACTGCAAAATTATCAGGCTCAAGATCTCCATTTCAGGAAATCAGCTGGGAATTGGTTACCAGCTTCTGAGCCTAATTGCTAAGAGTTCAGCTTTGAATAACGCTTCCACATCACAACTGATTCACCTCAAATCTTGTGCTGCAAGGAGCAAACCCCACTGAAACAGCGACGATTTACTGTCACTGCAATGTCAAACACCCATTGAAATGTTTCTGGACTAAGACTACCATCTAGTGTCTTGATGACAGACTGCAGCTTCTTGGGGGGGGGGGTATGTACAATGCACTTGTTTCTTCACTTCTACAATTATATTATCATAAATAATTCATCTCCTGAGACATATGTACAAATAGAAGAGAGACTGAAGGCTACACAATGCCATCTTAGTTTCCCATTTGAATTCGAATAGAAAAGTCAACTAGGCTTATGATCTTGGGAAAAAAAGCACTGAGATGGTATAATAATAGCTCTCGCAGGAAGCCTAAGTGATGTGTTTGGTTTCCATATTTTTCTTCCAAAGGCCCAGTAAAATTGATAACACGTTAATACTCTTATTAGCACACCTGGGATATTCAACAGAACTGGCACAGATCAAGCATGGAATCTCAGTGCCTCACAGGGCATCTCTTGCTGCCTGGGGGCTTGGGACCATCTTCAAGTCTCCTTGGAAAAGCTCATGACACAGCTCTGCCAGACCAGCCACGCTTCAAGACACTTCACACTTCCTGGCCTGGGGCTGATGGGCATGTTTAGAACCTCTCCAGGTGCCAGAAGATTTGCTTTTTCTCTAAAATGGGTCTCCCAAATCAAAAGCCTTCTTGGAGCATCAGCCCTGCCACTCAGCTGTCCTGGGTGATTCAGTGAGGAGCAGGTGACTTCAGCAATATTAACCTAATTAAGTGACAGTCTTTGCCTGCTGTGTCCACTCTGCAAAATCAAGTCCAAAGAGGTATCAGGTGGTCCACAAGCCCTACAAGGCTGCCTGACGGGGAGGAGGACTCTGTGTTCTGGCCAGATTGCTGCAGGGGAGACTGGAAAACACAGTGGAAGCTACTGAAACACTGAATGCTTTAAAAAAATTAAATGCCTTTTCCAGCTTTTGACTTTTATTGAATTAGCATTCACTTTCTATTATCCTTTCCAAAATAATTTCAAAACAAAAAACACAATGAGAAGTTCCCCTTTGATGTATGAAAGCTCTTGTGCCTTTCCAAGAGAAGTTGCCTTAAAATCTTCCTATTCCCCCACTTACACTTTCAATGTGCTGTAACAGCATTTTCAACTAGAAAAATATTGTATTTGAGGCAGCTCTGCTTTATTGCAGGTATTGAATGAGCTGTGACAGACTGCACCATGCCAGGCTCATTATATACATCTTCCATTGCAAACACTAGTTCAGAGAAAGCCTTTAACCTGCTGACAGCAAAGAAAAGCCATTACATTGCTTTTGATGCTGGAGCCATAATGGTATCTTATTTCTTCAAATTCTTAACACAATTTCACAATGTTGTAAAGGGTCTGGACATCCTCAGGCTGAAGGTATCAATGCTCTTGAACCCTTTTTAAAGCCTTTCATTTTCAGCATACTTAAAATATACTCTCCAGTGGACTGTGAACAAATCTCAAATTTCTCTTGCAGCTCAGACATCCGAGCTATAATCCTCAGCACACCTAATCATCCCTCTTAAACTGATAAAGCCATTTGAAAATTAAAACTACTCGGTAACATGGGCCAAAGCGACTTTTGCTACCCCAGGACAAGAGCTGAACTGTTCCTGCTGCAAGGATGTAGGGGTAGAGCAAGGGGACAGGTCACTGGATTGCAGAGCTCTCTGCTCCTTTGCAGTGAGAGAGAAAATGGAAATCATTCCCAGTAGAAATCCCCTGCCTGCTCCCTATGCTGGAGCCAGGACAGGCATATAGGCAGGATATTGGGGCAGATTTCCAGATCTCACCACGGGCCTGAGGAAGCCAATTACCAGCTAAAAACACAGTATCAGAGAGCAGCAAAACTCTCGGGTGAGCCAATGTTTGAAGAGACTTTTCAAAGCAAAGAGGAGCAGAAGCAATGGACCCTCTCACTTCTGGTCTGGCCAGAAGCATGACAACAGGGAGAAACGGCTCAGGACTGACATATAGGCAAGTTCTTCCCTCTAACATTAAACTGACACTGTTCACATCTAAACCTGATGGCTTTTTTCCCTCTCAATGCTAGTTGTATGGCAGTGGCCAAGAAATCCCTTTTAGAGAAAAGTAGTTTTATTGATTTGAGAGAAAACCTTATTTGACAGATTTGTCACCAACATTTTTGCTTGCCACAGATATCCAGCTATCAGAGGAACCTGAGAGGCCGTTCACAGACTATTTCTACCAGCCTGGGGTTGATACCAGCAGACTTTTTCCTGTTCTTTCTTTCTCCTTCATTCCACCTGTTAGTGCCCTTGTTACACAGACCCAAACAAGACCCTGCTCCTGCAGTCCCCAGGGCCCCCAGAAGCCACACAGCTGCTTGGGTTAGGCATGCCAGGAGATTACTTTCAGAGCTTAAAACCAACAGGAGATCTCAGGCTGCTAAATTGAGAAAATTGATACAAAAGGGAGAGAAAGCACACACTAATCCACCTGTGACAGCAGAACCCCTTTGTGAAACAAAGCAGGCAAATGTGCATCTGCTATACAAAGTGGAAACTACTTCCCTGGACATAGGAATATGTGCTAGAGTTTTTTTCAGAGCTTTGAACACCCTGCAGGAAGTCTGGGATGACCAGTGTTCATGTTTTGGGGCGACTCCAAAGTCACCAGGCCGAGTATTTGTGTTCATCTTTGTGTTTAGGCATCTGTGAAAATTAGGAAACAAAGCTGTCTTACATGAGCAACCAAGCACAACCCAGAACTTAAATTGCAGGCCTGGTTGTTAGCAGCCTATTAGGAACACAAACAGCCTTTCAACTAAAAAATACTCAGGAAAGGCTTAAGATCAACTTACAGTGCAAGAAGAAAAATCAATGCTGTGAGCAAAGCAGCACCCAGCTCCTTGATCCTGAAAGCTAATCACTACAAGAAACAGAGCTTTGCTATACCTTGATCTTAGAGAGCAAAAATAAAGTGAATGTTCACTTACTTATTTCCAGCCTATTCCATTGCTGTGCTCCAAGAGCAGTATACTACAGCACTAGCACCTCAACTCAGAAAGCTTTTAGCCTAAAGCAAAAATTGCTGTACCCTCCCTGGGTAACTGGGCTCAGCTCTATCTGTGCTGGATCACTGATCCCTCCCTTCCTCAGCTGATCCCAATCATCCAGGAATCAAAGTCAATTATTGACTTGGCTGGGAGCGACAATCCCTTAAAAAGGCAGGTAGGTAGTCTTCTGGCTTTTTGGAAGGGGAACAGGGTGGGAGAGAAGAAGGAGGCTCAGAAGTCAGCTGGTTACTGGGAAATGGATGCTGAGTTAGAAGAGCAATATGATTTAGGCAGAAGGGAAGGAAAAGCTGGGGAGGATGAAGGGATAGAGCAGGCAGGTAGGAGATTTTTTTGCTTTGTGGTCAAATTGTCATGAATTAGTTAAGAAATTTGTTAAGAAATGCTATAGGATATTGCTGGACTAGAATCACCTGAAGTGAAGGTGGACTGGCTGTAGGGATTCTTATCACACCTAATCTTTGTGAAGTTAGCACCCAGTCTAGGCAAGAAGAGTACTGAAATCTGTTTGGGCTTTAACAGAGCACTTACCTGATGTGCAGCCAGTTGGACAACCATTAACACAGGTAATAATACAGAGATGAGAGAAGGAACTGTAATATGGTTTGCACATTCTCCAAAAAAAGGTATTGGTGGTGTGGAGAGTTCAGAGACACAGGTCCCTAGCAGAACCTCAGGAGCTATTTCAGCATGAGAGAACTCCAGAGGATGAAGGCTGGAGCAGGGCAGGTAGCTCTGGGCTGGGGTCAGGACAGCCCAGAGTCCCTGGCCTCAGTGTTCGTGTGCTGCATGAGCAGATAAACCCAAGGCACTGGGAAGGGCAGATATAGAAAAGCAAAAAACAGGTAAGCTAAGTACAAAACCAGAGAAGAGAAGGGGGGGGAAAGCCCTGGACAAATAGCTATAGCAAACCATGTTAATTAGGACTGAGAGAGGATCTGCCATGCACCAATGCCAGGTTCCTAAAAGCTGCTGTAGGAGAACACTGGACTCTGCTTGAGTCCCCATCCTCTGGCTCTTTTAAGTGGATCCCTGCTGAATAACATGGCTTAGGCAGGCAGCTCGTGGCCCTGCTCAGAAAGTTCTTGCCATGAGCATAGCAGGCTGGGAAGATCAAGTAGCAGCACAGGCTGTCTTGATCATGGTGCGGAGGAGCCAGGCACAAGCCACAGGAGGAGACATAGAGGCTTTAGTGGTGCTGGGCAGGATGGGACCGGAGTGGGAAGGGGCTTCAGGGATGGAGCAGGAGTGGTACGGGGAGGATACCTTTCTATCAGGGATGAGGGCTGACAGCGAGCCAGGCAGTAGTGGAAGGTGTTAGGTGGCCCTGGAGAGAGGGGGACCCTAAAGCTAGCCCTAATACGGGGTGTGGGGATGGAAGTTGTCCACAGGTTGGGATTTTTCTGCATTTGCTCCATCTGTGCTGTAACGGGGATATAGTTGTTATAGTGGGCCTATAGAGAGATATATGGCTCTTGATGGCTTTCTATGCTGCTGTGAATTTCTCTTTTGCTCTTCAGTTTCAGCTCCCCCAGTCCTATTTCTCTTTACAATGATGCACACCTTTTGGATGGACTAGTTTTGATTGGATAGAGGTGCCAGAAGTGTAATATTCACGACCATGGATATTGTTCTCGTGCTCTGGCAACATGCTGTGGCAAATCCCGCCAGGCTGTGCCACCCAAAACTAACCCTGCTGTCAGTCAAGGGCAATTTACTGAAAGTTTTGCAGCAGGTAGTGCCCAGGTCTTGATCTTTGAGTACTCTTGAGAAAGCCTCTCAGTGACATTATTCAGAGTTTCAAGTACTTTGCCACACTCTAAATGCTTAAATGGGAGCTGTATCAGGTCCTCAGTGTGTTTAAAATTGTATCTGAGCTGGAGGGATTACTTGAACTTTTATAGTGAAGACTTGGGATAGATAAGAAGAGCAATTATACGTTCCAAGAGTCAGAACTAGGTGTTTTGACATTATGTTTCTTCTGTCATTTTATTTAATAATCCATTGCCCTCGGTTAACAGCTTTCTCCTTGATTAGCCTGTATAAATCAAGACTTCATGGCTTTATCCCTGACACGCCATATATTCTGAGTTGAGGGTAATGAATCGTGCCATGGGTTGATGTACTCTGCCTCCCGTTTGGAAAAAGTCCTGCATTAAGGAAACACCTTGGCTTTCAAATTGAATTGTCAGTGTACTGTCAAGATTTAGAGGAGGAAATGCTCAGGATGCTAATAACGTGCAGCCAGGGATTATGTGGCCCTGAGCAGAATACGAAGCTGCAGAGGCTCATTTAGTCAGAGCTGTGGGCTTTCCGGGCATCTTGGCTAATTCATGCAACAGCCTTGCTCTGCTCTGCATTTGCTGCCTTTCTGCCCCAAATCCTCTGCCTATGCCACCTTATTTGCAAGTGGTGCAGGCAGCAGCTGCCTTTTTTTATTGCAACTGACCCCAAAGAGGCGACGCAGTAGTCTGTGGGCTATGAGGGCTGCTGCAAACCTGCATCAGGAGGGCACCTATGGCACCTCCCAAACTAGTACTGTTTGAAATGCTGAGACTTGTGATTTCTTTTGTTGGAGCTGCTGTTTTTCCTAAGGCAGGACGATTGCAGTTTGGGCTTCCAACTTGAACATCAAGGAAAGAAGTGCTAGTTCCACTCCTGGACTCGGTCATTACTTTCCCTACCAAGCAGAACTGCTCACCCACAGAAAAGCACTACTTTCCTTAGCCGCTAGATGCAGCTCACGGTGCATTGCAGTCTGGTTTGGCATCATTCTGTTTCTTTGCTGGGCCTTGCTGTTAACAATTATTTCCCTTGTGTTTCTGGGTGTGTGTGTGTGTTTGGGGGAGTTGAATCTTTATCTTATAACCTTCCTGTTTCACTGCCAAGTCTCTCTCCCCCAAATTTCTTCCCTGCTGCATAAACTGTATCCATTTTGAATGCCAAATCATCACTCCTCCTGTCTCCATACAGAAATATATTCAGCTGAAATGCTTTGATGGCCCTCTCGGAGCTAATGGGGAGGGAAGAAATCAGGTGAGTGAATGGGGCACACACTGATTTTCAGCCTCAAGCTGAGTACAAAATTTTACACTGAGCTTTCTACCCCCTGCAATTTCATATTCCCAAATAGTTTTTATGCTGCAGGTGTTGCATGTCAATGCTGCCTCTCAGCTGACAGATGTCCAGGGGAAGGAGCCTCTGGCTCCCACCTCCATCAGGAGGGGAAACCTCAGCGTAGAGCTGGGGAGCACACGATGGGGACGTGGAAGGACTAAGAGCAATGTTCTAGTTTTAAATCCCACCCTGCCTAATATAGCAGGATGAGAGTGAGTGTCCTTGGAGGAACAGGGAGTCTGCAGCCAGCAGCTGCAGCAGTCAGAGCCATGATTAAAGGCTGTTTGAAGTTGTCTGAGAAGAGCTGGAGGAGAGCAGAAATCAGGCTGCCATTGCAAAAATCAGAATCACTGAAAGCTGGGGCTGGATGTCAGAAAGGCAAAAGGGCTGAGGGACCGCAGGAACAAAGCTGCAGTGGTGCCTTCCTTTCCAATAGATTATAAGCTCAGGATTCACGTGTGGTGCAGGGGTAGTAGTGCTGGTGAAAGGCTGGCTGAGGCTGTGAAACACCACCTTTGCCCTGGCCGATTTCTGTGGGAACATGGGGGCTGTGGTAAGGGAGGAGGGTCATTTCACCCTCACCTGTCCTAGCACTACCTCTGAGCAGCTTTTCCAGAATTACATAAAATATTCCTATTATCCTGTGCTTAAACATGTTTTTCTTCTTGAGGATGTTCTTTGCTTCTCCCCTGTGCCCTCTGTCTGGACGCTTATTCCTTCCACTTGGCCCAAGGGTGCAGGAGGAGAAACAACAGCACAAGGAACTCTGTGCTCTTTCCCCTTGGATGTTTGAGCCCAGCTCATTTTGCTTGCTGGGTTTTTAGCTGAATGGTACCTGCACAGAAAGAACCCCATCGCCCCCAGGTGACAGATGGGTGCCAGCCCTGGCCACTGTTGAGTCTGGATCAGCTCTGACTGTCTGGGGATGCAGAACATGCTACCCTGGCTGTCACTGTGGGATCAGTTCCAGCTTAGTAAATACTGTTTTCTTACACAATGAGGCTGTTTGCAATGATGATATTTTTGTAGCTGTCACATATAAGCAGCCAGGGTGGTAGAAATTACTGGCAGTGGCTGTGGGCACTTGCAGAGAACAGTGGGGGAGGAAGACCAACAGGCCTGGTGATTTTATTTTTCTTTGAAGGCAGTGAGATGTTCCTATTAAGCAATTACCTCCTGGGAGAAGCAGCAAGGTAGCTGCACTATTATTTCTGGGGTTTGGGTTTTTTTAGGAAATCTAAAATAATTTCTTCATAATGCACCAGATGAGATGGCTCAGACCTGCTGTGAAAGAAGCAGAAAGTAATGCTTACAGTTTGTAATATTTCTCTGAGCTTCTGCTTTTGCACTGAAAAATGGGCTTCGTCCCATTAAAATGCTTTTAAATGAGAAATCCACAGATGTTGTCTCCAGCTTGCGTGAACATGGTAAAATCAAATTGATGGCTGTGATGGCTGTGGGCTGGCTAGCATCTTCCTCCCTTGCATGGGGATAGCACAGGCAGCTCCTTGGGACCTCTCAGAGGCCAGCGTTGCCTGTCCATTGAGCTATCCTTTCCATCACAGATGGGGCTGAACCAAGGAAAAAGCTTCCTGAGATTGAGCTTTGGGAAGGAGAGGGCAAACGTATCCTTTGGCGTTACCTGTCTGGAGACACTTCCCCATCCAGACCTGCAGGAAAGGAGGCTGAGCAGCAAACACTGCTGGCTTTTCAGGAGCTGAGCTTTAGGGCTTGGGACAGCAAATAACTGGAGAAGCAGCTGCAGCCGTATTGGTCATCCTGCGTGCGCTGGATCAAACCCCATCCATTGCAGCAGGGGAAGCGGAGCCTGGCTTTTGGAAATCCAGTGGTGCTGGTTTGTGCAGGTGCCACCGGTCCTCCTGGCAGAGCTGGGTCCCAGCCTGGCACCCAGGCTGTCGGCACAGGGCTGTCCTGTCTCTCTTCCCTAACAAGAGTTTGATTGGTTTCATTTCCCATCGAGGAAAAATACAGCAGAAAAATAGAAGCAGATGTTTTTAGACAATGTCTAGAGCTCCTGGAGCTTCAAAGAGCTTTTTGATTGCATAGGCTTTAAAAAACATATAAAAGAGAGCCTTTCACTGTATTTTCACTAGGGCAAAACCCTCTTTGAAATTTGTATGAGGAGAGATTGTCAGGCTGAGCCAACATGGGGAAAGCCTTATTGCTCACAAACCACATTTAAAATCCTTTTCACTATTTTTTTTTTCATGTGCTGCCTTGGAGGCATGTTCAGTTCCTGCCTGCTCTAGTCATTACAAGCAAAGCAAGGAGGGCTGGCAGCTGGCAGAGGGTTTGCTCCCCTCCGAGGGCCGTGGGTCAGGCAGTGCTGAGCTCTGCCCGGTGCCTGCCAGGACCCACACTGTTTCCCTTTGGCTCAGTCTGGCAGAGAAATTGCAGCTCTACCAGATACAACATCTTGGTGTTTCCATCTGCACTCTTTAACCATCTCCTTCAGACCCACAGGAAATAACAGTGAGCATCCTAAATGCAATTGCTGGTACAGCTGCATTTTGGAAGGGTTGTTTTCTCTCTGTAAGAGCTGGAGGACTGTTGTTACTTCAGGGAGAACAGCAAGACATGCATTTCTCTGCATGCTGAAGAAGTCTAGGAAATCTTTCAGGTTTGTCTTTGAAAAATCCCATTTTCTGACCATTTGGAGAACTTTTCTCCTACCCATATGGGGATCTGAAACAGCTTTGAATGACAGAGAAGGCATAGGGCTGCTGAATATAAGCCCCATCACTGTGTACCAGCAGAGATACACAGCCATCAAGAAATCCCTTCATCAACTTCAGATCACTCCTCTGTCCCTTCTGCATAAATCCCACCTGCAGCTCCACACATCCTGCGCTTTGCAGGGGCCTTCCCAGAAGTTGCTTTTAAATGCCTGTTTTTCTCTTCCCATGCCTGATAAGGAGGAAACATTTCTGCTTTGATTGCCTTAAGCTTCCACTTCTTGCGACGAATTCTCTAGGAAATGGTATTTTTTTGCAAAGTTCTGAGTGACTTTATTCTTTAATAACAGAAATTCTATCAAAACTGAGCATTTTTCTTTTCTAGAGGCTTTGGACCATGCTCTCTGCTTTCTCGGAAGGCTGCTGGGAAGGATGTTGCTGAAACAGGTAATGTGGATGAGCTGTGAACCTGGCCTAGTGCCTGGTAGATGCCACCACTGTGCCTCTGTTTGCCATCTACTAAACTGGGAATAATGTTAACCTGCCTGCTTCCTTCCCCAGACTTGGGGCCCTGTAATGATCCCTACCCCAACAGACATATCAGCAGAGGAAAACACAAGTGACTCTAAATTACTGTCTCCTGGCCACCCTCCTTTCTCATCATTTCTCACTACGCTTCATCTTCCAGCACCTGGTGCGAGGAGAAGCCTTTCCTGGGGAGCAGATCATGACCCTGGGCAGCCCCCCATGCAGCTGGGTCTCACCAGGCAGCTGCTGCTCTGGAGAGCTGTGTAGGATGAGGAAGGCAAAGCCGCTCTGCTCAGGCTGTGCTCCTTTTGAAGAACACTCAGGATAACCCATTCCCAGAGTGATACTTCTCTGGTTGGGGAGCTGACTGCCATTTTCCTCTCTCATCCGGGGAGGCTGATAAGTACCCTGATGGTATATGAAAGCAGGGCTTTTGTTCAAGCTCTTTGTCGATGAGCTAATGAGTAAATGAGCTAATAACGAGTAAAGCACTGTAAGCCCTGCTGAAAGTCCCGTGTCCCTAATAAGCCAGCTGGAGCATTGGGGTTGAAAAGTTCAGGTCCAGGATGGACTTTCTTTCCATGGCTACCCCAGCCACATGTGACACCAGTGACCCGGCTCCCAAAAGCTGCTTTTCCACCTGCTCCGGCTCTCCCGGGTCTTTCCTCCTCCCTGGGAAAGGGGCTGTTTGGCCCAGGAGCCTCCCAGATGGTTTGCACACCATGGGGCTGGCGTGTGGTGGGGTGTGCTCAGCCATACACCCTTCTCAGCATCACTATTTTGTGCTCTGTATGTGCATCCCATGCAGAAGTCATGGGAGCTGGCCAGTCAGGTGGGCTGGCTTTTACACTGGGGTAAAGTCCTGAGTTTGCCTCAGCCCACGGCAGCCTGTTCCTTGGGTCCTGGGGAGCTTCACATGATTCACATTGGGTTCAGGGAGTTGTTTGTGGGGTCTCCCTGAGCTCATAGCCAAGAAAATGGGCAGAGATCTGCCTTGCAGAAAGTCTGGGGCTCCCAAAAGCACCCCTGTTTATAAAAGCCATGCATTTCTGCAGCCAGCAAAAGGCAGATATTGTATAAGTGCTCCCATATGTCTCACAGGGCTTTCCCTACCCCTTTGCAGAGCCACCTGACACAACTCTCCCACGGCACCGGCGGTCCAGCGAGACCACAAGCCTTCAACAGCAGATTGCAGCAAAAATGATAGTTTGGAGGTTTTTCACTCTCAGCACAATTTCTCACAAGCATAGTTTTTAATTTGATTTCTTCTTGGCTTGTTTCCTCCTGTGGCGCACACACATCTTGCAAGCAATGAGGAATTTGGATGTCACTTCTCATTTTCCCTCCGCTTACCCAATCCAAGTCCTGGTTATCCTTTTTTCCTTGACGCAGAGAAACAGAACAGCATGTTTGGGACCAGCTGTGAAGCTCTCAGCCAAAAGCTGAGTAGGAAATATCTTGGGATGAACACTGGGTAGGATGTGCCACCTATTACCCCATTGCCAGCGTATGCACCAGCAGATGACTTTGGGTGCTTGGGGAGAAGCTGGCTGTGTTAGCTGCCCTTTCCCTTTTTGTTGCGCTTCTGGGAAGAGTCACCAGGCAGCAAATTTGTCCCTCCCTTTCTGCAAGGAAGAGGGAGCAGCATGCATGACTTCCCGAAGAGGAAGGCTTGCTGGTCCCCACGTTGTGGATACGTCCCTGTCTTCACCTGCGGGCTAGCACTGTGTTCCTTTAGTGCCGTGGATTACTGTGCTTTGTAGCTGGCTGGTCCGAGACCATGGCATGATTATTTAGTGCTTTGCTCCCTAGGTGCGTTCTCCCTTGCCCTTCCTTCTGCCCTGTCTCCTTTCCCTCCTGGCAGCTGCCTGCACGCTACATATTTTGCAGCTGGAAGAAGCTGGTAGGAAGCCTGTGCAAAACCAGCCCTGGCTGCAGGGGTTGTTTTGCCGAGGGCAGAGGAGGACCCAAGGCAAGCCATTGCTAAAGACTGCAGATGAGCTCTACGGTGCCAGTCTAGCTCGACCGAGCTTACGCTGCTGAGCATGGGGATTATTCCTATTCCTGCATGAAACACTGCGAAGAAAGCTGAATCTGCGTCAGACGTGAAGTCAAAACTCCCAGAAACCTATTAACAGCTCTTAGGACGTGACCGCAGTCCTCTGCTGTTATCCCCCTTGCAGATCTCCCCTGCTGGGACCAGTTTGCTGGCTCCTGGGCTCTGTTCTTGCTGCAGCTCCTTCTGGAATGCCTGAGTGAGCTGGGCCGGTATTTCTCAGCCACGTGATTTTATATTTGGAGGTTATAGCAACTTACGTAGCCTTGGCTCCCAGGAATGTCCTTCCAGTCCCGCATTTGTCCTGGCTGTGTTTTGGCAGGTCCAGGGGGGCTCCGCAGGCAGGATGGGAAGTGCTGAGCAGCCGGGCTGAGCACCGTGGCCAGGTGCCGGTGCCGTGCACACGCCTGGCTTTGCCAGCCACCAGGAGCAAGTAATGCCCAGAAAAACGTTCTCCATAAGAGCCCTCCACTGCAATCTTGAAAACACGAGGGGTGTTCAAGGAGATGTATTTATAGTGACTGAGTGCTGGTACAGGGAGTGCACAAGGTGATTAAAAAAATTCTCCTCTCTACCTTGCTCAATAATCTGGAAAAAACCTGGCATATTCTCAGGGACTGCAGAGTTTAATAACTGGCTGATGATGCTAATTTAATTACATGCCAGCAGGTGGTGCCCAAGCAGAAAAAGGAACCAATTTAATACAGTATTCTCACCCGATGTGCAGTTGCGAGCGGTGTTTCATTCCCGGCTCGAGTCATGCTCCAGCCGTTCAGACAACATTTAACAACTCAATATTAGCGTTTTCTTCTTTTCTGCCTCATCCCATCTCCCCAGGCAGCCCCCAAATCCTCATGGCTTGTGAGAGGGCTGGGAAATACCTGTCAATACCAAGGAAAAGAGTTTTACCTGCACAGCCAGTCCAAAGGGGCTGCTCGGTCCCACCTCAGTTGAAGCTGCAGGAGAGGACAGGTCAGTCCAAATGAGCGCCTCGTGGTTGGTAGGCTGCAGTTTTTCCCAGCTGCGATCATTGCTTCTAGAGCTTTATACCAAAACTGTGGAAAATAATGAGCTTGGGCCCTGTTGAATGTTTTATGCAGGAGAGAGAAGTGGCTTCTCTTGGCCTCCTTTTAAAAATACAAGGAAAGGGATTTTGTGTCATCAGCTTTCTCCTGCAAAAAAGACATGAACCTATTCAGCTGGTTCCCACTAACAGCACATACTAAGCAGATGCAAAAATACCAGGTTTATGTATTCTGTAGCTCTGGCAAGTTGCTGATCTGAGTGGTTTTTGCAGGTGCTAAAACACAGAACACAGGCACTGCCTCTGCAGGGCTTGCAAGCTCTTTAAAGGAGTGTACGAACCCCTGCAACTCCTTAACTTCAGTGAACAATGAAAGCGATTTCTCTCTGGATTAGGCCAGGAAACCTGTAAAGCGCACTTTCATGTTCCTGTTTCCCTGCACTGAAAATAAGAGAGTGAAGCCCTGCCGCTTTGCTGTGGTTGCACTGGCTTGTGCGGTACGAAGATAGTTGTGCTCAGCCCTGCCTGGGCAATGGGAAAAGCAGGACGATATCCAGGCAGCACTACCCACCTCCCAGCTGAAAATCAGCCTTGTTAAAATGTAAGCCGGACACTCAGTGGGAGGCAGTGGTGGTCTTGTTACTCCTGAAAATGAAGGCGAAGGTAACCAGGTAATGCCTAGGAGCAACTTTTTCCTCTGATCAATGAGGGTAAAGGGCCTGAGCCCCCCGGGAGCAATCTCTGCTGCGGGAGATTTTCTGCCGATTGGAAAGCAGAGTATCTCCTCTCCCTCCTCTTGTTGAAATTCCCGACATGAGCAGACAAGCCTGATTAGAGTCAGTATATACTGGTCCTTTAGGAGCAGAGCAGACAGGGAAGACTGTCAGGGAAGAGATTGCTTCCACTGGTAATTTATGCAGTTATTCTCCTTTTTTTCCCCCTATGGAGAATATAAAACACTTCTGCTAGAGAGGAGATGAGCCACTTCAACCCTCTGCAGAGATCACCAAACACAGATCGCTCGGAGGCCTTAGAGCAGGTCGGGCCCTTTGCTGGCGGTGGCACTACCTGTGTATTAGCCATGTTTGTCTTGTTGGAGTGAGGATCTCAGGCATTTCATCCTCTAGCGAGCTGAATAAAATAAAAGCCAGAACATCACAGGGTCCAGATTCATATCCTGGGGAGGAGGCAAAAAGACAAGGGTATGAAATGATGAGCTTTTTTGTTTTACTCCTTGGTAAGCTGGTTTTCTGATCCTTGCTGAAAATACACAGTGCTCTCATGGATCAAGCCTGGTTCCTGTCAGTGCTGCAGATGGTTATGCTGCTTCTCCTGCTATATTAATGCTGACAGTCATGTGTCCCTGAGACACTTGCAGAAAAGATCCCACGTGTTGTGTGTTTGCACTGGAGAACCAGTGCAGGAACAGCAGAGAAAGCACATGAAGGGCTCGTAGGCCATGGTTTATGCTGCTTTACTGGCACACATACACATACAGATATCAAGAACATAGTTTCCAAGCTGGGTGGTGAGCCTCAGCTTACCCCATGATGTGCTCTGGACCTCACCGAAACCCCAGGTGCTCCCACTGCTTGGATACAGGACAAACCCAAATGTAGTCCTGGGCATCCTCCCAAATGCAAAGTGGGCAGTGGCTAAGTGTTGCAGAAAGGCAGAGTGGTTGGGTGGCCCCAGAGAGTACCAAATTCCCCCAAGTCACAAGAATATAAAGTATGTCTCTGGCGTGGGGAGATCCTTTGTTTTCATGCCAGTCTCTTACAATCCACTGCAGCATCACTCTCCCCAGCTGGTCCTTGCCTTTCCCAGCCTCACGCAGCACACCTGGTTAGTAAATCGGGTCTCGTGCTGTCCCTGCCATTGCTCAGCTGTCAGTCCAGGACACTGCACGTGGGCTCCTGTGTCAGACAGCCACGTGCCGATGGTGCCGGGCAGGGAAGGGGACGCCTGCCAGGTGTTCGTCTTCAGATCCCCTCTCAGACACCACTGCTTGCAGTGGTGATACACAGGCAATACCTCCAAGGGGATAACTTAATTGTGTCTCAGAAGGTACCCTTTCCACTCTGTTACTTCCCATAGAAACAGAGGCCAAGTGTTACTGCACAAGTTAAGACAACCGCAGAGTGTGTTCGGCTTATCTGGGAGATAACATTTTATCAACATGCCAAGAGCTACAACTAATGAGGCACAGAACAGAGGAAGCCAAGTGTAGTAACTGGTACGTACCATCTTTCCAAACACTGATAACAGTACCTTGCAGGGAAGAGCACACAAAGAACTAATGAGTAAATACACAGGAACCAGGCAGAGCCAGCAGCATCCCTAGAGGCTTGGTCTGTTCTTAACAGACCCAACAAATTGCTGTTGTACAGTCAGTAAGAGCTTACATGGCATCTCAGTCACCTGTTTTAATTTTTACATAAAATTTAAGGTTTTCTGAACAATCAAAGACTGGACCTTGAGGGTCCCCAGTCCCAATGAGAGCTGCTGGTGGGGCCATAAGCAGGTTTCTGCTGTCAGCCTGGGTCCTTTTCTTCTCGACTTTTCCTTGGCCCTGCCAAGGGCTGCCAGCAGATCCTTTTTGTTTGTAGGGAGTGCAAATGGCCAAAGCATTTGCAGGGAGCCAAATCAGTCATCGATACAGGGGGATTAACACATCCCAGGACACCGCACTTGCTTTTGAGAGCAGACATATAGCAAAAGCCTTGAAATACTCCGGGAAACTTCTGCTCGCTTCAGCCCCTTCTCCCAGGGCTGCTCAGGAGGGGCAGGGGTTTCCCAAGGGAAAGAAGGGAGCTCCGGCAGGGAGCAGGGGTTACCCATGGGCCTTGAAAGTATCGGCAAGCAGAAAACCTCAGCCCAAGAACGGTGTGTCCTTAATAGGCAAGAGGGAAACATCTGTTTCTGTGGGAGATTCCGCTCTTGCCAAGAGCAGGAGGCTCAAGCAAGAGGGAAAAAAGTGTTATGTGGGCAGAGAACTAAAATCTCTCTTATAATGCATGCCTGATAGAGAATAGGCTTAAGGTTTAAACACAAGACGGCAGAGCCAAGTCAGGGAAGAACCTGCTCTGTCACACCAATAAACTTCTGGGGGGGCATTTGACTCCTTAAAACTCCTGGGTTTTTTGTTGGTGATGTTATGTAAGAAGAAAAGAAGAGCCCGATCACCCAGCTATGGCTCCTTTTTTTCTGTTTTTCCAGTTAAGAAATAAATTATTTTTATTTATTACCATTGACTAAATGCTCTACCTCATTACTGGCTGCCATGTCTCACAAAGAAATAAAGGTGAACATTAGCCATAATTTAGCAAACTGCTGCAGATTGCAGTCCTGAGGGCAATTAAGCCATACAAAGCAGTCAATCCCTTCACCACTGCCTCCTGCAGCAAGGCTAGGCCTGGTGTTAGATGCTGAATCTCTTCCCAGCCTCGTAGGGCCAGGAATCAATGCGATCCACGCTCCCCGTATCTGCTCTGCGGAGAGGTTTAGCTCCGACTTTAAAGCAAATGCGGCTGAGAAAGGAGAGCTGTATATCTTTTTGAGGCACATTTTACCTTGTCGGTGACTACAGCATTAACATTGGCAGCTTCCCAAGCCCTCTCGCTTTTCCAATTTAAATAAAACCAGAACAACAGCGATGCTGGAACGAAAGGCTGCTGCTGTCAGTCTCCCTGGATCGCACTCTTCTGTCAAGGGTCAGGTAACCATGCCGGTCAAATCACAACACTCCTCCATCCCAAGGCCTCAGGTCACATTTTTGGAAAAATCCAAGTAAGCCTTTGCACAATCCATCACACCTGGACTCAGACTTTTTGTAAGAAATATATTTTGTATTAATATAACACATTTTCAGGGACTTCTTGCCCCCAGGAATTCTCGCTGAGGCCAAGAATTTATTAAGGTGTTTAAAAAAAGAGACATTTATACCCATAGGAAGGATATCTAGGAGAATAGTCTGCATACACAAGACTGCAGACTTCCAGAAAGGATATAAACTCAGTCAAACATTAATAAACAATAAGCTGGTTTCAGCCTTTGCTGTTTCTTTCCTGCCATGCCTGCTGATAGGAGGCAAAAGCTTTCATTCAGGGAATCAGGACAGATGGTTATTACTCCTAAAAAGAAAGAAGGAACACCGGTTTCTGGTAGAAATTCAGATAATGTCAGAAACATTTGCAGACAAAATCTACCCTGCTGAAAGTAATAGACGTTTTGCCTTAGAGATGGCAAAAATCACAGAATCAGAGAGTGGCTGAGGCTGGGAGGCAGCTCTGGAGATTGCCTAGTCCCTGCTCAAAGCAGGGTCACCTATAGCAGGTTGCCCAGGACCGTGTCCCGTTGGGCTTTGGACATCTGCAAGGATGGAGACACCACAACCTCTCTGGGCAACCTGGTTCAGTGTTCAACCACCCTCACAGTAAGAAACTTGTTTCTAAAGCTTAAGTGGAATTTCTTGTATTTCAGTTTGTGCCCATTGCCTCTTGTTCTTTCACTGGGCACCACTGAGAAGAGTCTGGTTGTGTCTTCTTTACCTCCTCCATCAGGTATTTATACACACTGATGGGATCCCCCTGAACCTCCTCTTCTCCAGGCTGAGTAGACCCAGGTCTCTCAGCCTCTTGCCATATATCAGATGCTCCAGCCCCTTCGTCATCTTTGTGGACCTTCACTGGACTCACTCCAGCATGACCATGTCTCTCTTGTGCTGGGGAGCCCAGCACTGGACCCAGTCCTCCAGATGTGTCTCACCAGTGTGAACAGAGAGGCAGGATCACCTCCCTTGTCCTGCTGGCAATGCTGTGCCTAAAGCAGTCCAGGAGACCGGTGGTCTTCTTTGCCCCAAGGGGCACACTGCTGGCTCACATTCAACCCGGTGCCCACCAGGACCTTCTCTGCAGAGCTGCTTTCCAGCACCCAGCCTGTCCTGGTGCCTGGGGTTATTCCTCCCTGGGCACTGGACTTTGCATTTGTTGGCCCATTTCTCCAGCCTGCCAAGGTCTGTCTGAAGGGCAGCGCAACCATATGGCGTACTACCACTGCCTCTCTCCTCCCACAGACCCATCAGTGTTCCCATGTTTCATCACTCCGGGTCCTCTGAGCTCTGACGTACCTGTCTGACAGAAAGAGAAAGCAAGGAAAAGAAAAAGTGCGAGAGCTGTGTAAGCAGAGAGGGAATTTGAAGAGTACCTCTAATTAAGTTATTGGCAAACAAAGCCAAACACCTTTACAAAATGAAAAGATCATCTGTGAATCTGGCACTGGATCCAGCTTCTAAAATTAGTCCAGAGAGGAAAGACTGATAGAAAAAACACCAGCCAAGGAAAAGCCACAAATTGCCAGGACAGGCGGCTGCTTTCTCTGCACTGCAAGCGTCAACTGTGATTAGAGACAGGAAGAGTTGGATTAACGGTACCAGAGATGATGTGAACCACCATCCTTGAACTGAGATCCCAGGAGAACCAAAAGACCTGGAGGTGAATTAATAGCAACAAAAGGTCTTTCAGCCTCCTGGGCCACCTACCGTGCTGGTGAGGCTTAGGAAAACCAAGGACACACAATTAAGATTAAAGATGCAGCCATGGAAGATGAGATCTTTTGCACAGCATTCAGCCAAGTACCTTCCTGGACCATGATTCCCAAAACCCAGCCATGAGATAAGCTCATGCTTCCCTTCTAGGATTTGGCAATGCAGCTTCTTCCAGTACAAGCAACATGGGTAAGGAGCACAAGATTAGTGACTTGCGTGTCAAACCTAATGCTCACAAAGGAAATGGATGGACTGCTGTCATCTTCTACTAATTTATTATTATTTTGCCCAGCCTGTAAACAGGGAGAAGAGCTGATTATTCAATGCTCTGCCCCTGCATGGATCCACTTGCCACCCGGGTGAGCATTAATTCCAGTTCTGGAAGCAACAGTAGACTTCTGTCTAACCATTAATTAGGGGTAGGATGTGTTTGTCCCGTGTTTTCCACAGATACCACTGAAGTTTTGGGTTATACAAACAAACCTGAGATAAAGCTTGTTGCTGGCCTGCTCTTCACAATTAAACCATGGCGAAGGGGCCAACACCAGCAGTACCAGGTGGGTGGAGCAGAGTCACAGCATCTCCTTGTAGCTCCTGGCCAGAGCAACGAAACGAGCTGCTGCTTCCCTCGGGCAGGGTATGTCAGCACTGGCTGAATGCTGAGCTACCGGCTGGTCCACACCTTAGTCACGCTGCAGGAGGGCTCAGCAATACCTGTTCTTCAGGATGAAGAGCGAGATTGCAAGCCAGCTCAGTGAATACTTGCATTTACAGTAACCAAAGCATGAAACCTATATAATAACCTTCCTACAGGTCATTAACTGAAGATAAATGCCATGCAATTATGACTATATCCGATATTTATTATAACGGCACCAATCATAATGAATTAAGCCAGTGTTTAGGTGAGTTATTTCCATAGGTAATTTAGTGTAAGTTAAATTTTCCTTTACCAAATCTGTTTTAGAGCCCATAACTTTATCTTTAATGCATGATGTATCACTTAATGACAGCTTTTGGCTGTGCATTAGTGAACTCCAGTTGATACAATATTTCTTCCAGATAATTTTCCTAGTAAAGGAAATACAGCGTTTGTACGCAATTTCATGTCACGTCTTGAAAGAGGGGCTGAGAGTGAAAGTATATGCGTGTATTTATTTACGAAGGAGGTGAAGGGGAATATTTGCAGAGCCATTAGAGACATTCCCCCAGCAATGCCTCTTCTTGGATGTGGTCAAGGACCAGTGGATTAAAGACCATGGCTGTATAAATGGGCTGAAGGTAATTCTCCATCAGTGTCAGTGGTAGTGGTGCTCATATGCTCTTTTCTGAACTGTAACCATCACAGAGTGAAACCATGAGGATCATCTTATGTCTGAGAGAGTTTAGGAGAGGCTGAGAGAAGGAGACAGTTGTGTGACCTTCAGAAAACAGAATTAGTTCAAGATTAGTAACCTTATTCACAGCTATCTTCAGTGTAATTAAACTGCAATCAAAAGGGACATCAAGAAGTGATATAATACTTAAAGTATATCATTGAAAAAATGACCTCTCTTGCCGACTACTGAACTTTGGTGAGACAGGCCACAAACACCAGCTAAGAGCTAGCTGTGGTATGGAATTGAAAATTAAAACATAAAACTGAGAATCTTCAAAGAATAATGAAGAGGACATTTGGGATGCGCAAGCACAAACTAGGTGCAGAGCAAGGGCTTCAAAAGTCCTTGGAGGGCCTTTCTTGGATCGCACAGAGAAGAAAAGGCATTTTTTCTGTCTCCTGCATGCCAATATTTAAGAATACTGATTTGGTTGAACATTTTCTAATGCACTTCAATTTCTTTCCTATCAAGAAAGAAATGTAGTTTAAAAGGACTGCTCAGCTGCAAATGTCTTCTTACAAAGAGATTTTAAATTTAATCTTTTTGGAGGAAAAAAAATAAGCTTTTTAGCCTCTGAAGTTACTTCCTAAATCAGAGTGCTGGACCTCCAAATGAAGCTAGTGGAGGTAAGATTTGTACTTGCTGCTGAGCAGCAAATGCCAGCAAGATAATGCATTTTGTTAGGCCCTGATGACAAGAACAATCTGTTAGGAAAACCGGGAAGGTCAAATGTGACATAATGAAACCTTCTAGCATCTTTTTGCAGGCATAATGCTTCTTTCTGCTTATGTGCTGGGGATCAGACACGCAGTGGTGTGCCCGGCTCATGTAATGTATTCGGAGATGGTGTTGGCCAATCTCGACTCCCCCCTTTCTGTAGCATCTAATCAATAATAGATATGATGGAAAACATGTTTCAAAAATTGATCATGACCATGCTCTGCACTTCAGGGTGGCCATCCCAGAGCTCAGGTTCAGCTGGTTTGCCTTTTTGTTTGACTGACAGCAAGGCGTCCTCTGACGCTCCCTGCCTTGGGCAGGTGGGATGCTGCAGCTGAATTTTGTGCCTGAGCTGCTCCCCTTTCCATGTAGTTGGGCTTTTCAAGATACCTTGAACCTTTTGCAAAAGGGAATTACAGCATCTTGCCATTAATTTGTGTAAGTTCATACAAAGCTCCTGATACCATAATTTCTTTATGGAATCATACTAGTCTTACAGAGAAAGATTATTTCATTAAAAAACCTGCAAGGGCAATGCCACAAAGATCTTCTACCTGGCTTGAGTTCCCATTTTGACTCTTCTGCAGAACCACGGTCTCAGTACAGCCCTGACCATGGCTAAGTACAGGCTCAGCAACAAGGGAGCATGTCATGATGTAGCTGCACTTTCAGTATGGAGTCAGACCTAGTTTATCACTGCACTGATGAACCTGCATTAGCTATGCTGTTTATTGGAGAAGCGTATCCAAAACAGATTATATTTCAATACAAAGGCCACCAGTCACTGTGGCAGTCTGCACTGCTTCTCTGCAAAATGGTTCACAAGTGATTTCTTTACAAAAATCTCCCTACCTTCTTACCTGAAGTCTTCTCTTTGAAACAAGCAAGGAGGCTTCTACACGGTGGCCCACCATCGTCGTCAGGTTCTTGCTAGGAGTCCTGATCGGCTTTGGGTGCAAAAATTAGGATGACTAGATGGTAAAACAAGTGAACAGTTTTTAACGGTGTAAAACATTTTGAGTTTGCTGCCAGCTGGAGCTCAGCATGTTTAATTAAGGTGTGTGAGTTTGCAGGAGGCTAATCTTTGCTGCTGAGGCTAATTTCTGCTGGTTTATTAGATAATACAGTAAAGGACAGATTGAGACTCCTCTTTTCCCGTTTTCTTTTCCTTGTCACCAGCAGTAGGTGGGGGAGATAAAATCCCTTCACATGAAATCATCTTAATGAAGGACCAGAATCTGCACAATTAACCAGAGGCACAGCTGTACACCTTGCTGCGCACGCCCAGGTCCCACTCTCCATTTCCCTGGCGAGGATATTTCCAGAATGACTGCTTGGGCTAAAGTTCATAATTAAAGCTGTAAATCTTGGCTCACTGTTAAATTTGCCTGCACAAAGAGAGAGAGTGGGAGGGAAAAGGAGGAGAGTCTATCTCCCTTCCAGGAAGCCTTGTTTACTAGTATTTTGTAGGGTTTTTTATGCTGGTGGTGCTTCTCAGGCTTGCAAAGAGACAGGTACTGAGAGCACCCCTATATGGAGATTTTTGGGGACCTGACAACCATCCGCAGTGCCAGCTGGCTTCCCTTTTGCAGCAGAGCCCTGCGATACAGAAATATCGGTGGAGCCAGATGTCTTCACACAGGGTTCCCACGCCGGCAGCGAGATTTGGGGGTTGATGAGGGATGTCCTCTTGCTACGAAGCACACAAAAGCTTCAAAGCGAAATGCTTCACTGTGCAGAGAATCAACCCCACTACCGCTCTTATAGTAGCACCCTGGGAAGAGCAGGGTGCCAGCGGGTCTCCTAGAAAGACCTGATCCCTTGGGAGGTCAGGGGATACTCATGAATGATTGCGGTTTAATTCCAACGAGTAATCTGCTACCCGTAATCAATAGCTGCAGTTGCCTGTGTTTTCAGCACAAAACTGGTGAGCAAATCCCTGCTTTCTTAGTCCTGCAGCGTGTGCTGGGACTAGACGGAGCACGGCTCCTGCCAGGGATGGTCAAGCTCGCCCACTGTGTAACCCAGCGCATCCCCTGCTGCGGGCAGAGCTCTCACGCAGCCCTGCAAATCCTCCTCTGGAAGTATCTTGGCATGCCCCAGTTACTGACAAAATGAAGTACCACGGCAAATACTAGCAACTAGTGTTTGCCACATTTGAAGGTGTAATACACTTTCTGATAGACCACCTGAATTTTAGATTTTTTTTTTCCCAGAGGAAATGGCATATCTAATTTACCAGAGCTATGATCCTCTCTCACATACTTCTGATGGGGTTGCCTGTATGCAAATCCCTCCTTATCATTTGTCCATAATCTGTCTAAATGTGGCAGAATAAGGTTTTATTAATAATGTTTTCCTGCCCATGGCACGGGGCTGAGTCACTGCTTGCAGTACACAAAGCAAGACAAAGCTGTAGAGCACGTCTATTAATAAACATGATAAATCCATACCTTTGTGAGTAAAAGTTGCACGTCTCTGCCAAAGAGACAGCCTTTTGTTGAAATAGTGATTTATTGCTATTAAAAATTGTGTGATTAGCCAAGCTTGGAAAGCAGACCCAGAAAATCTCACGGCTGCCTACTCGCATGATGAGTTTCACCAAGCACGGAAATGCAGGAACATTCTATCAAGTCAGAACTTCAGAGGAAAACATTTAATTCCAAGGTCAGTTCCTGATGATGTGGTTGTGGATTTTCAGTCACAAAATTACTCCATGATTTATAATGAAGTTTATATTTGAAATGCTAAGAGATTCACACACATTTCCCCCTCCCCCCCCAAAAAAAAGAAGAAATGCTGTGATAAAGCCAAATTATATGGTGTCAATCAGCCATCTGTTGTGTGCTGTGTTTTCTAATGATCAAGGTGAAAACTTTGGTAGGCTGTAAAAATAGAGAATTACAACAGCCACTCTCCCTGCAGTAAGCACTTTAAGCACAGTCAACATGAGATAATGTACGCTGGAATTACCACTGAGTTCAGTCGTATCGTGAACAAATCTGAATGCCTGATAGCCAAGGTGGGACATTCAGCCAGGAGACATTATTATTATTTGTGGATGCACCAAGTAGGGCTCTGTAGTGAAGATCTGATGAGTTTTGGAAAGGCAGGGAGAATCCCCTACATTAGTGTGAAATCTGTCCTCTGCCAAATAGCCCCGCAGAGCCCTGGAGTGTGCCATGTGCTTTCTGCTAATCTTTATATACATTAGTAAATGAACTTTCATTTGGAGTGGGTCCTTTATGTGACCACCCACCCTTTGCTGGCTCATTTTATTTCTCTCGGATATCTCAACAACAGTATAATAGGAGCCCATCAAACTCCTCATTTAATTAAAATTCAGTGAAACCTCTTTGGGTGGCTACCTTCACGCTTTTAAAAAGCTTCAAAGGCAATGTTTTCTTTACTTTTCCTCCCAAAGGATATTTTCCTCGTCACCTGTGCCAGCTCAGAAGATGTGGGGTTTTTTAAAAAGACCTCCATTTTGAAACAGTTGCTCTCGCTGCATCTTCTCACTGGGGCTGAGCTCATCATTACAGTTCCTTCTTTTGAGGTGGTCACTGAGACAATTTGGCCTTGGAGGAGTGAAGCCACCAGGCTTCACAGGAAGGAACCAGGGCTTGTTGGTTCATAATGAGCAACCCAGGCTTTCAGTACACCTATGGAGGAGCAGGGAGATATAAACTATGCAGTAATTACCCGTACACATGGCTAGACAAGGAGCGGAGGAGAGCTTTTGGGCAAAGATGCAGCTATTTTTCATTTGCCTCTTCGATGGATGATCTTTTCTCTTTCTTTACACAGGACGCTCTTTATGAATATCTAAGAAACACAAATGACAACCTGTGTGCTGATTACGCAAAGATCGTCAAGATGCACTGGATGGATGATATACAGGCTCTTAGAAAAAGGTGGTGATGGATCTGCGAGCCTGCATTCATTTGACATGTTGGAAGTCTTGGGGCCAAGGTCAGCAGGTGCAGGTTGGGTCAGATTTCATGAACATAACTGATTAAATCCTGCCAGGCAGCCGCCAGCCAGAATCCTGCAAGAGGATGCTTTGCGTGCCAACTTCTCTGCTTGAAAGCAGAGCGCGAAGCATAAATCTGAACCCGCAGCTCTGTGATAGATTCAGCCCATTTCATGGGGTTCGGCTCCAGCCGCTGGGAGAAGTTGCAGTCACGGGGTGCTGGGCTCACCATCTGCGCCATCGCCTGAAAAATACCAGACTGCTATTAGTGGAGCCCATGGTATTGCAAAGGCTGGCAGCTCATGGCTCCACAGCATCTGCAACCTTATGGTGGGAGCCTCATCTGCGGCTGGTGAAGGTAGAAATCAAGATTGAGGAGACTGTGCTGTCTGTCTGTTCCTCCCCAGTACCTGCTGAACCCGCTGGCCACCATCAGCCAAGTCGAAGATTAGTGAGGAGACCTCAGAGGCGTTAAGGAATTTAGGTCTTAGGCAGAGCAGAGTGACCCAGATCACTGCAACAGGAGCGACCACAGCAGGAGGCCAGCAATTATCTGCTTAATTTGGCTTGGGCACAAGCAAATGAGTACGGGCTGCTGGCCAGGCAGGGAGCTCATCACAGCTGGTGCAGCCACCCCGGCCCAACCCGCTGGAGGTTAAAAGATGAGGGTTACCACCGTGCAGGGGTGCTGGGCAGAGGCTGTATTGGTCCCACTGCTCGTGGACTGATGTACCCCGTGGCTTGGATGAGGTCCGTGCCAACGTGCCGCGTAACCCAGCGTGAAACAAGGTAATCCCGAAACTCTTTACTCAGAGGAACAGCTGAGGAAGGATGCTGCGCTGGAAGAAAGAGAGAGGCAATCGCTGTTTGATCAGTGCCCGGGGCTGCCATCCCTGGGCTGTGTTTTGGTTTCATTTTTGTTTCTCCCGATACTCTCCTACGTGGGCAAAATTGGACTGAGGCCATCAAGCAGGGCAGCCTTACTGTTTGGCTCTCTGCTCTGATCACTTCTGTCCTGCTCCTCGGCATGCCCTGTGCTTACCCTGTCACAGCTTTTCAAGACATACGGCAGGCACTAAGAAGTCGAGTCTTACCCCGGCATGTGGTGAGATGGACAGGGGCCTCTCTGTTTCTGTCAATGTGGAAGAGCATCCTCTGAGTGCAGCATCCTGGGAACTTAGCACCGCAGTGCCAGGCACTGTTTGGAAAGCCTGCAAGATGTTAGATTAAAGGCAGATGCCCCAGGAACAAAGAGAGAGGCGAACGATTATATTACTACTTCAAAAGGAGCTGATTCTGCAACTAATTAACTGTTTTTCAGGTGATAGCTGATTTTTTTTTTTTAATGTACCCATGAAAGCGCTACATTGCAAAGACCCTGAAATATATCCAGGGTTCACGAGCTGGCAAAGAAGAAGGCTCCCCAAGGTGGGGTTTGCTGGTGAACGGCGTATCACAACCACTGCACAGAAATGCAGCAGGGCACCGTGCTGCTGCAGTCGGTGCTGGCCCCACAAAGACTTTGGGCTCAGAGCAGTGCTCAGACCCACCTGTGTGCCCTGAGCTTCCTCCCAGTCTGCGGTGGGGTCATATTTACTGGCAGACCACCAGCTCCATGGCCAGCAAGCAGCTTGTGGCAGGAGGGCACGGTGGGCGCTTGCAGGAGAGCAGAGCTGATTTAGCTGTTTCCTGGTGAGTAGCGTTGATTTGGAGACAGAAAATCCCCCCTGAAATCCAGCCGTTATCCGGTGCATGGGCTAGGGAGCCAGTTTGCTGCGCAGCGGTGAAGCAAAGCAGTCTTCGAGCGGCTCCATGCAGCCTTGCAGAGCGGTCCTCCCCGCAGAATAACAGTACAGGCAGTCTCCTAACCAAAAGCCTTAATGATGGAGCTGGTTTTTTAATGGTCCCCTGCACAGCCGTTAGTCCTTAAAGAGGATTTACATTACAGCCAACTGCTACGAAGATATTTTATTGGTATAGTAAATACAGAGAGAGAAATGGTGGCTTTTAGTCATTTGGTTGCTTGTGCTTTCCTGCCCCATAATTCACAACCCTTTGTCAGAAGCTAAAATCTATCCTGCTGAATGCTCTAAGGTGTCCCTTTGTTCCCCCCACTCGGACAGACCAAAACCCACCCTTAGGTGCTTCCCTCCCACCTGCTTCCCAGGTTTTCTGCTTCTGGGAGGGTGGTTGAGGGACTGGGGGGGCTTGTGAGAGCCGGAGGGCTGCAATGGAAACTGTGAACCACGTGAAAGCGGTGACGTCTCGCACGGCGATCTGTTAGATGGGAGCCAGAGGGAGCACGAGAAATGCCGCAGCAACAGGCAGAGGCGATCCTTTCCCCAGTACCTCTAGAGAGGGCACGTGCAGCAGCAGGGCTTAAACTCACGTCTTCTCGCTTCGTTTTGCTTTGTGGGTGGGTGAGGGCTCGGTCTTTCCACTGCATTTACCCGCAGGAGACAAGGAGATGCCTCGTTGCACGGGGACGTATTCAGGCACAACGTTCCGTAGAAAACGTGCATCACAGGCAGTCCCAGGAGTGCCGCCTGCTAATACAAAATTACCGTCTGGGCACTAACAGCAACACAGCAGCATATGGGCTTTTCTCCCTGCCCAGCCTCTGCAGCCGTCATTTGGCATCTGGGCCAGAAATCTTGGCCCGAGGCGTTCATCGACGTGTGATACAAAGCAGAGGGAGGGTCCGTAGTTGTTCCCCTTCCCCCAGGGCGTACACGCAGAGACCGTGGGACTGGGATAAATGCGCGGGGCTGGTGCCAAGGCTGCGGCTCCGAGTGGCACTGGAGGACTTCGCGAATAACCCACAGACGCTGTGCAGATGAGGGGAGGCTGAGAGCAGAAGCAGAGCCGCAGAAAAATATCTGCCGTGTCTGCCCACTGAGGTGTGAGCCATTAGAATTACACAGGATGTTATTTTCCCTCTTGCAAGTCATGCCTGAAATCTGGTCTCATAAATGAGCTTGTTTTTATTAGAGGGAACTTGCCTTTACTGGGTTATAAATCTGAATGTGAATGCTAATTTTATTGCCCTGCATCTAGAGGATAGCAGAAACACAAACAGTACAATCCAGATAGCACGGCCAAAAGCACAGACACCACGTCCGAGTGTGTTCCTGAGGAATTTCAAGCAGGACGTGAGCGCTGCCTCCTCTCTCCCTCCCCGGTCAGGTGCTCTAGAGCCGATGGAGGCAAGCAGGACCTGCCTGGCAGAGCTCACAGCATAAGTCAGAGTTAAACGGTGATGAAGAATCAGTGGTCTTGGGTGGTGTTATCCCATAGTTTAAGTATATTTTGGAAATTCCTATGGCACTTGCTTATGGTCTAGGTTATGGCAATAGGGCAGGTTGTGTCTCATATTCCTCTCTGCTGTAGGAGAATCAGCTGTGGCTACTGCAGCTCCCGGGTTTGGGTGCAGAGTGCTGTGCGTGAACCTGGACCAAGCACCATCCTGCTGCAGGGAATGAGCCCGGTGAGGCTCCGGAGGAGGCTGGTGGCATTAGCTGCCTCACGGCTCTCTCACAAGTTGTTTCCTCATGCACAAATTAAGTTGCTCATCTCCTAAATTATTTGTTTGGAACATTTTCTTCAATGCAGAGCTCTGGTGGAGCTGGCTATATAAGCAAACAAGAAAATTATGTGATGTCAGGGCACTGTAAATAGCACAGACTTGCACAGAATAAAAGCTCTTGGAGGTGCCTTGCCTACCTTGCTGGGAGAAGGTGATTTCAAAAGTCATAGATTACTCTGTCCCTAGTGCTCAAATTACAGCTGAGTCTACACTAGAAACTCTTCCTGGGAAAGCAATAAGAGTTAAGGGTTTAAATTTTTTGGCCAACACTTCTTTGCTGGCGAAAGAAATTTTATGCTGGCATAGCTGCACTCGCATGACTTTTGTTGGCGTAGGGGTGTCATGAAAAAATGGTATCCCTAAGGACCATTGCTGTGCTGGCAAAACTTTTATCTATAACTCAGTCCTGGAGATAATTTGTGACTGTAACTAGAGTCAGTGTATTTTTGCTGGTGTAGCTTATGTCATTTCTTTGAATAAACTAAGCCATCATTTTAGAGTTACCTTGGCAAAGCTTTTCAGTGCAGACAGGACCTATGTGTTGATTAAGAACAGATACACAGGCACGCAACACAAGCGTTAGAAAGGTATTTCTGTGATGAACACTAAGGACACTGATTAAGTCTCTGCTGGCAAGTGTTAAAGCTGTGAAGTGCGCTGACCCTACTCCCGGGCAGGTACCGCAGCAGATGCTGCAGATCAAAGGAAGGAACAGAGTTGTTCAGCGGCTTTCATTACTGACCATGGCACACAGCAAAGTGCTGCGTTGCCCTGTATGGAAAGTGGCTCAGCCATTAAACAGGGTACAGATTTGTAGTTCTTCTGTCTCTTGGTAATTATTTCCAAGGCCGGTTTAAAGAAATAGCTTATTGAAGTGACATTGGTTCTTTCGGTATTAACTTGGGGAAAATGAAAAATTGATGTAATGCCTGCAAACATGAGCTGAGACAGAAATGGCTTTGAGAGAAGACACGGTGCTGTTGAACTCCAAAAGCAGCCTGAGGAGTATGGGTATAAGGTAGGGGCTGGCTGCAGGTTTGTGACGGCCTGATCCTACCCACTCCGTTCAGGGGAAATTTTCCCAACATTTTCGATGAGATGAAGGTGTCTGAGATGTTACCACCAAGACAGTTTGTTGCTCCTGCATTGTGTGTGCTCCTGGTGCTCTCTTGCTAGTGTCTCTTGCACGCAGATCTGTGACAGCTCGTATATAGGGGTGCCTGGCTGGCACGGGTGCGCTCGCTATAGTCCCTCATTCCCAGCGGACTCTGGAGGCACAGTGTGGTCATGTGGGAAAGCCTGGATGAGCAAACTGAAAACCTGTTCATCTGATGATTCAAGTGGATTCAGCTACAAATCTCAAGATGTGATGCTGCAGTGAGGTTGTAGTTAGCTGGGGTATGTGTCACTCAGCTACTCTACAGGTTTGATTTTCTTTCTGGCGTTATAATAGGACACACCTAATGCATGTTTCAAAGCTGTTTTCACCACCTGAATTCGCAATGAGGAAAGTCATCTTTTCCCCACTAATATACCCCTTACAGTTCAGAGATGTGCATTGATCCAAGGGATGTCGGTCAGTCCAGCTGCAAAACCTCAGCTGGTCTTATTGTGCACTTCTTTTTTTGCTTTGAAGACCCGTGCAAAGGTGCTGAACTCAGCCAGGAGAGAATGATCTGAATGTCCTAGAGACCCATCTACCACTATGATTATGTAACTCACCCCAGAAACCCAGGAGAAATGATTTACACTTCTATTTAGAGCCTATTTGTAGCTTCTCATCCAGAGGCATGCCTAAGCCGCCTCCTTCCCCATCTGCACTTCAAATGTCTCAGAATGCAAAAGTGTGTGGAGCAGGATCTTCCTCCCAAGACAGTCGTGAAAGCCATCTTAAATTATGGTCCTTGCATGAAAAATGAGTCACTAAGAACCACAATATACTCTGCCTTCTCTGAGTAGTTTTAAGCCAAGTTTTCATAGTATTTTTTTTAACTTAATCTGGAGACTTGTTATGCACTTATTAAAATCATTTCCCTTTAAAACACTGTGCTCATCCCCAGACTTTAAACATGCTTGAGGGGAGAGGATTGGAGCAGATAACTATGATCTGAATATCTCACAGGTTAATAAAGTGTTAATGACTTGGCATCTTTATGTGGCATTTGCTTCTAAAACCTGCAGTCAAAACCAGGGCTCCGCTGTCCAAGGCAAACATCACACCAGTCCCTGACAACTACACGGCTGAGCCACCGCTTCCATCCCCAGGTGCCTTCTCCTTACTGGAGATTGGGAGCAGCCACTCCAGCAGCTGCTGACTTGGCTGCTGAACCGCTCTGCAGCTTCTCCTGCTCACCCCTCCCAAGAAGGTACCAGAGCTGCGTAGGATGGGAAGGATCCAGCAAGGACCTGCCTTGTCCTCTGCAGGTGCCCAGTTCAGCCCAGTGCTGCCCAACTTCTGCCACGGCTTGTAAGGGGAAGAGCCAAAACCCAAGGACTGAAACCCACCAGAGAAGCAGTCAGACCACCCTCTCGCTGGACCTGCCAGGCTGAGTTAGGGCAGGGGACAAGTCAAGTAATTCCTCCAGCTTCACAGGCAGGGACACCTGTGGTCCAGAAGTCCCATCTCCTGCTGGCCTGCTCCATGTGCTAGCCACTGGGCCACATCATCCATGCATCCAAAATGTCTGCTCGGGGGCGGATGCTTCTCCAAGTTCAGCCGTCTGTTCTCAGCCCTTGTTGGCATAGAAACACCCTTTCCAATTAACCTTCTGCAAAATATACACGTATAGAAATACTCTGCAAACAAATTATCTCTTTTCTTTCTGTCTTTCTTTCCTTTTTTTCTTTTCGGCCTGTGAGAATGAGGAGTCAGGAGAAGTGCAAATCAGGGTCTTTTTAATTTTGGAGCATTTCAGGCTCGCTGCAGACTGTTGCCAGGCTGTGTAGCTGCTCCCTACTGATAGTAACAGGCAGACAAAATACTAAGCAATCAAATTTCCCCTCTCATTCAGCCCTGTCCTCCGCATGTTTTAGAGAAGAGAATGAGAGCTGGGCCTAATAAACTGCTCAAAGCAGGAAACAATCAAGTGAGGATTAGTAAACCCAGAGCTTTTGAAAGATTAGGACAGATCCCTTACAAAGGGACGTGAATTGCTGCCAAATGCCCCATCCTATTAGAAAGAGTGAGTCCTGCATACCTGTCACTGCCCATCAGGGCAAGACTCGTGATGGGCTCATGCCGCCTTTGCCAAAGCTGGAGGAGAAGGTGTCCTGGGCCAGCCTCGTCCCTTGCTGAAACTGCTGAATTCAGATGTCGGGAGGGCAATCCCTGGACTACCCACCTCCTCCTCTCCTCCTGCCTGTATCCAAGGCCTTGGCGAGGCCCATCGCCCAGGAGTAACCATGATGTTTCCCTGGAAAGAAAGGGAATATGGTCCTCCTCCACATATGGGGGGAAAGGAAAAATGCTCAGCTCCCGAGGCTTGGCCTGAAACCCGTCAAGGGAAGGGCTCCACTGATGAGCAAAGCTGGTTTACTGGAGGGAGGGGAGCAGATGAACACTTTATCCTTAACCCCAGCATCACACCGCCTTGTTTGTTCCTGTGTCACATTAGTCACACAGCTCTTCTTTCAGATGAAGGCTGTTCCTACTCCCAGGAAGGATCTGGACACAAGCAATGTCTTCAAGATTCACAAAAAGTTGAGCGAGCAGAGCTAAAGTCTAAACCAAGTTTTCCTAGGTCATTCCTAGCATAACAACACCTTAACCACGTAGTATCCAGCTGTGCCTTTGGCTTGAAGAAAGGAAATAGTAAGATGAGATTTGCCAGGGGATACAGAAAATAAATACATTCTTTTTGTTCCTGTGAAGGTTCGGGGAGGTTTGTGGTGTGCCTAAAAGGTGGAACAGAGGAAAAGGTCAGTGAAGAACATGCCTGCGGTGTGAAGGCTGAAGATGTGTGCAATGAATTTCAATACATTGTTTTCTAGATGGTGTTAGGTATAAAAAATATATGCATCAAATGTGGCTAGTTACTGACTCTGAGAAAACGAAGCACGCTGCACTTTGTGTCCCTGCCCAATTAACTAGTAGAAAATAGAATGCATGATAGCTTGTGTGCCATGAGGGGTTTGAAATACCATCTAGGTGATGCCAAGATGCAATACACAGAGTGACTGACAGGCATTTTTACCCTGAGTACCTGCAGACAGAGTGCTGGCTGTCTGCGGTGCCCACGGAGGGGTGTGAAATTACAGCCCATCACGGAGGTATCATGACATTCCAGCATGCTGCCATTTTCATTACAGTCTTTGTCAAAAAGCTGGGTACAGGTGCTGTGTACTGTTCTCGGTATTAAAATAAGAAAGGAAACTTTTTTTTCATCTTCTGTTCTTATCTTAGCTTTAGCTATCAGAGTGAACCATCAGTCAGATGGCAGTGCTGATAGATCTTCATTTTCACTGTATGCTTTCACTCACTTTTGTGACAAAGATTACTAGACTAGAAAATAGCGTGCCATTAATCCATTCCACTGGCAATATTAGGACTAAAATGGAACAGGGGAAATGGTACAAGATGTGCCTCTCCAATGAACAAAGATAACAGCATGAGGGAATGAAATGACTCAAAATGAAGCAAAGTTTGACTGGGAGGTAAAATCCAAACAATCCATACCGTGCTGTGTTCACCTGTAGCCCTGCTGTTTGGGTCCATCGTTTGGAGTCTTGGCTCTGTGGTTCTTGTACCATGTCCAGCACGACGGGGCACCAATCCAGGCTGCACCTGAGGTGCAACTGCGCTGTAAATGCTGAAAATAAATCCAGGCTAATACATCCGAGCAGGTATGCCTGTGATCCAATGGGGCTGGAGGATCTAGCACAGCTGTAAAATGCCTCATGGCAGGGTTTGAAGGATGTGTGACTACAGATTGTGTCCTTCCTTCCCCCTTTCCACTAGGGACCTTCTATGCTGTTTTTAGCAAGGTTATCTCTGTTTCCTCGCTTCCATCTCTTCCAGGATATCATAAGACAAGAAAGTACGGCATGAAAGGGCAGTGTCTTTGCAGCACAAGAAGCATTTCAGCCTGCAGCTCTAGTTAGGTGCTACACCAGCCTGGTATGTTAAGGCACATGGATGAAGTAGACAAAAGCTACGTTACAGCATCCTCGGCACACGTCACATCCATCTGCCTTCGTGCCTCCTCCAGAAAGGTCAGATGCATGTTCAGCAGGGTGACTAGGACTGGCTGTCAGCAGGGGCTGGGATAAGGCTCAGGCAGAGCAGGACACGTCAACTATTGTCAGCACACCCTCTCCCTGGGAAGTCTGCAGCAAAGAGTCTCGGAGCTATAAAATGTCATCCGGCTGTTACCAGCCTGTCACATTAGCTTCCTGACGGTACCCAGTTCTTCTCGTCTTTCTGATCTCACAGGTCACTTCTCCTAAATCATTCCTCTAAATACATAAAATCTTGATTCTAGTAAATAGCGGGACTGTAAACTTTTGAAGAAGAGGGTTTTTTAAGCCTTAGGGCTCATATAAAAAGATATGTGATCCAGGAGATCTTCAGTCCCCCTCCCGAGGTCCAGGAAGAGTTGAGGTATGGACTCTTACATCCTAAACAGTAAAACACTCATTCCCTCTGAAGGTCTTTCTGCCCATTCAGTCAGTCACACTGCAGTATCCATGTCTCTCTCCTGCTGCTTTTATAAGCAGTAATGAGGGAGTAATGTTGCTGCCAAATAATAGATCATTACACTATATTTGTAGGGAAAAAACAACCTTTGTAAGAGACAATGTGTAATGCCATTGCATTGCAATATACAACATCTGAGCTAGAGATAAGTGTGGCTGAGAAATTCATGTGTGGACAGCCCTAAACCACAGCATCAGATCCAAATTCAGCCCAGATGTTCTTCTGTGACTGGGTGGGGATCTTTAGCGTTGGAGATCAAAAGACCTCCAGCTCTGGGGACAGTGGCTGTTGATCCTGCTCCCCTGTTGCTTTCTGCCTTGTGCTGCGTCCTCAGCTGGTGCAAGTAAGTCCACTGAATTCAGCGAGGAAACACTAGGAAAATTGAACAAGACTTTCCTTTGATTTGCTCGTCTGGCCATCTCCTTTGCTATCTGTTGAATTGTAAATACTGGGCATTTTATGGTTTGTATTGCCATCTGCCACTCCAGGAAGAGGTACTTCCCAGTTACCCTTAAACTGCAGCGTTGCCCACCCTGTCTGTACCCAAAACCAGCCCTAGCTTTGCCCCGTTTGTATTCGAAGTACTGCTGAGTGGGATCTGCTCCCACCATGCCTGTATAGAGAAAAGGAGATGCACTGGTGTCCTTAACACATTCCTTTTCTGGGTCACTGGAAACTGCCTCAGGAGCTGGAGTGACATCCAGAGCTGGAAACTGGGCAAAGGGCTCTCTAACCCAGATACTTTGTGCAAAAGCTGAGTTGACTGGCTCAAGTCTGGACATCTGTCATGTCCATCTTCCTCTTGCCGCTCCATTTCCCTGCACCGCAGGAGAACCAGGGGTGCTCAAATGAGGGAGGGTTTTTTTTTGGCAAAGGCTGCACAGCCAAAGTCTTGGTGCTTTTTTCTACACCAGATAGGCAGGCCAACCTAGAAATATGTGGTGGCAGTGCAAAGTATGTGTATTTTCCCATTTCTAGCCCCCTTAATAGCAAAACCCAGCCCACCAAATGAGCCACCAGACACCTTTCTCATGTGCAGATCCTTCCTCCAAATATGAATCTCTATATACTCATGGGCATGGCTGTTTCCTTCCCTCCCTGCATCTACCTTATTGCATTTTGGCTCTTAACCCACTGGAGGCCAATACTGAAGTCAGTAAATTTCTTTCTATCAGTGGCCTTTGAGTCAACCCCTAGGATGGTGCAGTCTCAGAGAAAAAAGTTGGAGCTTCATTCTTTATTTGAATGGATGTAAACTCTAACAAATTTCTAAACTTTGCTTTTTTAAAACACAGGATGATAAGAAAGTTTCTTAATGGAGACGTACCCACATACCTTGCTTACACAAAATCACCCATTATGATCCATTAGTATGTTACTAGAGTGAGGACTGAAGATCTTGATCTTGTGTCACTTCTCATTTCCAGGCTAACCTATAAGCTTCTCTAGAGATAATTTTGTAAACATACATGACAGATTGCTGAGAATATGTATTCATTGCTTAAATCAGTACATCCGTCAAGCAATCCCAAGCACAGAGCAGGGAAAGGCTAGCAGGTTATGCTGTTGAAAGCCTTGCGGGATTTCTCCGAGCTCAATGCATTTTATGTCATGTAATTGGTATGCTGGTAGTGGATCTGTTATAAAGAAATGGGTTTAAACATTTTCAGGCACACTTTCTGTATGTAAATCTTTGCCAGTAATTATCACATGTAACCGAGGAGTTTTGCTAATGATCAAATAAAATAAATGGTCCTGTTTATTTCTTTCACTGTATTCATTATAATGTTTCAGTCTCAAAATCCAATTACAGATAGTTTGGCTCTGTGCTGAGTTTTGCTTCCAACCTCTTTTGTAGGTCCATTCTCAGAACTGTATTTCAGTAATCTGTTGACAACACTGCAGTTTCTTCTGGACCACTAATTTATAAGCAAGGAAACAAATGGCTCTTGCAGACTGTATGAGCAGAAGAGTAAGCAAATCAAAAAAGCAGATGGTAAGTAAAGCCACTTAGTGTGATTCAGGTTCTTAAAGAGAATAAGTTCGCTGCATTGAACAGTTCCAGTACTTTATGAGAAGCATCTATCCTGAGCAAAAGGTGGGCAACGCACGGTAATGACACCTGATTGAAATTCAGAAGGAAACAGCAATGCAGACTTTTACAGCAAAAGCTGAGAATCACTGGAGACTGAGCACAAATTATTTTGATGACTAGCAACTCAGCTGAAACAAGCAGAGTTTGTTTGGGTTCTTTTTTTCATTAATCAAGAGTCCATGTTCAAGGCTATTTTTCCGCCCTCAAGAGAGGAGCTGTAGGTGAGAAGTGAAGCTTCCCCCATGAAATCTCACATCCAAGTTCTCCTGTGCAGGGACTCACAGCTTCTTCAGCCACAGGCTTACAGTTAGGGCACGTGCAGGGATGAAATAGAAAAACACTGGGCTGGTAAAACCAAAGAGCAGAGGTCATGCCTGTTATTTCTCCAGAGCATCCAAGTAATCTGTTTATTCCAACCTCTTTGCTGTCCAAGTACTCCTGCAATTACCCCTGCCCCTTGTGAACAGGTCTACAGTTAAGTGGCCAGGGAGTGAGATGGCAAAGGAGAGCTATCAAAATATTCCCTGCAAACAGCACTACCCTCTATCCTCCCCTCCTGTGCTAAAGAAAGGCTGGAGAGTGGCAACAGGGAAATACAGGTGTTAGTAGGGAAATAAAAGAGTTAGCTGTAGAGAAAGGAAAGAAGTGATGGAGAAATGCAGGTAGTGGAAAATCCTACAGGGTATAAGAAGTAGAGGAGGGCGTGAGGAGAGACTGCTTCTGGCACCTAAGTAGGAAAAAATATCTCCTTAAGAAGGCAGAGGCACACAGCTTCCAGCCTCAGCGCATCCCAGACATCAACCCTTGCGATCAGCACATTTCTGTGTATTACAGCATCTTCTTCAAGTCACTGGAGATATTCCAGCTTTCTGCTCATTGTCATTTTCCTCTCTGAACTGGATGTGGCCGAACTCTGAAATAAGGTAGCCTGGGCTTCTCAGCACAGAGTGGTGAAAAATCATGCCAACAGGTAGAGGTGGGCAGAAATCTCTCACTGGCTCTCATTTAGGATGTGCACAGCGAAGGATAGCCTTCTCCTCTTTCCAGCTGTATGCCAGCCTACACCACTGCCTCCACCATCCACCCCAGGCCAGGCATGGCCCCACTGATTTTAGGAGGTCCTGTGAAGGTGACCTGTCCTTGCAATGCCTGCTAAAGAATTTTTCTCCAGCCAGAAAAAAGGTGGGACAGCTACAGCTCTTCTAATGAAAAAGGATCTGACAATGGTTTCCTCACTGCTGCTCCATACTTGGCTACTCTTAAGATCACCCCCAAAATAAAGGCTGCCAGTAAGGAAGGCACTTAGTGTAATATCTGGACCAGGCTCACCCCACTTTAAACAAAGTTGATACCCGTTTTTACCGCATTTCTTTAAGATGGTGTGGGGGAAAATGAAGTTTTCATATCCAGAGAGGCTTGCTGAAGCAATACACCTGCAAAGTAGAGGGAGGGAAGAGTTTTTCTTTTTTTCTAGTCCTCTCTCAGCTGTGGCAGCACTGCATAAACGCACGCACAAGCAAAGATTATTCTGTTAGTAGCAGCACCGAACCACCTTGTCCTCGAGGTGTTTCCATGTACCACCTATGTGATGTGGAAGAGAACAGGAGAGGTCCAGGTTGGACAGGTGACAGCTGAAGACCTAGGAAGAGCCCTGCATCCTAGAAAGTCCTCAAAGAGCCATGGCTGTCGGAAGGCAATGCAGAGCTGGGCTATTAATGCAGGGTCTCATTTACAGAGACCCCTTCGAAGATGATGGACTGGTAGCCAAGTCTTACAAGTTAATATTTTGCCTTAGAAGGAGAGAGAGAGATTATCTGGCAGCCTGCATATTTCAGCTGGGTAGTTCATATTTTCTTGCACCTCATCAGCTGCCTTAGGTCAGGCAGCCCCTGCCTGTCCATGCCTGGCTTGCTCTTGCATTTGTGGCAGCAGTCGCTTTCTCTCCGGGTGCCATTTCAACCTCCATATCCACTGATGGTCAACTCTGCGCCTCGATCTGTCAACTGCTCGTGGTGAGTATTTTTAGCACCCAGAGCATGGCAGTCCTCAGCAGCAGTAATACAGCTGTCTCATTTCCTGAGCAGCCCTGATGCCCAGGGTAGGTGTTACATTAGCGGTGTGTTTGGTGGTGGTGGTTTGCATGGCCTCGCTTCGCTGGGACATCGCTCAACAGCAGTTCTGGCAGTCAGCATCACTGCCCATGGCGCTGGGCTGCTCAGGACATCCCCTTTTCCTGCTTGGCTTGTCTGTAGCTCAGACCTCTCAGAGGTTATTGATTGTTTTTTTTCCCTATTCTCTTCTTTCTCAAGTCCTCCCAAGGCGGGGGATGATTTAAACGTTGTTTTTAAAGGTTTACGTTGACACAATTTAAAAACAGCATTGAAGGCTCTGATCTCTTGGCAGGTATGGGAGAACTTGCTCATGGCTTCTGTAGATGAAAAATATTGGTGTGTTGATCTTTTAAGATGGCTTCCTTCACCACAACAGTTGTTACTCCATGTTGACCACCCTGAAGGCAGTGTTGCTCTTCACTAGTGTGGGCAAAACCTGGAGTCCTTGGAGGTCTCGGGTAAAGCTGTAGGATATGGTGCAATATTAAAGCTATTTTAGTGTTATTACTTTACCAGTTCCTGTGTAGCTACATTTCCTTGAGCATTTTAGTGGCAAATTCATCAAGTTTAGATGAATCTTGAGGGATCCCAGTGGTTTGGCTGTGCAAACAGTGATGGAGAAAATGCTTAAAAACCTAGTTAGCTCCCACTGAAGTACATTACATTGATGGACCACGGTCTGGTCCATCCATCCCAAAGACCCTTTTAGTAAACGTGATTCTGTCCACTGTGGTGGTCTTGTGCATGTGCATCTGTTAATAAAAGATCAGGCGTTCAACTCACCCATACAAGCTACTTTAACCATGTTTAGCATTTCAGAGATGACCACCAAGGTGTGTTTTGCAACCATGATAGTAGTTTCTTCCATCCCAAACTGTGTGCCATACCTCTGTGCTAGCCACATGATCCTGCAGAAGAGGAGAGTACTGCTTTCAAATATCTTGAAAATATTGAATTATTGCAGGATTTAATGTTCAGTAGATGAAATTACCCTTTCAAGTGACCTCAAATGTAATAAAGAACCAAGACTAGTCAGTGCAATGGTTTTACTGCAGAAAATCACAAAATGATGTACTGTAGCAGCATAAACTTGTCATAAATTACCTTGAGTAATGAACCATGAAAAATACCAAAGGCATGTAAACTGTGTATTTCTGGGGGAGGATGCCTGTGGTGGGTAAAATACATACATAGATCCCATGAGAAATTTTTAGGTGTGATTTAGTTGGATTTGTTATTTCCTACTGAGACTCAATCATACTGTGAGGTCTGTGGCAAAATTCCTGTACATATTAGTGAGTGTAGTGTCATTGTTATAAATTAGTGGAAATGACCTGTCCATGTCAAAAGGTATGATCAGGTATCAGAACCACCTGCATTTTTTCGGTTCATGCTTTCTGCATCCCCTACATTTTGGGCTTTGGTTCTGGTCCAGTCATTTAGATCCCGCTTCATTGACTTAAGTCCTGCTATTTGTCCGGAAAATATATAGGGCTGGGGCCACAGCTGATATAAATATGCACAGTTCCATCACTTCAGTGGAGTTACGCTGATTTATATCATGGCTAGGAGATTCTTTGTGAGATTCATCAGTGTAACCGCTTCATATTAACTGGTACGAGGGATGATAAAATGCACAGTGACTTTAACTTCACTATGAATCACTGTTTTCAGGCAGTGGGGCTTCTCACTGAGAAATGCATTCTGCAATAGGAGTATATTTAGCCACTTTTTTAGGACCCTTGTCGGCCAGGTCAGGCTATCCCTTGTATGAGGGATTTAATCCCTTTTCAAAAGAGCAGGCAATGGTATGACTACCAGATGCTGCAGCTGCAGCGGGGTTTCTTGGGTTGATGTGCATACGTACACCCATAGCCTGACCCAACTGCATGAGTCTTTGAATGACTGTACTGCAAAATCAAATAAGCTGTGACAGAGGGAAGAGGGGAAAAAGGATAACATCCTATTTGTACCTTAAATAGAGCTACATGTGTGGAGAAAGTTCACTGCTGAGCAGGAAGGGCAGAGAGATGAAAAAAAGAGATGCTCCTCATCGCCAGCTGTATCATACGTGCACTGAACTCAAAACGACCCCTCTATAATTAAGGGGAGTTCTCTGCGTAAACAGGAGCAGATGTGCAATGGGTATGTGGTTTGGAAAGGCCAGCAGGACACCTACTCTCCTTGTCACCACTCACCTGTGGCCACAGGTGCTTCCTATGAGTGCTTTGAAATTGGAACTGTGTCAGAGCCCAGCAGCAAGGTGCCACTGGCAGCGCTGGGGCAGGTGAAGCCCTCATCAGGGTCCTGAGTGCTGGCAAGTATATATATATATATATATATATATGTATGTATGTAAAATGCACTGAGAGGCTGCAGAGGAGCTGTTTACTTTCCCATGCCATGGTTGTGTAAATTTGGTGTAAACCATGGGCAGCATGGAAATTTAGAAGTGCTGGGTGTGCAGGAAGTTCCCATACGACTCCTGCTCTTACCGTTACCTGCTGGGGAAGTGCCAGTGGATATTTTTGTAGAGCTAACAGGGCATACAGCCATCTCCCAGCCCTTTCAGGTGGTGTGTAATGAAACTCAGAGGGTTGACTCTTGAATTAGTTAACTGAAATGAGGATAATTTTGAATGCAAATACGTTGTAATTGATACATTATTTTTATTTGTAAAAGATAAAGAACTGTATCTGAACTAACATATCAGATTTGAATTATCTCACAGCTGGGTGGATTTGATCCAGTCTATTGAGGGGATTAAGTTCAGCATCAAGGCCAGCATTTTAATTGTTTAAATATTTGTATAGCAACTAGAAGCCATAGTTGATAGCAAATTGCTAGCATGCTAGTGTTGCATATCTTCAGGAAAATCCCTGGCTGGAAGAGGGACGTAATCACATTAGACAAGATGGACAAAGGATGCGTTACCGGGGCAAACAGGAGTAGAAGTACGGAGGAAGGGACTCACTCGCCCAAGGTGCAGAGGAGGCCTGCAGCAGAACTGGGGACTGAAGTCAGATCTTAAAGACAGTAACATTGGTCAACTGAGTGAATCTTAGCCTAAAATAAGAACCTCATTTTTTACTACAAAGTTAGCCAATCATTTGAACAATTTTCAACAGATGTGGTAAATAGGCCGTGGAGCAGCCTATAAAGGGGTGTGGTAAATTCTGTGCTTATTGCAGTCTCTGAGTTAAGGTTGGATTTCTTTCTCTTAAACATGCTCTGAGTCATCCACAAATTCCTGGATTAAAGCTGGGAAGTGCTGGGAACATTTCAGAGGTCTTTGTTACGTGAGACCTTGAGGGGGTGGCAGTGGTGGTACCTCATGGCCCCCAGATCAATGAACCTGGGGGTTCTTCTGAGTCCTGTGCAAGACCCCAACCATGGGCTGTCTGAACTTCCATTTTAATGAAAGGTCAAATCTTTGACTTCAGGCAAGGGCTGTTGCTAACAGTAACTTGAACTAAATGGACATAAACTCCCATTTTTCCAATTGTAAATCACTGAAAAAGGAAAGAAAGCTGAAACTTCTAAGACTTCATCTCTTTTGAGAACGAGGCAAAAGAATGTAGAATTGATCCGGGTTTTATTCCCTGTGAAACAGTTATTGTAAGTGACCATAAGCAGAAAGCAAAGTTTTGGGCTTACCTGATCTTTGAACTTCACCTCATGACTCTGAAGATGGAGTGTGAGAGCGGAGAGGTTGGGTCACAGACCAGGCACATCGCTGCTGCTTACTTGCCAGAGAGCCATGAAAAGTATTCTTATTCATCTCTCTAATCCCCACGGCACATGATGAATTACTGGCATTAATCTATCTGGCCATAACAGCCTCAGAGCTCACAAGTCATACGTTCGTGCCACTGCCTTTTGTAAACATATATTTTAAATATGCATTGATCGGGTATGCACTGTTATTATTCATCAAAATGTTCTCGTCTCCTAACACTTAATAACAATAATAAAGATTAATGCTAAGCTCCAACACAGAAAAAGGCTGCACAACTATGTATTTATTTTGCAATTTTAATTAAGGCTGTTTGTTACAATAAAAATTAATGTTATTGTCTTCCCAAGTACAGCATAGCCAATATGAAATAACTGGATTTCACACTGCAGCTATCTGAAATGGCACTGGGCTGGAATCCATCAAAAGGAGATGATACCCTAGATGCATTTGTGTTTGTATCTTTTTGAGTTGATGAATGATAAGAAAATACAGTTACTGCAGTTTTCTTTTGGTGGGGGTAAATGGGTGGTCTGAACCACTTTGTTTCATCTCTCACTCTGTGACTGCCACTATGGGTGACCTTAGATAAATCATTTACCCTCTTAAGACTTTGTTTACCCTTCAGAAACTTGTTGGATTGAACCCAAAGTTAAGGAAGGGCTTTTAAACTATAAACAAAAGGGGGAAAAAATTGTTTACAGATATACTGTAATTAGTCCTTGACATTATTTGAAGCAGAAACCTGGTCTTATGATGGGCTGGAAACTGCCAGGCAGTGAGTCAATGCATTTCTCTTTCCTCCGGCTGCAAAGTGGTTGAGAGTGTTGTTGGCCAACCTGAGCCTGTATGCGAGGGGAGGACACAGGGGTTCTTGCTGTGACCAGGGGAACCAGCACTCCCCTCTGAACCCACCCAAAATCCCATGCTGGCTTTGATCGATACATTAGAGGAGAAGGAAAAAGCTTCTATCTCTGGAAAGATGCTCTCCTTTCCCAGCCAAAACTTCTTAAACCCCCAAGGCCGGTCCCAGCCTCTGGGTCTTCTAACAATTCCCCAAAACACCAGCACAACCCCAAGCGGCCGTTGCCCTTGCACATGGTCTCCCGCCCCTGTGCCACACTGCTGGGTGGTTTCGGACAGCCCCAGCACCCTCTCTCCCATGTCCACCTCCAGTGGGACCAACTCTATCTGGAGCCAACCCATTGGGGCTGTTGTGCAGGAGCTCCCAGCACCTCATCCTCCATGGGATTTTGAAGGCGGTGGTCTGTGCTTCTGAAGCTTCACAATCAAGAGAAATGGGTAAAAACCCTCCTGTTTTTCATGTCTCTGGAATTGAAGTCTCTGGCCTTCACCCTTGCAAGAAGCAGATGGCATATCCTGTTACTACAAATAGGTTTCAAAGTAAGATGTATTTGATTTGCTTTATTTAAATCAATAACTCTCAAATGTACTTTGGATTTGCCATCTTGATATGCTCACTTGAAATTGGTGTGAGTATATTAGGTTGCAAAGAAGCAAGGACGGTCATAATAAAGGACACCAGACACAACCTGCCACTTTTCTCTTCCCCTTTTTTTGTTGTGCAATGCAGTGTCTGTGTCTCCCAGTCCTTTAGCTTCCATCAGTGCTACTAGTTCTACTCCTTCCCAGCATATTCAGATCTTGAATGCAAATTTGCAGCTACCTTACAGAGTAAGATAGTAGGTTTGAAAATGTTTGTTTGGCTGGAATTGTTTTCTAAATGCAATGTTCCTCTGGGCAAAACTATCTGCTGGCTCCCGAATATCCTCAATCAGAAAAAATTTCAGCAAGTCTGGCTTTATCCAGCAGAGGGCAAAGCCACCCACCAGCAGCCTGGGCTGTCCAGGAGCCCCTTCACGCCTTCACACCCCTGGTTCCCTTAAAAACAAAATGAAACATTGCCAGACCCCCAAGGATGGCACGTGGAAAATGCAGTTTGGAAAACAGGCCCCTTCTGTAGATGGGTCCTTGCGCATGGGATGGGCCAGCGCTCTGGGAACTGGGCAGGGTGTTTTCATCATCTGTCATTTATTAGCCTTTTCTCTGTGTGTTGCATTTCATGAAGTGTGAGATTAAAGACCCTTTCTGCTGTGAGAGCAGGAAACGGAGACGGCTTTTGCTGGAACGAGCATGAGCTGTGAGCAGAGCAGGTAAAGGTGGGTAAGCACAGGGGATAGCGTGCCCAAAGGTCCGCTCGAGGAGGAGCAGTGTGTTTCAGCCCCTCCGCCATGCTCTGCCACCTTACAATACCCCTCATTTTACAGTTCATTATTGCTTATCTTCCCACCCCAGTCACCAGCTATGTATTTCTGTACATAAACAGCTCACGGTCCCTGGGTCTGCCCACTGAAAGGGGAGTTTTCAGGGTGAAACTTTCTCAGGCCAGGCTGACCCACTGCTGCCGTTGAGATAAACAGGAGCAAATGATGTCCTGCTCAGCATAAAAGTGTAGAAATTAGGCTACAATCCATCTACCTCAGTATGCCAGCTCCAGCTATGACCAAGAACACTACAGGATGCTCCAGCAAACTGTGCTAGGAACAACCTGATTAATTAGTTTACAAAAGCTTTTCCTAATCCTAAATTGTCAGGGATCACCTTGCTCTGCAGAGCAGAAAATTTTGATCCTTTCCAAAGCTCTTTGTATAAACTGTTGCTAAAAGTTATTCCTTCCTCAAATCTGCTGAGTTCTTGGCTCAAAAACGAGATCATTTCTATCTGTGTTTTATAAAGTTATGATCAAATTCTAATCAAAACACTAACCCCAAGGTATTTCCAGATGCCTTGCCAATAACTAACAGAGACAGTAAACACGATTTGATACCTTAGAGCTCCTCCAAGTCTGATTCTCATCGAGATGAAAGCCTTCAGGCAACCGAGAATTTGGCTCCTATGCTGCTGACAAAAATCTAATCAGAAATAGGGGTGGGATTCCCAGCGGTTCCCAAGACATCCTTGCCTGGCTATGAAATGAGTATTTAGGGTTTCATTTCTGGCAGTTGTCTTTTGGAAAAATAAAACCTGACATTTTAATGCGGGTCCTTCATACAAAAGGAGTTTTAGAAAGCAGAGAGATCTGCAAAGCCACACACAAAAAGAGGAGAAAGAGGGAAAATTAGACAGAGGAAACATCTGCTAAAGTTTTCCTGTTATTTCAGGAATGTTCATATAACTCAAACATTCCCCAACTTTTCATATCACGGACAACACCTTCACTAAAAGATTGTCTTGTGTCCCACTCCCCATCACATAACCTCTCTCCCTGCTTGCGTTTGCTTACACAGAAAAGCAATATCAGGAATGTACTTAACGCATCTGAGTTTTGTTTTAATGTGGCTGAGCCGCTGGAGACGAGAAGGGCGTTGCAGCTCGCTCATCTCCAGCACGCTGCTGGCAGCGGCTTTGCCAGCCACAACTGGAGACTCTCTGAATCTCTTCATTTCCTCTTGCAGCTGTTAAAGCACACTGAATTAGGCGGTGCTCCATAACCTAAGACTAAAGCCCTTTACGTCCGGTAGAGAGAAAACACCCCCAGAACTTAGGCAGCCTTGTGTTTCTTGTTATAAATTTAATGCAAAAGACTGGTCTTGTTAAACTTTTAGTAGCAGTTGGGTTTAGATCTCTGCATAAAAAGTGCTGAATACTGGTCTGATTATTGAATTTGCTCAGGCTTTGCTGAAATTGTAATAGATGGAGTGCATTACATTTAGGATAAAAGGTAAAAACTCACTTGGATTGTCCTGGTGCCATCATAAATGAATCATCACTTAGCTATTAAGACCCATGCTCCATCATGCAATTTAGAGCATACTGAAAAGAATCACTGGCTGATTCATGTAACAAGATCAGAGCAAAGCACATTTGCCTGCTTGTTCGCAGTGAAGTATCCAGGAGGTTGGATGGAGTTGGATGCACTTTGGCTGCAAAGCTGGAAAAGGCTTTCTGCTGGATGTATCTACTTACCTCCAGGTAGACTGAAAATCTCTCTTCTGTCCAAGCAGAAGGAAAAAACGTAAGGAAAGCTTCAGTCATACACTTTGGTGGTCACCAAGGGATAGGCTGTCCCTCTGGGTGATCTTGTATCTGTTGTCATCTCAGGTTCTGATCTCTCCACTGGCGCTGGCCATGCTGTCACCTGCAATGTGAACACCTGCCCACAGACAGAAAAGACCAAATTGTCTCAGTTTCTTGAGCAGCTCTCTGAAACGACTTCCCTAGCTGGGTTTTACGCAGTAATGTGGGGTCTTGGTCCTGTTACTAATCCTCTAAGGGTTTCCCCTCCTCCATGCCTGTACAAGAGACATAACAAGATCCATCCTGTAAGGAAACGATTTTTTTTTTCCTTGCTCAATCAGAACCATATGATATTAACCTTTGGGGAAAAATGCATCAAGTTTTACATTTGGTCCTACAGTAACATTAGGAATTGATTTTAGCACAGACTACAGCAGTACTACTTAGTACTTTAGCAGTACTGTAAAAATAGGTATCAAGTTACCAGTATGGGAATTATTGCCTAGATACCATAATAGCAGGCAATATGGGGAAACCTTAAATAGACAGTGATTATGTATGTAAGTGAGAGCATGTAATTTAGCGTGGGAATGGCTGGGCTTAACACCTGTATTTAGTCCTTAAGTATGTTCAGCAAACTAATTCCCAGAAGCCTAAATGAATAAATTGTGTGGTGTTTTTCTTCTCATTAGAGAGACTTGACTCCTTGTTTCCATTACCATTACATGCCAAGTAAGGCACTTCTCTCCCTCAGGCCCAAGGACTGAGTAACAATTTCAAAGGCCTCCCCAAAAGCTGCCTTTCCTCTGCCCCCCCTGTTTCCAAGTGGGAGCAATGAGACGGAGGGGGCTTGCGGCTGAAGGGTCCCATCCAGAGCTGCTCTTGAGATCATGGGCAGTATGGTGGCTGCAGGCATCAGGCTGTCTGGACAGTGAAGAAACTGGATATGTCTTCCTGGAGATGCCAAAATATCCTGCTTACATTAAAAAAAACCCAAAAAACCCTAATGCAAACTTACGCCTCCCTTAATTGCCACATGTTTCAAACACCAGAAAACACTGTCTGCTAGTAGTTGTAAGCCTCATTCTAACACAGATACTGCCCAAACCCTCCTTCTTTTCATTTTTTCCTCACTGTGACATTACCTGTGTGCTCTCTCACATGCAGACAAGCAATACCTGGCAGATCTCTGCTGACACAGTTGCCTTTCTGCCTCACAGGTAACGTTTGGGCACTGGTTCCTGATCCAGCTCCATAAGGAGCTAAATGCTCTTATATTTATCCTGAAGTAGGGTAGTTTGCCTTGCCACCAATTTCAAGGAAGCTTCCCACAAACCTCAGTGTAACATGTAGCACAGACCCTTCCACTACAAATGTCATAAAAATCACTGCAATGTGGGACCAGCCACTTTTACATTGTACAGCATAACATAATGTAAAATAGCATAACAACAACTCTTAGTTTCCTTTACATGCATGTGTATGGATGTATCAGTGCACGTGACTCTGTAGTTCTCTTTAGAAAGTGAGTTCTGTGAACATGAATGGAATAAAAGTAATAATCCACTGGCTGAATTAGAGCCTTTGGGTAAACAACAGGGACCCACTGAAGCCAAAAAGAGTTTGCAAAGTTTTCTCCCTATTATATGTCTCTGACAGCACTTCTCTGAAAATGAAAGTGTGTGCTAGATATGAAAACCAATTAGCGAGCATAGAATAATCCAAAACTTTCATCTAGGAAACATTTTGCTGTATTTTTTTTTTCCCACAGTCAAGCAATCTTTGAGAAGTTGGGTTCTGCTTTCTGTCAGGAGCAAATTAATAACCTCCATTTTTTCTTCCCTGCTTTAGAAAGAAGGTTTGTGTCGGTAACAGATCAGAGAATGTGCAGAGGTTTCTGATCAATTCGTGGCTGATGTTTGTTTGCATTGTTTCAGGGTTTGGTCATTTTATTAGATATCCCTCAGATATAGCATGAAATATCTGCCAGAGCTCAAGGGAGAGCTTGCAGCTTGCCTCTGCAGGAGCTTTGTTCTCCTTGAGAAAGGAAAAAAACCCTTTACCAAAGAGCTGAGTGACTGTGCAGCGCCTGCCCGCATGTCCCCCTCCAGCTCTTGCCCACTGATCCTAGCGAGCAGTGTGCTTATTGATTTCTTTGAAAGATGCATCTGGAGTTTTAGCCAGAAAACAGGTTTGATCTTTAGTTTAGTGTGCTTACTGCATTGGCCTGTGCAGAGGTCTTAACTGATAAAGAGAGAAATTTGTATTGTATCAGTTGTGACAGCTGCAAATTCTGCTAATTGCTAACAATTATCAGGAAGCTTTATTAGACCGGGATGTCAATTCAAGTTTAGCCATAAAAATGTGTATTTCAACTAAGATAATAATCAATGGTACCCTTTACATGTTACAAACTCTTTTCTGAATGGGCAGGTTGAACGCTGTGTTGTTGAAGCTGCTAATCTAGCATGTCACTTGGCAGATGTAGATTGTTGCTCGCTTGAACACTAACTTCTCAGTTCTTCAGCTAAAGGCAGTATTTTTTTCTGGAGGCATATTTGGACACTTTATACTGGCCGTTAATAATGTAGAAACCAAACGGCAATTAAAGCGAGAAAGAAAGAAATGCTCTGGTTTGTAGGACTGCTGAGTAACCGCAGTCCTAGCCAGAGATAACAGATGTTGTGGGTGTTCTGCACTTTGAAAATATCCTTCCCATGGTCCTCGGGAAAATGAATGGGCCTAATTTAAATGAAGAGATTCTTCTGTTTTCTGAAATATCATATGGATTTGTTTTATTGACTAATTAGTAAATTAATCCATTGATCCTTAGCTCTTGGATCAATGAAATACATGTCCAGGAGTGTTTGGGGGCTTTCATGGCTATTAAATTTAGTACAGTGATTGGGTTGCTTTTGTTTTTTAATGAATTGCTTTGCTTTGGCTGTAAACAATGAACACTTTCCAGCGTGCGTGGAGCAAGCTCCGGGATGTTGGGGAGACAAACAAATGTCCTTAGCCTCTTGCCGCCATGAGGACAGCCACCTTGCATCTCAGCACGAGCCGTTCTGTCCTTGCTCAGCCCGTGATGGGCATAGCTGAGCGTGGCTCCTCTTCCTGAACTTCGCAATTTTCTTATTTCCCCTCTCCCGTAGTGTGTCCTTGCCATGTGCCTGCCTTCCTTTGCCATTTCAAGCAGCTCTGTGTTTGCCAGGCTGGTTTTTCACAGCAGTTGTGTGATAAGGAGTTAAGTTTTGAAGGGGTTAAGCTGTGTCCTCTTTTCTCTCCCCCGTGGGTGGGAACGGAGCTAGCTGCTTTCTCATCCCATGGCTAAACATGACGGGTCAGGTTCTCTGGTCTAACCTAGCTGCTCTTAGCCCAGCTCTGACAGCAGAGTGGTTAAACTGGTTTTAGGCCACCCTCTCAGCACTTCTCCTTTTGGCTCGGACTCAGTCTGAGCTCTGGGGAGAGATAAAGGGGTCTTGGGGGCTGCTGGGGCTCAGCAATGGTGCTGGGGTGGCAATCACTGCTCCCCAGGTAAGATGCAGCCGGGGGAGCTGTGAGAGCCTTGGGCAGTTGTCCCCTGCCCTTCCATCCAGGTTGGAGACATCTTAGCCCCAGTCGTAAGTCTTTGGTCCAGTTGAGGAGAGCTTGCAGAGCTCGGACCTGTTTTGGATGAAATGCAACTCCTAGATCTGACATGCCATGGTCTGGGTTCTGGTTTGGACTGGTCTGGAGTGAACTGTTAGGCATTGGAAAGGCATTTATGCTCCCTCCAAAAGAACTGAGCCTTTCTCGAGAAATCCCTTCATTTTCTGGGTCTCAGCCAAACTTCGGATGTTGCAGGTGTTCTGTCTTCTGTAAGGATTTTTGCTTCTAAGGGCTGCTCATGGGTAATAAACTGCTTTCTGCCAGCATGGGCATCAGCTTTACTTTGAAAATGTCTGGTTTATTCTTCCTTATTAGACCACAGAACATGCGATAATCTGCTTTAACTCTCTGAGTAAAGAAACCATCGTATGAGCTGTGCGGACCCCCTTTGCTTCCAAACCCAATGCCCTGAAAAAAGGCTGGTTATACCTGTGTCTCCTGGAGACCAGCATCCCGCAGAGCTGGAGCTAACCCAGGCTCCTAAATTAAAGGGGATTTTACATGCTCTCACTTTTTTTCCTTTTATCACAGACACTAAGGAAGTCAGGTGGTCTTAGATCAGGATACGTTGATTAGTTATATTATTTTTTCTGTTCTAAGTATTTGCTATGTCTTAGCTAGGATGATAAAGTGGTATTTTTTGCTTGACGTTTTCAAAGATTAGGATCAAAAGTACTTAACACAGAAGGATGCCTCTCCTTCTGTCTTCAAACGGGAGCAACAGTTTCAGGCTTTAATCCTGTTTATTTGGAGATCATGGCTGAAAACTGGATTGCGAATGTCTGTTGAATGCCAAAGCAAAAGCTGTAAATCTTTGTACTAAGCAAAAAGAACTGACTTAAAATTAGGCATTTCCATAGTGAAGGAGTCCTGTGGTCTCAGTTGTTGTCCCAGAGGTGTCTAGGAAAGTTCGATGCTCTTGTTCTTGTGTTGTATTAGGTAGAATAAAAGTGGCCTCATTAGCTCCATATGATAAATTATAGATCTAAAAATATCCATCACATTTAGATGATGTAATGAAACTAATTTTCACTTAGGAGCAGAAGAACGAGAGGAACTTGGTATGTAACAATTGGATAAGACGTCTGCTGAGGCTGCTCTGCTGTTTCTGCTAAACATTAAGCACAATTAATTGCCTCTGTAAAATGCCATTTTAACCAGCCCCGTACTTAGGCGTGTGCCAGCATCTGAGTGTGGTCACAGAGCTGCAGAAACCCGGAGGTAACTTAGCAAATTTTTGCTGTCGGCTTGATTTTGCAGCCTTTTCTTTTCAGAAGAAGGACTGCAAAATCCAGGCTGCCTGTGGACGTCAGCTGGGGCCGGTTGCAGATATTTCTGGTCATGCATCATATTCTGTGGAGCTAAAACACTTCTAGACACTTTTCGATCGAATGTGTCTCCGCTGCCGGTGACCTTTAGAGATTTACAGATTCTCTGTCTTGTTGTCATACTTTGCATGTGATTTACATTCACTGGGGAGTGCTGGGAGAGGGGAGTCAGGAACAGGCAGCGGTGTGGTGTTGGACATCCCGTGCCGAGGATGGAGTTGGAAACTCCTGGAGGCAGGCTGGGTGGCCACAGGGAGGGCAGAGAGCCACAGTGTGCGTGGGTTAGCTGGGACGTGCCCGAGGACAGCGATGGTCCCAGCCAGCAGTGTGGATAAACACTAACTCACTCCTGGATTTTGGAAAAGCTGCTAAGCCAAACTTCCCACCCAGAGCTTGATACAGATTTCCAAAGCAATCTCTTGCACTGAAAAGGGCTAAGGACCTGTAGACACTTAAAGAATGAAAGGTTATATTAGGTGTGACAGGTACAGAAACTCAAAACTGAAGAAGCTGCCGCTGGAAGCCCTAAGGTCAAACACAGGCAGCGAGATCTCACATCTCATTCAGGATCCACGTTTCAAACAACTGGTTGTTACTTAGAGCCTTGCTAGATGCTTCACCTGGTTCCTACCATCAGCAGAGGTTCATCATTGCAGCCCCAGATATTAACATGGGATTAGCTTTGGCTGGGATTGTCCATGATGATTTTCTAGGATTAATTCATATTAAGATATGCATCAGATGTCACACCAGATACCCAGTTTAACCCTTCTGGCCCCACAGTCATAAATCCTTAGCTCTATTGGCCATATGTGTTTTTTTTCGTCTGTGTGCCTCCTGCAAGTAAATGGTTTTGATATCTCTATCAATGTATATCATTTACTTCAATCCCATGCTCCTGTGCTCAGTGTAGGGCATAAATCAGCAAAATTAATTACTGCTTCTTTGAGTGCACTAATGCTTCCAAGTCTTTTAATGCCTTCATTTAAATAGGTAGTGCACGAGTAGTATCATAGCCAAGGATGTGAAATGCTTTTTTAAATCTACTGAAGCAATGGTCATGGTGTGCATTGTTTATGCGGGTGATGGCAGGCTGCTGCCTTTAAACTCTTACTGAGTCTCCAGCCATTTACTGCAGGTCAGAAGCTGTAATGACTAGGAAAGAAATTTGCTCCATTTTAGATAGAGCTATTAAAAGAAAATTACTCTCAAAGTAATTCTTATCTCATGATGGGATTGCTGAATTACTGCACATTATGGGAAAGGAAATTGCAAATGTGTTGGCTTTTCTTCCCATTAGAACTATTGTTTTATTACAATTGTCATACATGCACACATGCATTTTTTAAAAAAACTTTTTAAAAATGAAACAGTCCTGCCTTAGGTACCGAACATAAGCTAAAGTTAGCAAAATTCAAGAGCAGACTGCTCAGACAGGTCTGCAAAGGTGAGCAGGAATGGCGATTCCTTCCTTTGGCTCTGTAAGTGCATGTCCCAGACACAAGCAAGAGGGAGGCACTAAAGAATAACACCTCCCTTCTACTTCTAGGACTACCCAGAGGGGTAATTCTGCCTAGGAGACACAACTCAAACAGCCCTGTACGCTGAGCCCTCTCCTCATCCCACCCCACACTGTCATCAGGGCGCAAATCCATAATTAGCACAGAGCTGTCTAGCGTGGGAGTCTGCAGGTCAAGCAGCTACAAGCTAATCACAGCGAGAGCTCGCTGTCTCCAGTTAAGGATCCTGGCTGTAAAGGGATAGCAGTGCTCGTGGTTTTATGCTGTCCCACGGGCAAAAAGGCCTTTTTGGTGCCTTCCCATCCTTGGGTCAGTTAGCGTTGCTGGTCCAGCCTCGTTCCTGCCTCCCACCACCCGACGTGCTGCTCGGCGAGGCCGGGAAACACCTCGGTGGATGCGGCAGCCCCATCTGCAGATGTGCAAAGTGACTGAGCTGCACAAGAAGAAACTGTTTTCCCTTACCTCTGGTTTCAGACCAAAATACTAAATCTACATGTGCTTCAATTTCTATCGCAAATGTCCAAGGCGATGGTGTGGAAATAATATGTAGCTTCAAAAAGAATTCAGAAGAAATACTTTTCTTGACCTCTTGGGTATTACAGAGCATTAGTCCTCTAACACCTTCCTGCAGAAGTTGCGCAGGCAGGGCTTTTTGGTATCGTTCCCAAAGTGTACACCAGGTGCTTGGGATTTGTCGGGCGAGAAGCGGCTGCGGGCTCGGCTGAACACAGTCCTGCTGTCGTTCCAGATGTGCGCAGCAGCGCGGCACACGCTCATCCCGGGGTCCCTGACCCGGGAGTCTGCAGCAGCCACGACACCGAAACCTTTTCCTGTTCACGAGGGGCTTCGTCATCTCTTCTCTTACCTTTAGTTTCCCCCTGCGAAAGCTTCGGTGTGATAACAGGACACAAATGTGAAATCAGGAAACCGCCCGATAGGCCCCAGTTGACCAATTAATCACCGGTCCTTGTGCCGGTGGTGATGGGCCCTGATAAACAGCGGAGCCACTAACCCTTCTCCTTCCGACTGCTTATCTCTTCCAAAATCCCTTCTCCATGAGCTCAGCCCCTCTCGTCCCCAGCACGACACAATGCTGCCCATGGCGTTGCAGCAGCTGGCTCAAGGACGCAGCCTTGAGTTTCTCTCCAGAGGTCCCTCTGCTAAGACAATGGGCCATTCTCATCCCATAATGTGTATTTTTGTGCCTAAGCAAACAACCCCCCTATAGATCTATATGTGCAGCTGCTTGTTATTGGCTGGGGTGGGCTACCCTCCAGCCCTGGGAAGCAGAAACCAGCTGAAGAAGTGTGCGCCAGCCGCCTGGTTCATGTCTGGATCTGCCTCCCGGGATGAGGACAAGGACCCACATCAGGATTAAACCTTTCTGCTAACCTGGCTCCTCCTGTAAATGGTGTAGCAACAGGAAACTATTTTCCTCCTCTTTAAATTTTTGGTGTAATTTGAGAGTCAAGCTCTATGCAGATTGGAACACGTTAGTAATGTCTGGAAAGTAATTAAGGCATATATTATTATTTTAATATTTACTAAGTGCTGACAGTGTAATGCTTTTATTAAAACTTTAGGGAGGGTGAAATACCACAAGGCATGGTGAGATGAAGATAGTCTTCTGAAATCACTCATTTATATTTCAATTTCACAGTCACTTTCCTGTGACCTACTTTTAATCATATATTGGTTTCTTTGTGTCTTAAATTATGTAAGGTGGTTAATGATTTTAATTTAAAGCTCTTTAAGGAAGAATGCAAATAATATTTCTGCCTAGTGAAGGCATGCTGTGAACTTCTTATTGAAAAGCAATTTATCATTGTATTGAAGAGCAGTGGAAGAGGTTTAACTCTGCTAGAAGCTGGAAGTCTTTCTTTTCACTTATTGTGATCGTGTAAGAGCAATATGCCAAGGGTTATCAGGAGAAGATCTCTATGTTTAAAAAGGAACCAATGAGACTAAATTACATTTGGCCTCTGTGTTTTGGGTTTTTTTTCTCTACAATGAGGGGAATCCACTGAAGTAATTTTGCAAAATCAAAGAGCAGCATTTTCAATATTCTTTGTGTCTGGCAGGTTGGATAATCTAATCCAATCCAGATTTTCTACTGATTTTTTTTTTGCTCAACGCAAATTTATCATAACCAACCGAGTTAGGTTTAGACTTTTTAATCTAGCTTGCATACTCTTTGTAGAATGTGCAGTCTTTCATCACTTGTCACCTAAAGCAATGGATTTCTTTATGGAAGATCATTGGTGATAGTGGTTTAGCTCATTAATTGGCTGTCAAATTGATTATAAGCATTAGTGAACTTGATGTAGATGCTCCATGAAGATTTGAGTCACAATGTAGGTGAACCACTGAGGTTAGGGTCCTGGAACCAATGTTTGTGGTGTCTCCAGACTAGTCTTCACCACATTTGGTAACTCAAGCAATTGGCCCTTGACTATTTTAATTTAAAACAGGTCCGCAGACTTGAGAGAAAAATCTATAGCAATATAATTATATGAATATATGAACTTCAAGACAGCTGAGGGACACAAAACACACTGAGAAGCCCACAGTCTAAAAGAAATGAATAGCTAATAGGTGGAGTTCCCCTGACATCTGGATTTCACTACAGTGGAGCGTCATGGAAACCTGACTGGATTGCAGTTGTAGGCTCGTATCCCATGGCTTTAGCTAAAACCCTTAGGTTTTATACTTTGTTTTAATTCCTAGGTTATTAATTGCCAATACAGATAAGATGTCTTAATGTGCATGAGCTCTCTTTCCATTGCATTCCATTAGGAAGATATCATTACATTTCAGCCACACATCATTAAACATTTCAAAATACACCCAGAAAGGCAGTTGTATATACGAGGCACATTGTTACAGGTAATACATTTTTCTAAGCCGTGCAACCCTGCAGATAAAGAGGCAGCGTGTGCCCTCGCCGCTGGCGCAGGCAGGCTCAGGGCTGCACGCAGCATCCATCGCTGCGCGCCTACTAACGCGCGCCGGAGCAGTTAAACACCGTTAAACACTTTTCAACTCCTTTTTTTTTTGCCTCTCCACCCCCATCCTTCAGACACCAAGGCTTTGTGCCTGCCTTTGCAGGGGAAGAAAAGAGATTGCAGCCCAAAAGCCAAAATCCTCAGTCAATAGGAGGATAGATGCTTCATCGCCAGACCCCTCGTGTAGTTATTTGAGTGAGAGTGAAGTTCAAAGGCGGTGAGGTACAAAACGCTACCAACCCCCTCGATGCGAGGTGGTGGGGAATTGAGCCCTTAATCCACACTGGGCTGTCTGGGCAGTGCTCGCATTGACGGATTTCTGCTTTCCACTAAATTGATTAGCTTTACAGTGCTGTTTCAGTGGTTGTCTGGGTTTGAGCAAGTCCTGTATCTATTACCAGTCATTCTTCTTATCCTCAGAGAACCTCTCTCAAAGTTCAGCACAGTGAAGTTGCCCACAAGGTAGTCTTATTATAGTCAATACAAATACAATAAAAGGCAGCAGGAGAACAGACAGACTCCTTACGCTGAATGAGAGCTCAGGAGAGATGTGATTTCTTAGAATATGGTACAGCAAATACACCACTGCCCTCAGATATAAAAATCACCAGGCAGTCAGTACTATATTGAAGGCTTTTTTTTTTTTTTTTCCCCCAGCACTTGTGCATCTGAGCTTTCTCAGAGACCTTTTCTGCAGCTGTATGTCAGATTATACTTAACATCATTATCATGCTAAAGGCAAGAAGTCTCCGTTAAGAGACTCTGAGCTGGGCATGCATACTGGCATATTAATTTTCCAGACAGTATAGTACCACTGCATTAAGCCACTGAGCAGGCTTGTATATATAAGGTCCTCCACGAGCCAGAAGATGCTCTCTGGTGCTTCCCCGCTGCATGATGCAGCCCCCCTGGGGGCCAAGGCTCGGTGGCTCAAAACTGGTCTGGATAATTAGAGTAACAGCAGCCTGGGGGTGGGGGGCAGAATCCGTAACGGGTGCCCACCTGGAGAGTGCATTCATACAGTCACAGTGCACAGAAGGGACAGAGCACTGGGTTATTGGTAATAACTGAGCAATTTGCCTTTTTTTTAATATTATTCTTTGAGGGAAGGTGAAGGGAAATTTAGATTTTACTCATTTCTCCCAATCTCCTTTCCTGCAATAGCAAAATAAATGATCTCTGCTATTGTGAGCTTTATTAGATGGCTTATCACACACTTAAATGCAATCCTTCAGACAGGAGAAGATGTCTACAAATCCTGTTCTTTAAACATGCTTTGAATCCTGGTGATTTACTCTTTCTCACCCATCCATCCACTTATTTTTTATGTTTATCCACTTTAAATTGCATTAACACCAACACTGCACCAGTTTGCTGCGCCGGTCTTGCTGCGTTTGTCTGTCCCACTCTCCCGATCAGAGCTGTGCATCACAGCGGCTGCCTGCAGCGAGGCAGTGGTATTTAAAGGAGGTTTTTCTTGAGTCAGTTACTGTAGCTGGATTAAAGAACTGACATAACTATCACTGCTTATTTTGTCCTGATAGATTTACTGTAAATCTTTTCTAAAAGTTGTGTTTAGAAGGAGCCTGGTGATGTGTCTTTGCACATGTCTGGAACTGCAGCCAGTACTAAAACACAGGGTACTCAAATGTGGTGCTCTGGGTATAACCAGTGTTGGCACAGTTCTGGGAGGAATTTTCTCCCCTTGCCAACACACGCACTATTACACAATCGTCCTTGACCCTGTGAGATACTCACCCACATCTGATGGACTGGACATTGACTGTGTCCGAGGCAGAAAACAGGATTTTGATGGGGGAATTATTTGAATGGAACTATCAAATCCTGCTCCCTCTGTCTTTAAAAGCTCTCTCAGTGGCTGTATTACTTCTTTTCTATTTGCAAGTACAAGAAAGCAGCAACAAGAAACCCTCAAACCACATGGAAAAGGAATAGCATCAATGTGTGACAACGCATTCGCAGCCCAGCCCCGATCTATGCAAAGCGGGATGTTCCCACAGCGCACAGCCTGGCCGGGATTAGAGAAAACCCCAGGATTTTTTTAAATCCTAAAGCTGTTACTTGTATTTGATAAATAAACAGTTGCTTTTATATACCAGTGAATGGTGTTAATGATAGCAATAACACTCCAAGGTGCTAGCAAACAAATTGCGTATTGCAAACAGTGCATAATGAGGGATTTGGGGAGGGGGGATCGCAGCTTAATTAACTCTGCCACTATGTGGCAGCTGAGTTTTCTGAGCCCAAGACAGAGCAGAAGTCGAAAGAAACTCCCGTTCCCGAGGGGGCTGCAGGATGCTAATGGTGATGGTACATTTTGTGTGGCTGAACGTCCCCAGGCACCATCGCCCACGAGGGACCACAGTGGGACAGGGGGAGCGAGGGGACCCACGGAGGCGGCAGCAGCAGCGTGGAAGGGGAACGGTGATCCTCGGAGAGATCCTGGAGACAGCAGAGGGAAGAGGAGCATCCTGGAGAAGTCTGAACGTGGCAGGGGTAGAGGCGGGTTACCTTTCAGTCCGGGTTCGATCACACGGAAAGAATTACATTGGGATCAGCATCTGTATAAGCAAATGCCATGTAGTGTGTGCGGCTCCTGAGGAACCAACCCCCTGCCACGAGCAGCAAGAAGCAAAACAGGAGACATCAGTTCGGCAGGAGTTTGGAGTACACGCTATCCACAAATACACAGTTTTCAATGGAGCTTTGTAATTAAGGCCCCATATAGAAAAAAAAATCAATTCTTCCACAAAGTCGGGTAACTTGAAACAGAAGGAAAATTCCCCTTCTGAATCCTCCTTTCCCAGAGCAGCTGCTCCATTTGGGCAATTCGGACACCACCGTTCCTTCTCCACTGGGTGCTAATGGATGGAGATGCTTTGCGGAGAGTCTGAGTCCCGGTGCCTGCTGAGATGTGTGCCGGCTCCCCTGCAGGCACCGACTTCAGGCGACTGCCTGGGGAGGGAGATTCGGGGAGCCCAGAAACCTCCCTGCTCTTCATTTGCTCTTCATTTCTATGCGTGCTGCTGCAGCAGAAAAAGCCATCAAGCCTCTCGGAGGGAGTGGGGATCGATGCCATGCAGATCAAACTAGCAGTTGGAAAACTTTGGGTGAAAGTGTAATACTGTGAGTGCTTCCAGCTTGGTTTCATTCAAGTCCTGATACTGAGATTTTAGTACAGTGCCAATTTTAGCTTGAATTGGCTGACAGCTCCTCTTTGTGAACAGGGGCAATATTGACAGAATGGTACTTTTCGAAAGAAAAGTTTTTTTTTTTTTTCTCCCCAGAGAAAATAGACTCCATGTGTAATGGGATGATGCTGTTTCTTTTCCTTCTGAACTAAGGCTGCTTAAAAAGAAAGCCTGATAGCTGACTTTCATTACAGTCATAGCTTTGAGTTTTCTGGAAAAATAGGTATTAGTTATAGGATTTGAGTGCATACTATTTTAGGGGGGTTCCCCTTGGAGTTACTGCTCAGGTGCCTCCTCTGGGAGGTTGGATGAAACGTATGCCCTGGGCAAGTCCTGGCTAAATCCCAGGGGTCCCAGGCGAGGAAGGATGAAAGTCGTTGCCTTTTTAATGTGTCTCATTAACTATCCTCTTGAGCTGAAGGGGACCATGGTGTATTAAGTGGTGCCAGTGCCATAAAGCAGAATTTTGCAAGGGGATGAAGCAGCCCTTCACGTGTGCAATGGCAGGACCAAAGGGACCATTACCCCTTCCTAGGCTCTCAAAATCTGCTTCCTAAATACCAGTTTGCTGTGCCCTGGACTGAGAAAATTGTTTATGCTGGGAGAAAACAAAATGTCAACCCTAAATTTCTCTGCCAGGCTCCTTTTTCTTCATCATACTTATTTTTTTCACATCTTGCCATTCATGTCATGCCACAAGGAGAAGCAGCGAGGAAGGAGCTGCTATCAATGAGTCCTGAAATCACATTATGATGGTAAATCACAAAAGCAGAGTGGCTGTGTCACCTCTGCAGCCTGCAGCTTAGAAAGGATGGGTGGGTGAGTGGACACAGCAGCCGCTCAAGACACTGGATTTCCATCCACCTCATCTGCCTGTGACCTGCCTGCTGCAGGGAACTGTTTTCTTAACGAAAGACAAATAAACGGGAATATTTGACAGCCCCTCATGTAATGCTCTGAAATATTCTTTCTAAGTGCAGGGAGATCCAGAGAGAAAAGTCAGTATCATAATAAAAAATGTAATTAAAGTTTTGGTCAGATTGAATCCATTACATCTCTCACAAGTACCCGGTATTGGTTTCAGTCTCAACCCCAGGGATATGTAGCCTGATACCTCTGAAATCCCACGAGCAGGGGCCTAAGCCCGGCATACATGCCGTTTGTATGGCTTAAACCCAAGAATATGCTTCCAACCAACTTTAACTCCGTAGGATTCGTATTTTATTGACTCTGAGCAAACGCAAGTGAGCAGAAACCATATCTGCCACAAGGAAGATGGCTTTTGAGACACAATCTGTAAATAGAAGGGAAAGGGCTATTTTGGCTATATTTTTGAATTGGCAGAAAACTGCAGCAGATTGCATTATTCAGTGGGTAATGTAATGTTAATGCAGCCTTCTAGCCGGGGGGGAGAGAACTTAAGGTTTAATCATTTTGTAATGCACTTACATTGCCCATTTTAGATTTGTCAGCTGTCACAAATGAACTGCAGTTTTATCCCAGGACTATATATAGAATTACTATTTATATATTTTTCATCTGCAGCTTATGCAGTTTAAATGAAGAAAAGAAAGGAAAGAGCCAGGACGGAGTGAAGGGGGATGCACCCTCGGCTCTGCTCCATTCAGAGAATTCTTCAGTGCTTCCACGCAGGAAAATGCTGCCTTCGCCTAAGCCTCGGCTTAGGTAGTTGACATTTTCAATAAAACAACACCCATTTTCAGCAGGCTGTTTAATGTTGTGGAGAGCAAGGCAAGGAAACACTGCATTTAAAAATACAGCCACATGGAATGGCAGTTGGTGAACTTCTGCTTTGTGTCTTGCATATTTATCATTCATAAGCACCAAACTCCAGGAAATCCTCTCCCATGGCATCACTCCTCACCAGTTTTATTGAAAAACTGTAATATCCTTTTGCACTCTAAATTCTGACTAAAAGCCACCCACGTTACGGCTTTTTGTATACATATTTTAGCAGTTCTCAAACAAAGACGATTCCTCCTTCGACTGCTGAGTCCTGCTGCTTTCTCCGCTGCATCTCCTCACAGCATCACTGGAAATCTTGTGGCGCGTTGCAGGCTGCCCAAGCGCTGATTAATGTCCTTGCCAAAAAACAACCCAAAAAAGGGTTTGCAAACGGATTTGCCGCTCCTATCAGCTCAAAGAAGTATTTGAATGTGTTTGCTTTTTTGGGGCAGCCATTTGAAAAAATCCAAACGAAACTCGAGAAAGCAGAACGTCCCGCTGATCATAAATTTCAAATATTCCCATTGTCTTATCTTTTAATCAAATTCTTACTCTAAAAGTGATTTCTGTAGGGAGTTTTGCCTTGACTGTTCTCTCCACGGTTACAGCCTACAGGCCAAAAGATTTCTTTTCTCCAACAATAATAATCAATGATTTTTAAGAAGCAAGAATACCCCTGTTTTCATCCATAGCATTTACCTACAAAGAGCATGATAATTTATACAGAAAATGCAGTCTATCCTTCCTGCAGGACAGCCTGATTTATCGACTGTGCATCTGTTTCTTATAAAGTGCCCTGAGCAGAACAAAAACCTCCATTCTAGCAAAACCAGGACAGTCTCTTTAGTTTTCAATAAATCATGTTCTACCTGTGGGATACCTTGTTAACGACTATACACTAAATCCAGAGGGGGTTTTCCTTTTTCTTTTTCTTTTTTTTTTTCTTTTCCTTTTTTATTTTTAACTCTCCATCAGAAATATTCTGAGTTTCTGGGGCCAGCTGAACACCTTTGCTACTTAGGCAAAAGTCCTTTTCATTGCAGAGGGTATCTGGCATTAGTAAGCTACCTACATCAAATAGCTCATTAGTAACACACTTCTCTGTAACAATCCATCTCGGAGTGACCAGGTTTCATAAAGCAGCCTGGGAAAACCATAAGCCAAAATCTTCCGTCATTCTGTAGTTAACATTTTTGCCTTTACCTACCCAACCTTTTTTATTTTTCTATTCAGGATGCAATTCTATTTCCATTAAGGAGCTTAAATTCTATATCCGAGGAAAATACCTGGGTCCCCACTATGGGAAGAGCGGGAGATGACAGTGGCCTAAGCAGGAGAGTGAAGGAAGTGAAGGGACCAACAGATAAGTAGAATCAGGTTTCAGCAGAAAACATTCTCTGTTCCCCCTTCGAGCTTGTCCCTTCCTCGCAGGGATCCCAGCCCCACACCTTCCCTCCCCAGCCCTCCTCCCCGAGGACAGGCAACGCTCCTGCTGCAAACCCCACTCTTTACATTTTCAGCACCAACTTTCCCCAAACCACCTGAGGGTTTAGGAGACGGAAGGATGGGAGGAAATCCGTGTTCCCAGTGCAGCTCCACTGGAAATGTGTGAGCCGCAGCCAAACCGGACCCAAGGGACCCGTGTCTGTCAAAGGCACTGATGCAAAGCCAAAATCATCGTTTGAAGACTTATATTGATGTAACTGGGAGTGGAAATTGTTTTTTTACTGAGGGCATAATTCATGCAGAAGGATGCTTATAGCATCCAAAAGGCTTTAGGCTAGTGTTACGATACTGTCAGCGAAGTACAAAGGTGTCTAGGGAAAAGGGAGTAAATTCCTGTAAAATACCAGCACAGTGAGCCGTGGCAGAGCTGGATCTTGTTTCCTACCCTGTGGACTGGACCCCCGGTGCATCTGCATCCCCCTTCTCCCCCAGCCCTTCTCTGGTGAGCTCCAGCCCGTGCTGGTGGTTCCTCAGCAGAGCCGTCAGGTCTTTGCATGCGGGTGCAGTACCAGGTCCTTCTGGTGTCCCCCGACATCCCACCGATTGAGTGGCCATCCCTGAAGAGGACTCTGGGGAGCTGGAGCTGGAGCACAACAGCTTTGAGGTATGCACTGCCTCTCCTTTTGTGTTTTTGCTGGACGATGGGCATCTTGATTTCTGACAAGACCTCTTGTTCCCACTGTAATATAAAGTGTGGTGTAAAAGTATCACAGATGGGATGAGCTAAGTCCTTGACCTTGTTTCTTTGCTGCAAAAAGCCAGGTGGTGCTTCTGCCAGTTTCTCTATTGCCAGTCAGGAATCAAACAGTTCCCCGTCATTAGATTGCCAGTCTTTTGTCCCTGGGCATAGAGCAAAATAAAGTCACCTTTCCAACAGTTTGCCAACTGTTGAGACGTGTTGCTATTTCAGTGTTACCTGCAATGTTATTTTCTTTGCCCAGGTGATGCTTCGCTGGGCTGCTGGGACCAGAGCTGGGGGGTGAACCGTGCAGCCTGTGCGTGAGCCTGCTCTAAAAAGCACCTTTTCTCTGCAGGGGACCTGAAGAAGCCCTTGGGCTTGAGGACACCTTGGGTTGCTTGTTCCTCTCCTCCTAGACCCAGGAATGCCCCAGGCTCCACCTCGTCCTGCCACAAGCGACCCAGGACGCCTGGCAGCAGCAGGGGATGTCTAAGGTGCCATTTGGGGCTTCTTCCTCCAAGGATCCCTTTCCAAACACTTTGGTACTGTGGTGGAGGTTGTATCTATCCGGTGTTTTATCAGGAGAGTTTCTGCTTCAGCCTTTTTTCAGCTGTTTTGCCTGCCTTTCTGATGCCTTTGCCAACCTGGCCAGGACTGACTTTGGCCCCTGATAGACACTTCTCCATTAATCAGAGATTTGCCTCAGTGGCAGGGTTGTTCTGGGGTCTAATTAAGTTTACAGTTTCTAATTAAATTGATTTGAGATCCTGGGGTGGAAGGCCTTTTAAGAGCAATCATTTATTAAAAAGTTGGGATTTTTTGCTCCAGCAACCTTTTGTGTTAGACTAATTTTAGCATCCAGAAGTGAAGGATGAGTAATCCTTTCTCAGGCTTTGGCGATGTTGGTTGAAGCTTTTTCTCATTCCCCTTAATCAAAGAAGCAATCAAAAATTGCTAATCACCTTTACGAAGGCACTTATGTCAGGGTGAAATATGTGGCAATCATATACACAGTCAGGAAGCAAGTAATATTTGCTCAAAAAGAATAAAAGTGCTGGACCAAGGAGATGTGGGAGACCTGGACTGCAACCCCTGTGTCCCTCTTCCTATGGTCATTTTTTCTCCCAACACCCAGATAATTAGTAGGTGGTATTTGACAGGGAGTCTCATCCTGCTCCTGAGCCAGCCGCTTTGAACAGGCTGTCGCTGTGACCTGCCCTGCTGCACACCATCGTCATTCAGATAAAGTTTATAACTTCATTTCTTCAGAATCAATCAACCAAATCAAATACTTCCCATGGAAGATTTGATTAAATGTCATTTAGACATGGCAGAGAAACTTCAAAAATTATCAAAATTGATCAATTCACTCTTCTTGCCTTTGTATGCCAAAGTTGTCTTAAATCTTAATAAATCCTAATCAATGTCTGCTTTATACTTTCACATAAAAGTGACTCTTTAAGGCCCTCCCTTGGGGGACTTTAAAGGGAGATTTGGGGCCAGACCAGGTCCTTACTCACATGGTGTTTCCTCCAGGGCCAACTGCACATTAGTTCACTTTTAGCCTTCAGACAGTGGGGACTGTTATTGCCTTTGTGCCCTGCTTGTGTTACAGCCTTTTGTCAGGGGAAACTGAGCCACCCCATTGTGATTTTGAGAGTCAGCTGAAATCTTATCTCCTCGATCTTGCCTTTGGAGAAACGCTTGGGTTTTGACTGATATCTCATTTAAGATAACTAAGATAATTAAAAGAAGAAAAGCAGAGTATCGAGGAGATGTGGGAGATGTGGACTGTGACCCTCCTGTCCTGCTTCACTTGGTCATATTGTGTTTCCAATGCCTGGATAATTAATAAATGCGGTTTGATAGATTGTCTCATTTAAGGTAACTAAGAAAACTTGACCTCCTCCAAGGCTCTTGCCTTTAGAGCTCACTAATATGCAATGGATAAAGACTGAGAAGGTCATGGATTTTTAACTGGAAGATTTTCTTCCCCCCAAAATAATGCTGACTTGTTGAAAATGTCTTTTTTCACCTTGAAAGGACATGTTTCAATAAAGCTTTTTTAACACTTTGAAATGTTTTCAGTGTTTAAAATGAAATTGCTTCCCAGATATCCAGTCTGAACCATGTTGTTCATATTCAAAGTAAAATAATTATAAAACAGAATTATAATAAGGCCATGGAGGAAACAACACATTTCAAACTAATCTAAGCAGATTGAGGATGGACCTTGTCTGAATTTTCTTTCTCTTTTCAGTTTGCATTTCTTTTGTCCCGAGTTAAAACAAAGAAATATTTCAAAATCTTCCATGTGCAAAAAACATTTCCTTGCCCAGCTCTAATTGCTCAATTGAATTATTTGTAGACAGATCACAACTCCCTTCAATTAATCAGTTCCACGAATGCTTTTTTTTTCCACAATCCCTGACCCATAGCTCATTCATAGACCCAATGCTTGTGCTGATTTAATTAGCCATTTAACTCACGTGGCCTGTGAGTGTTTCCTGTTTGCACGGACCCTCACTTAAGCTCAGGATTTGTATGCAGCTTCTAAGTCTCACTTAAAATTCACCCCTTCCAAAACCTTTTTTGCCTCTGACCTCCTATGCTGGGATCCGTGTGGGAAGCTGATGCACTAGGAGCATGAACCCAGCTGGAATGAATTTGTTTAAAAAGCTGAGAGGAATTTCACTGAGAGTTTTTGGCATTGCTCACTCAGTTCTAATTGCTTTATAAATTTAATGGAGTTAATGCTGGCCACTGGGTGCTGGGCTGGTTGTGGATAAGGGGTATAAAGGCAGCCCAGGGTCCCAGAACCTCATCTCTTAGCCCAGGGATAGTGCCAGAGAGGAAAACAAGGAACAGGAGGGACACCTCATGTAAGTGAGACTTTAGACTCCTGTGCAGTGAGTTGGCAGCCCAGGTGATGTTCCTAGAAATTGCTGTATCCCCAGAGAGTCTGTGGGGTTTGGCAGGTGCTGTGGTGGTCCTGCAGAGCCTTTCTGCTCCCACAAGCCATAAAGGTGATAAGAACTTTTTTTTTTTTTTGCCTATTCTTTTGTTCGCAAGAGCTGGTTACTTAGAGACTACCAGAAAACCAGGGCTGCTAAGATATCTCAGGTGTACATCAAAAACTGTTGGGATTGGGTTTGGGTATTTTTTCTTTTTCTTCAGTTAAGCCCATGTATTTTGTTGCTCTATTAACAGTGGAAAGCTAAGGTTTTGATTCTGTATGAGAGCAACCCTGTGACTCTCTGCAGAGGTAATAAATAAGTTCAGATTTTGGGTAAATCTGGTAGGTCTCCTGTTCCTTTGCCAGTGGAAGAAATCTGTAAGTATATTAAATCTTTCTCTTGCTGATTACTGCAGGGATTTTTACTGCAAGGTAAATTTGCATTTTACAAGCAGGAATACTATCTAGAGAGGTGTTTCTGATATGCATTAAGGGCTATATCTGATAATGTTCCCCTCAACTGAAGGTGACAATGAATATAGCAAAGAACTTGGTCTGCTTCTGTGCACATCCCAGAACATTAATTTCTTTGGTCGAATCAAGATCCTGAAGAACAAAACACTAAAATTGCTTAAGATGAAGCTTAACACCCAATCAGCCAAATTCCCTTTGTGCCTCCTTACCTGCTCACCCAGCGATGTGCTGTAATCTGCTTTTGCACATGGATGAGGCTACAATGCGCAGAAGAGCGGGGACTGGCGTAATTCACAGAAAGAAAAACGTATTTGCTAAACATCTTGTCTTGGAAAGTTGCCCACAGAGTCAAACAATATATTTATAGTCCTACGAAGTTTAACCCTTAAAGAAAAGCTCCAGGTACTGGCTGGGTCCAGAGCCTTGGACAGTGCAAAGGAGGGTTGCTCTGCTCTTGCGCTGCCTGGGGCTACATGCAGGCTCTGCCTTCAGTTTGTCCCATGCTCCTGTCTCGTTTACTGTGAATAAAGCCCCAGCAGCCGATTTACCAAATTCACTTTGGAGAGCTCTGGCTTTATTTCTAGCTATTAACCACCGGGGCTGTCATTTGAGGAACTGCGTTCTGGATCCGCTCAGAGCGGGTTGCAGCGGGCTGTGCAGTCGACGGCCACACCAGGGCAGTCGCAGAGAGTAAACAGCCCGGCTATAACTCTGTGTGTCATGGAGAGCAATAAAACCCTATCAAGAAGGAATCGCAAGAACCTAATGAGAATCAGATGCAGCGTAATATAGGCCACGGGCACGCTCTTATCCAGATGCGCAGGGAATTATGTACATAAACAGAGTATAATTTGGTTTTACATCTTACTTTTCATCCTTGACTTCAGAGGGAAATGAGTTAGTTACCGGCAGTGGCGTGGAGGAAAGCTGCTGTTCTGTACTCTGTGAATGTCTCTTCCTTGTGCGTTGGAGAAAAGGGCTCCAGCTCCTCTGAAACTGTGATTTGGACTCTGCCTTAGGGCTGGAGAAGAAGATTCAGCTGCCCGTGGTTCCTGCCCCTGGTGTGCCGGTTGCTGTGTCTGCAGGTCAGAAGGCTGTAGGGCAGTGGGGGAAACTCACTTCCCACGTGAAGAGGAAAGCTACTTACAGCCTCACGCTACTTACATTTGCACATATGAATGCATTTGTTGTGATAAATGTGGAGAACCCTGGGCTTGATGTATTCACGTTTGGAACGCAGAGGGGAAGGAGGCTGTCAGTCAGCCAAGCAGGGCAGGAAGGCAGATGATCTGGGTGTTAAGCCTTGCTCGGCCTTGGTGAGGTGTATAAATCTGGGCAAATGACCCCATTCCTTCTCCTTTAAATTGGAAATAACTCACAGAAAGTCTTTGCTTTTTGAATGAAACATACCTTGAGCTGCACCTCTGAGTGCAAGGTGCTATAAATGGGACTTATGTTGAAGTCATGGACCTATGTCTCCTCTTCTGAGGCTACTTGGAGGTTGGCTGACTTGTTTCCAGGACTGAGATTCCCAGTGTTTGAGAGGGACCAGTCAGACCCCTGCATTGCAGAAGCAAAGACACTTCGCCTGGGGGCCCAGCAGCAAGGGGACTTGTTTTCCCCATGGATCCAAACCTGCTTGACAACCTCATTCCTCCCCACCACGTAGCTGGCTTCACAAACCCCATCCCTGATGCTTACCGCAGAGTGGAGGAGAATTGCTTCAAGCCAACTGAGAGCTGTGTATCTTCTCGTTCCCACCAGCCCCAGCTTGCCAGGAAGGCTTTCTGCAGCACAGCACTGGTATCTGCGATGACGCAGAACAGTCAGTATCGCTTGGCTGCTTGGAGAAATGACTGTGTTTGGGGCAGATCAGCAGTTTCTCATTGGGGAAGTGATGCCCTCAGATTTAGCCCTCTGCTTCCCTGTATCACCCTCAAGCCCATGTATTTTGGTTAGAAATCCTTCCCCTCAAACGTAGCTGAGCAAGGATGCAGCTTTCCAGTGCACTGCAGTCTGTGATCCAGTGACACCCCAGGGTACCTGGATCCTGCCACCCTGTTACCCAAAGGGACCTGGGGAAGCTCAGCATCCAACAGCATCCAGCTCCAGTACAGCCAGACCTGCAATGCTGCAAGAGCTGTATAATTGGGAAAGATTTGTGTTAATTACCTGCATACCTGTGAAAACCTTAAAGTTCAGGATTAAGGGCAAGGAAATTATACTCGGGGGATATTTTAATGAGCAGAAAAGCCTATACTTTGTCTTGCAAGTCACTTTTTACTTTAAAACTTCCTGGGCTTATAATTAGAAATTTAATGTTTTGTGAACTGCAGAACATCAGAAATGATGGGAAAAATGGTTTATTTCCCACCCCCCCATTTTCTTAATCAATGCTCTCAGGTTTGTTTTCCAGTGGTTAATAACATAGCATTTATGCCTACCCTGTCTCACAGGGGAAGTTCAAATCTACAAGTCACTTCTGGTTCACTAACTGCCTGAGTGGAAAAAAAAAAAAAAAGTAAAATGAGAACTAATGCAAGTGTTTGGCTGTTTGGGAGCGGCGGCAAAGGAAAGGCAGGCAGTGTGGGTGGCCATGGGCCCCCCAGGGACTGTCACCCTCCTGGCTCATGGGAGCTGGTCTGATGGGCAGGGTGGCACAGGGGGAGCTGCCAAGGGCGCAGGGACAGTCTCCTCCAGAGGCTGTGGCACCATGCAAAACACTTAATAAATGACACAATTTAGAGGCGGTTAGGTAATTATACCTCTCTGCTGTCCTCCTGAGTTCAGTTCACACTCCAAGCTCTTGGACCGAGGCAGGCATCACATTGCTCTCTGCAAAGCTAATTTTTTGAAAGGCTCTCTTTCACTACACATTTTTGCCTCTCTTTACTCTGGGTCCGGGGGCAGGAGAGCTGCTGGCCAGCTTTTCTCCTCCTGAGGTCACCCATTTACTCTGCCATTCCTAATATCAACAGCTGTAGCCCAAGCCATGCAAGTGTGGTGTTTTAATGGACAGTGCTCCCAATTTCAGGGGTAAGTGCAGGTGTGACAAGTGGGGCTCGGGGGGTGTGTGAAGAGGGACCCTCCCTTACACCACTGTCGCAGGACAATACCATCGAAGGAAGATGCACAGGGAGAAGAGAGGTCAGAAATAGCAACCAAGAGGCTGTGTATAGCTTCAGACTGCCTCCTCATTAATCTCGGAGTGAAGTCACTTAAAAATAACCGTGACCTTCATTCCCCATCCATTTGCGTGAGGCTGTTTAATTGTTGCTGTTCTGTGGAAAAGGATCACAGTGTGCATGGGCTGAGTGGTTCTCCAGCGAGCCAGGCTTAAAGGGAGAAGGGCTGATGGGGCTTAGACTTGGTGCTTTGGAGTTCAGATGTCTGCTTGGTGGGGAAAGGTGCTTATCTGAGTTGCGTGGCTTGCAAAAGGCAGGAGGACACATCCTCAGGGCCAGCTGTGCATGCTCTCTTGCTTGAGAAAAGCGGGTGTAAGGGAGAGGTGCCCAGTGAGGATGCGGCAGCACAAGGAGCCTGATGGATGCTTGGCTGCAGGAGGAAGCTTGCAACCACAAAAGCGGGTTTCTCAAATCTGGAAGCTGGGTTTTTAAGCCCAGAAGCAGACTTGTCAGTGGAAACATTTGGGGAACAGCTGGTATCAGCTATCGCTGCCCCTCCTCATCCATGGGGATGGATTGCATTGCTGTGAATTACTGCGTTGGCAGTGGTCCCTGTTCACACCCCATGCCTCAGTAAAATCGTAGGCTGGGAATGGAAGATGTGGAGCATCGGTTCTGGATTTATGCCACCTGGGAGTTGTCTGTGTGAAGGCAATCCTCGGGTACCATTTTGGTGAACTTTCCAGGAGCTTTTTACTGCCTGAGAAGCTGGTTGTGAGGGACAAGCAAATTTGGATCTAGCCCACGTGATCTGCATATAGCAGAAATCCGGATACACCCAGAAGGAAAGAAGGGAAATTAGGACAACAAAAGTTGATGGGCTGAAAACTTAACATGTTGAAAAATTTGACCTGAAGTCAGGCTCTTTTCCTTCCTCTCTTCCTTTGTCACTATCAGTTTGGGTTTTGATTTTTTAATATTACTGCTCAGGATAAATTTCGCTCCCAAATTAGGAATGAATTGTATCAGCTAAACGTCAGGCTAATGTGTTAATTCTGTTGCAATGCAGTCGAGAAGTCATATAACAGAATTGCCCTCCGTGTACCTTCCTCTGATTCACCCTGTGTCTCAGCTAATAGTTTTGCAGCCCTGTAGATTTTGAGTAACTGAATAACAACCCAAAAGTTTTCTCTTTATTGCATCCATCTGCCACACTAGGCTGGGGAGCAGCTCCTTGTGATACACTTAGAATAAGACATCTGCTGCTGTACGTTGCAGTACAGGGTCCCGGCTCCTTCCCTTGCTTTCTGAGACAAACAAGCAACAGAATGACAAATAAAGCCGTGGTTGCCTTTGTCAGCTCCAGCTCCTTGTGCTGCAGGCTAGATGAAATAGCCCTACAATCATGGCACCATCCCATATTTATTTAAAAATATTAAACTATTTATAATGGAGAGGTCATCAGCATGCTGCATTCATTAGCAAGGGCTCCAGGGAAGAGACAGCAGTGAGCAAAAAACACAAACAGGCTCTACACAAAAGAAGGAGCAAAGACGCATCCTTTTGAAATGTCAGTGCTGAGCAGCAGTTAAAACCAAGAGGACTTAAAACACAGGGAATTTCAATAGTCTGAGTACAACAGCCAGCCCTGGCTTCCAGGGAACCCATGGTGGGATTCCCATGGATGTAAGGATAGAGGATCTGTGCTGCACAGCAAAATGCAAATGGATTTTCTTTACGAAAGAAAGGATGAAATTGCTGCTTGTGTAGAGAACCGACAGCGGCGAAGGCAGGCACACGGCCGGTCAGGGAGGGAAGCAGGCAGGCAGGCTTGGGTTCATGCAAAGGTTGCATGCTGCAGGGTGCTGAGCACCCTTCTGAACTGTGGGGTGGCTGCCAAGCCGCACACAGGTGAGCGTGAGGTCTCTGCCAGGAGCAGGCTGGAAAATGTCATTTAAGGGGAAGAGGCTGCTCTGCATGATGGGGTGTGAGTCCAGCATCGGGTCAGGTTGCTCAGAAATGGCCATTCGACCTTGCAAAGTGCTCCTGGGCATCGCAGGGCAAGTGGGAGTTAGAGTCAAGTGATAAAAGGGGGAGTGCGGGATGTGCTCGCTCTTCGAGAGTGTTTCTGAGCAAACAGGAACTTGTCCAGCAACTAACTACATTTGAAGTAACTTAATGCTATTGCAGTGGTTTTATAGCTCTTAGTCCCTTTCACTCCATCTCCTGTTGAAATCTGTTCAGAAGAGCTGTTACACCTTGTGCAAGCGCCGTCTGGTCTCTGCTGACTTTGCATGCAGGCAAAAGCTAACTGTGGTACTGAAGCTCACATTAGGATAATGAATTGGAAGAGGTCAGAAGAGATGAATATTTCGTCTTTGGCTTGCCATGCCCTTTCAGAAATTAATTTGCATTGGGCAGTTGTGTGGTACTTTTCCTTTTATATTTCCTTCTCTCATCCTTTTTTTAAAATAGACATGGATCACATCCAAAACCCAAAGTGCTCAGATGGGCTTTGGGGCTGTCCTTGGCTCTTTATACTTCCAGTTTCCCAGGCTGCCTTCTGAAAATGTGTTTTTAGAGCTTTCTCACTCCAACTTTTCCCTTACCTGCCCACAGGATTTTCGTGTTTTTAGTGACAACAGAACTGCAGCCTGTGCAAAGCGGCCAAAACAAAACCCGGGGCGGTATTTCCCTTCCTTCTCCCCCCCCCAAGGTCTGCCCCCTCCCTGGTTTCTGCCTTTGCTCTTTCTCCCCTCCTGCCTTGAAATTCCACTAAAAATTTCCCAGCTTTTAGGAGTCCCTGCAGGCATGGAAGGAATGATCTTTAATTCCCAATTTCCATCCTACTGCTGGGCTCAGGGCATTTTATTTCAATGTAGAATTATACAGAAATTCCTACAGGGACTTTTCACATCCATATTTCCTTGTAGCGCTGCTGCTGAATCATCTAGGAACTGAAACTTGCTTGGCTGGAGAGCAATGTGTTTTTATAAATTATCAACATGCTGAAATTGGCCCTCGTCCAAAGCAAGCCTTCTACTTTGCTAATACGCCTTGAGTCTAATCCCTGTCGTATTGTGGAGGACGAAGACGAGTCATCTCCAGCTGGTAAGGCTGGACGTAGGGCCTCATGACACACACAGGAGATGGAAACCAGGAGCATATATGCCAGGAGCAGCATTATATCCAACGTACTAGAAGTGCAGAGACAACTCTGTTGCTTCAGACACTGTCTCCAAAGAGTCATCGGGGAGTGACAGCTCCCAAGAGCAGGCACAAGTAATTCAGTGCAGGTAATCCTTCGATGGGCTCCTTTCTCCCAGTTTTGGTCCTCTGCTGGGCAGTGGACTGTGTCTGTCATTGTACAACGCAATTCTGTTTCCATGGATCCGGATTTTCAACTAAAAGCTCATCTGATGCAAGTCAGGAGCGTTAAGACTTAATTCTACGGCAACAAAAAGAAATGAGCCTAGCAGTAAGATGGTGTTGAGGGATGTATGGGAGATACGATGTCCATCCATACGTGGTGCTGTACGGATGGATTTCTTGCACAGGGTTTTGCTAAGTGGTCTTGGGATTGTGGAAGGCTCCCATGACCTCATGCTGTCGGCTGGGAGTTGAGCTGTTCCTACTGCGTGATGGGAGCAATATCCTGATTTATCCCTGCTGCGGTGGCTGCCCGTGACAGGTCTGGCAAGCTGCTGTCAGCAGAACTGTGCAGTGGACGCCTTGACCTCCGCTGGGCAGAGGAGGAAGGTGGAGCTGCTTCCTCGCCGAGCCTGCCTGCCAGAGACATGATTCAGATATTACAGTTAATTGACTGCACTGATCTTGCTGCCAGAAAGGGATAATATTCAATGAGTCGCTTGTCTTTCAGTTGCTGCTGTCCAAGACCCTGCATGCACCTTATAAAAACCAGTCCTGTGACTTGGCTGACTGGTTGCCCGGAGGTCGGGGCTCTCCCACGCCCTCCCCTTCTCATTTTACCTGCTGCTCTGCTTAACCCTCTGTGCTTTGCAAGCACTCCCCTACCTGGGGAGGAGGTGATGGCTATTTACTGAATGACCCAGAGTGAAGACGGGATTTGTCACAATTGCACCATATCTCTCTGCTTCTGATTAAAGCCCCGCTCCACAGAGGTGGGGGTTGCTCTGCAAAAGGCTAAGGATCCTGGTGGAAATTAATGCCGTCAGCCCCTGGTAGCAGAGGGAGCTTGACTCAAAGCAGACCGAAACTCGCTGCGGGTACTGGCTCGAAACACCATCAGCCCACAGCCCCATTGTGCTGGGTGCTGTGTATTTTTAAGGATAGCCCTGAGCTTGCAGCTGGAGGGCATGATGAGATAAGAAGCCCACATGGCAGATGAAAACCGATCAGCCCCTTGTGCTGCTGAATACGAAATGAGGAAGGAAGCTTGTAAATACCACACCAAGGAGGCCGGCGTGTGCCGCAAGGATGGGCTGGCGGTCGTACAAGCCCTAGCGCTGCCGCTCGCTTCTTGGTCTGCTCATCTGCCACCCAACTGGAGTTTATTTGTTAACACTCCTTCCCAAAGCCGGCTCCCAGCAGAGCTGCCGCTGAACCGGCTTTCTTCTCTGCACCGCACTGGAGAGCAATGCCAGGCTGGAGAACGAACGAGCCTATAGCCGACGGCTCCAGGATCTGGCCCATCATATTTTTGTGATGATGCTAGGAAAATATAGAGCAAACAATGCTGCAGGAATAACTTAGCCCACATAATCTATACAAGAGCTGTTCCCATGATGTTTGTTCAGTCCCCGACTAATTTAGCACGTGGGACGGGCTGGCAGATTATGCAGCGAGACATGCTAATTCGGGCCTGCGGTTCATGTGAAAGAATGACGAGACACTCTGGGAGACAATGTGAGCTAATATTAGGCACCAGGCAGGGAGTCAGGAATCCTAATCCCGACTGCCACTGACCTGCTCCCAGGCCCTGCATCCCTCTTTGGAGCTGCTTGGAGAAAAGGAGCATCTCCCTTTATGTTTGGCTGAGTTAGCCCTGGGAGCTCTTTATCCCAGCCAAGGCTTCTGGCTGTTATTATATATAAATAGTAAAGATGATTATAATCTTTCCATAGCGGGTATGGCATTGCAGGGGTAGCGCCTTGTATCCAAGATGCTGCTTTTGTTGGACCAAGCTCATACATGCAGTAGATGCTGCTTTAGCATGAAGATGCTCTTGCGGGACCAGCAAGCAGTAAGTTGATCAGGGAGGTTTCTGTGAAGATACAGCATCAGACACTGCCATGAATTCTTCTGCTTCAGTGCTTCAAAAAGCGAGACAGGGTTTGTATATCTTCCAAATCACCGAGTGATATCTTGTGGTGTGTTAATTGGCTCTGCTTCTGAGAACATTTGTGTGTGTGCTCAGCCTTACACATGTGGCTTGTCTGATGCCTGTAAATTACTCTCATGAGCAAAGTAAAGGCAGTCCCCAGATGGCTGCAGGATCAGGGCCATGCTGCGTGTTGCTGCCTTGTCTGTCGTGGCTTTTGCTGGAATTATAATTATGACCCAGAGAGGGACCCCCCAGCTACTCCTCCCTACTGAAGGGAGAGCACATCGATGCTGCTCCACAGGAGCTCCTTCCCAAACCCTCCGCTTGTCCTATCGTTGTGCCTTATTGCTACCTTTTTATTTATTTTTTTTAATGTTGTTGGGGGTACTTGGGCAAACTTTTTGTAAGGATGAAATCAATTCTCTATTATAGAAATCTTTCCCCCATTCAGAGTTTCTATGGGGGAAAAGGGATTTCTGCTGTTTATTCTGTATACAGAATTGCTATTAGTATTTTATACTTCGATTCTTCTCTTTTGAGGGAAAAAACCTGCACAGTGGAGCTGGTGGACAAGATACTGCACTGATTCAATCCCATGTGCCAGTTAGTTTTGGAAAGCTGAGCTTTTGTGGCTAGTTTTATTTTCAAACCAAATCATGAGATTGACACCTTTAATTAGCTCCACACAAGCTGTTTGAACCAGGCTGTGCTATGGGGAGAGGTGGGTTATTCTGAGCTTTTCTTCTTCCTGCTTTTTTTCCATATTTAAACCATCAGACTTGAATACCCATCCATCACAAGGGCCTATCAATTTAATCAACATGCAGCATCTCTGAAAGGTTCAGGCTTTGCCTCTTCTTTATGGCGCCATAAAGACTTACAGCAGAAGTCTTTCCTGATTTAGCTGTCTCCTGCTAGTTTTCAGGATTTTTAGGGGATTGAATAGCAAGTTTTATGTGTTGAAGATAAATAGAGAAAATAGAGAGGAGGTACAGAGCATGGGATGGAGAGATGGTACTGTGTAGGGGGCAGGGGAAGGATAGGGAATGACATCTCCATTAGCCTCAGCAGAGCTGATGGTGGAGTTTGAGGATATGACTTGGCTTTCTGTGCATCTGCAGAGGGAAGGAGGAAGGTAATAAAGGAGGAGAGAATGAGACTTTTGGGGCCTGAAGTGAGTTTGGGCGAGTGTTGGTGCCTTGGGCAGTTGTGTTGAGCCCTCATGCCACAAATCAGAGATGAGCCCTTTTCCTTTTTGAGCAACAGAAGCAGAAAGTGGGAGGTTTATCAGCTGAGACAGATGAACTGGGATAGCTTATCTTAGCAGGGCAGAGCTATTGTCTACTGAAAAGTCTCTGGTAACTCATGTGGAGCCATTAAAATAGCAAAAGAAAAATTCCTAGGGAAGAATGTGACTTAATATCTACCAGAACAGGGGCAGGAACTTGTTCCTTCTGTGACTAGATCATAGTCAAGAAAGGCTAGAAAAGTCAAGACTGTTCTTTTTCTTTTTTTCATTTTTTTTTTCTCCTTTTTGGAAATAGTAGTTGGAAATGTTTCTGTGTGTACCAGACCTCCACTCCCATAAAATCTGCCTGAAATGGATAAAAGTTGAAACATGTGGCAGGCTCAGCTTCCTTTGCAAAGTCAATCTGATCCTTGCTCTAACCAACAGGCTGTGCCCTCTCCCTCTGCTCCTGACTTCTCGGGAGCTTTCCAAGGCTGGGAGCAGCCTGACTCCCTCCTTGCCAAAAAGCCGCACCCACAGCAATCGTATCCTTGAACAGCCGTGGCTTCTGCAGGGGAGATATGTCCAAAAAGACTAATAAACTCAAGAGCACAAATGCTAACGAGATCTACAATTTTGAATTGTGTAGGGGGTTTTTTTGTTTGTTTGTTTTTTGTTTTGTTTTGGTGGGGGTTTTTTGGTTTTGTTTTTTTTTTTTAGAATCTTGCCCATTGGTTTCATGCTATCTGTAAGACACCCCAAGGCCGGCATCTCCAGGAGGGCATACCTGCTGCCAGGCGGTCACTGCGTGCCCTTGTGCTTCCACCCAATAAGCTCAACAACATCCCAATATACCCGTCCTGTTGTGTGTTATTTAAGCCATAGGATATGACAGAGCATGTTTTATGGAGCCATTAATTTATGCTGTGGGTGACTTTAACCACCCAAGAAGTGTATTAATGGCCCTATAAAATACACCCTGGAGTGTCTTAATATGGTTATGAGATTGATCTTCAGCTTTATATTCCACTGTGTGTGATATTATTGAAATAAATTGCAGAGGAAGGTGACACGGGATCCCAGTAAGGGGTGACTTGCCTTTTTCTTAGGATCCCATGGTCACAGATTCACTCTGGGGAGTGAGCCCTGGGATGGGATCCAGCCACCCTGCTGCAGGAGGCTGGAGATGTCCCAGGCAAGGTGCTGCCTTCAGGGACAGACCTTGCTGGCCCAGCTCTGCCAAAAACTTTAGGCAGTACCTGTCTGTGCTGGCTGGCCTGTGGCTCTGACCAGAACCGATCGTGTCCTGACCCTTGGGAGGTTTGCTAAAATACAGGCTTCAATCGGTGTCTGGAGTTGGGTCATCTGTTGAAACGTTTGCCAGAGCCAGGACTCAAAGCAGCGGCAGCCTGGCTCCTCCTTGCTACCAGAGAGCAGTACCAGTTTGTCCAGAAACCTTGGATGTCAATAGAAAATTCTTCTCCAATAAAAGTTAGGTGGGATTACTATGAAAAGCAGTTCCTGTTTGGGAAATAGAGCAATACATGGCTCTTCTACCGACAGATGCTGGTAGCATGAGTGTACCAACAGGAAACCTCAATGTCTGAAAGGCTGGACCTTGTTTAAAGTATCTTTTTCTCCCAAGATCCACATACTCAGGCTTTCAAAGCCTCAAGGCCTGTGATGTCAAAGTATTGAGGGTTTGGGGTTTAGCTGGAAATTAAGAATAAATTCTGATGTATTAAATAATCTGTACTTTTGTTTGTAGCCTTAATCGTTGTCATCTTTTTTTACACTCTCTGGTGGGAGTGGATGGCTCTGAACTCTCACAAACCCACAACTTTCTCAGTGACTAGACAGGGTTTTTCATCCCCAAACAAGTAACACTGTGGTTTTCTCTGGTTTTAGTATGAAATTTGAGAGAACGATTTGATGCTTGGGGGAGCTTTGACCCATTTTAAAATCCAGGACACAGCATGAAATTTCAGAGGCGCTTATGAGACCAAGACCACGGGTCGATATCCTATTTGAAAGAACCATTTTAGCTGTTGTTGTGTGGTTGCAGCGGGGCTGAAAGCATGTGGAGCACCTTCTGAAGAGGCAAGAAAGCACCAGCCCACTCATCCCAACAGATTAGAGGCTGCCAAGAGACGGGCCACCAAATCACGGCGACTGCAGACAAAAGAGCAAGAAAATTGGACTCTGCTTAAAGCTCTGAGCCAGCTCGAGTCGGGTTTTATAACGCTGTTGTGGGCTGTGAGCTGATTAAGAGTGTGCTGTCCTGTGTGAGATGAGGCTGGACCAGCAGCTGCAGGTGAGGTGGGATGGCTGCAGCCGGTCTCGCTTGGATGAGGGATGTGCCTGAGCTTCTCCCTGCTCCGGGTTAATGTTCAGCTGCTCCCCGGGGTGCCCTGTGAAGCTTCATTAATTAATGTTTATAAACCGCTTAGAGACCCTTGCAAAAAGGAGGGTATTGTTATTGGAACGGCAGTTGTTGGAGATTAAGATGGTCTGTTAATCATTAAATCAGTGCCCTGCAAAGGCAGGACCACCGTCCCCCGGGAGAGAGGCCGTGCTGCACAGCTGAAATGTGAAGGCAGGTTTTTGTATGGTGTAATGACCTGATTATCCATCGGGCTGGTGTCACGGACTCTTCTGGGCAGGAGGAGCCCTGCCACAGGTCACGAGCTCGCCACTGTTAATGCCTAACCAAGGGCTTCCTTTAAATAGAGGTGGTTGGAGCAGCTATGTCCTGAAATCATCTTGCTGCAGCAGTAAGGTGCTGGGCAGTCGCAGGGTCGGGAATGAGGACAACGAAAAATCTTGGCTATATTTGAGCTGTTAGAAGCGATGCCAGCTTCCAGCATCTAGGGCTATCCTGACTAACGGCTTGACCAACTGGTCCGTACTGGACGCAACTAGGAGATAAAATGGTAGGAAGTTGGTCATGGAGGAAAACTGAAGGGAAAGTCTTAAAATCAAAAGAAAGTTCTGCTTGAGGTTTGTGGGGTTTGTTAATTGCCAGCAAGAACAATTTTGGGAACACAGTGGCCCAGACATGAGCACGGCGTTAGGATTATGACGGGAACAGCTCACACTTGCATTAGCGTTGCAGTGTTTGTAAACAAACGGAAAAAGGCCCTCGGAAATCTGTCATCTCATAAATCTTCCTAGCGAAATTGCTTTTCAGAATAGTGTTTTTCAAAAATTTTTCCATGAGGCATGAGTAGCTCTGTAAGATCTATTCAGGGCAGCCGCAACTCATGTGATACTCACATGGATCCCAGATGAATTTTAGCTTAGCAGGGCTGTCACATAACACGTCCCGCAAAATGATGGTGATGAAAATATGTCACACCCAGCTCTCAGCTGTGAACAAGAGTCCCCTTGCGCTGTGAGCTCACACGTGTGACACAACTATCAGCCGGTATGCAGATGAGATTAAACCCTTCCCCGCCAGCCGTGCTGCTGCTCCCCAGGGTTCGTGGGCCTCCTGAGCATTTATTCCCCGGGGGATTTAGCCTGATCACTGATCCAGTCTTTACTGGTGAAGGCACGATAAAAAGTGTGCCATCATCCTAAAAGTGACAAATTGGGCAGCCGGTTACAGAGACAGCAAAAGCAGATGTAAGGCAGTTATTGCTGCTCAAACATAGGGGATCAGCACAGCTTTAAGTGTGAAAATTAAGTATTAAAGTTCCAAACGGAGAGAAACCTCTTAGAGAGATGGAAGAAAACAGGGGCTCGACATGGCAGGTAATTTGAATTTCATGAGTCCTCTTCTGCAGTTGCCGTTCACACCCAGGAAGGCAGGCTCTGCCCCGCTCCTCGGAAGGGGCTCAGCTACTTATTCCAACTTTCTGAGCGCTGGCAATCCCACCTGCTTCCCATGGAGACCTGGCTAGAGGTGCCCGAGGCACAGGGGATGGAGCTGACTCATTGCTGTGCTATGTGACATTGGACAAAGCGTTCCTCTTCCCTTGCCTGGAGGTGGCTGTGCCACTCCGGCCAGAGCCCACAGCTTCTGCTGCTGCAGAGCAGCGCCTGCAGCGATGGGGATTTTACGAAATAGCCGTATCAGAGCTCTCGGCTGGGGGAAAGGAGTGATGGGGTTGCAGGGTGTGAGGGAAGGACAGGCTTCCCTACTTCATCGAGGACAGATGTAAGGGCAGGGACGGTACCCGTCACCTCGCTTTTGAGGTCTGTGAGCTAAGCCTGGCTGATCGGCTCGGCCAGCACCGGAGGACGTGAGGCTGAGCTCCATCCCCACTATCGCACACGGGCTCCCCGAGCCTGCCGGCTCTCCGGCATCGCAGATCGTTTCGGTACACGCATGGCTTGAGAGATGCGAGATGAGAGAGCAACGCGGACAGCAGCAAAAGTCTGCGGGCTGTACCGGCAGAGCGCACGTTAGGGCAGCGCGGGGAGCGAGACCAGGCTCTTTGTTTCCCTGTGTCACTTCTCAGTCCCGATTAGCAGCAAAATAGGGCACGCATACATCTGACAACTGAATTCCTTGCTGGAAGGGGTTCGGTCATGCGTAAGACTGCTCAAAATGAGGCCTGGCTTTCAGGTTTGGAAGCATGGAGCATGACCTGGAAGGGACAGCTGGTACGTGCACGCTCACTTATTTTCCCCTTTTGAGTTTCGCACCGGTTCTGCGTAACTTTGAAGAGTCGTGGCCAAGGACAAACAAATGGACGCACGTCCCTTTCCCCAGCAGACAGACCTCGCTATAGGTCTGTCCAGCTTCTAAACAATTACCCGGGGAAAATAAAATGCGAGAACGTTGTTAACATCACCCATTCAAGCAGCCAGTCAAAAAAGTGGAGAGCTAAGGGCACGAGCGCGGCTTTAACTCAGCCTTGCGCAAGCACTTTGATACCGTTTTAATGACAGGCTTGTGCAAGTTTTTCCTGGGGACTTGTACTTCATCGTGCCTTCTCCCGTAACAACCCCTCGGAAAGCGCAGGTGAGCAGCGATTCCAGAGGTTTGCGACTTGGAAAAAAATCCTAGAAATCCTCCCGGGGAAAGTGAAGGATTACCATCCCTCTTCCCCCAAACCACGAGCATCTTCCAGGGGCCAACCTTCTCCGCGGACCCCTCCTGCGCTCGCCAGCCCCTTCTCCGCGGTGACTTAACTCTGCAGACGACTTTCACCCCCAGCCCCTCCGCGGGGTGCGCAGGCACCCCCCTTTTTTTTTTTTTTTTTTTTAATTTTTTTTTTTCCCCCTTCGCAAAAGTTAGCCGTGGGAACGGGGGACCTTCCAACCGGGGCGCGCCCCCGTACCGCAGCCGCGGAGGGGGAACCGGGGAGGGA
>NW_010972438.1:7619008-7619239 GCF_000737465.1 Haliaeetus leucocephalus
GCGGGGTGTTTGCGAAGGCGCCTGCGCCGGCGGCGCGGAGAGCGGCGGAGCGGGACGGACCCGGGTGTAACAAAACAAACGGGTCTTTGTATCGCCTTAAAGGCGCCGCGCGTTTGCCTTCCGCGCCCCGCGGAGAGAGGGGCTCGCCTAACAAAACCAGCAGCGCGGGGAAGGCGAGAGGACCGGCCGGATTTGCTTTTGCCTTTTTTTTTTTTTAATTTTTTTTTTTTT
>NW_010972438.1:7619249-7652120 GCF_000737465.1 Haliaeetus leucocephalus
CGGCGGCGATGGCTTGAGGGGTCGCCGGCGGCGGTGGTGGTGGGGGGGCTGTCTATGAGGCAGCGGGTCGGAGCCCCCTGCGCACCTGCTTACCGCGCTTCCGCGGGCGCGGAGGGCCGCGCAGCACCATGTCGCGCGTCGTCCAGAAGAAGAACCACTGGGCCGGCCGGGTACGGCAATGTTCGCTCACCCGTGGGCCCGGCGGGCAGCTGGGTTTCGCCCTCCTCGGCGGCGCGGAGCACGGCGAGTTCCCTTACGCGGGCGCGGTGGCGGGGGACGGCGAAGCGGCGCTGAGCGAAGGGGAGCTGCTGCTGGAGGTACAGGGGGTCCGCGTTTCGGGCTTACCGCGTTACGACGTGCTGGAAGTGATCCGGAGCTGCAAGGACCCCATCGTGGTGAAAACCGTCCGACAAGGTGCGAGCGGGGACGGGGACGGGGGTGCGGACCCACTCCGCGTTGGTCCGCGGGGGAGGTGAAGGGGTCCCCTCCTGTGGTGCTGGAGAGCCAAGGGCGAGTGCGGTAGGGAAGGCAGGGAGAGGCGAACGTGAAGCCCTTCGGGGCGAGCCGGGACCCCGACGGGAGTCGGTCACAGCGGCTGCGCCTCTCACCGCGGGGGCGTTCGCGCCCACTCGTGTGCGCACCTTCACCCCCCCTCCGTGCACTTTTGCACGGGCACCTCATCCTCCTGACTCTTGTCTGGAGTCTCCCTGCAGTTTTCTGGCCTGCCTTAAGCACGGCGAGCGATTGCGTGAGACTTTCCCTAAGGCACCGCGGAGCCTCCTGCGCTCCCCCGCGGGGGGCACCCACGGGTGTCGGGGGAGGGAAGGGGGGGGGGGAAGCCCTCTGTCCGGGGCTGACCCCTCGGGCGGCCGAGACAGACCCGTAGCTGGGGGAATATGGGAGAGATTCCCTCCTCCAGCAGCTGAGCATCCTTTCGAGCAGCCGCGCTGCTGGGCGATGAGTGGAGTCTTGTTCAAAAAGTGCAGCGTGGGATTGCCGGCTGCCCGCCTTTGGGAAGGGAAAAGCTGTGACCCTCCTGCGAGGGCAGTTCTCCTCTCTGGCTGAAGGTCAGCTTGGCTTTGGTGTTTTTTGTTTTTTTTTCTTTTTTTTTTTCCCCTGGTTTAACCCTAGGTGAGGGCACATCTGCGCTCCCAGCCCTGCAGCGCGCAGGTGAAGGCACGCACAGGTAGCTCTCCAGTTTGGCTGGGGAAGAGGATAAGAGATGGGAAAAAAAAAAACAAACCCAACAAAAAAAGCCACTTCACATCCGTGTACATGCAACAGTCACTCAACAGGTTAGCGCAACAGGCCTGGCTAATGGCCTTGTAATTTCCAGGGCAGGACTCGAAGTTAGTTCCAGGAAACCCTTAGTGTTCAGATTGCCCAAAAGATTCCTTAGGGGAAAGTTTATTTGTCATCCAAGCATGTAGGCATCCCAAGTCTTGGGGTTTTGCTGTAGCTGGTACTGCGAGAGCGTTGGGTTTTTTTTTTTCCTGTACTTGGTTCAACCCCGCTGGTCACTGCGGACAAAATTTATGGCCAGTTGGCAGGACCGTCACCTGAAGTCTTGTCCCTCGCCTCACCGATGAGCAGAGCCGGAGGGCTGCAGGCACTCGTTTCACAGCCGTCCTTCAAACCTCCGGTACCGGAGCAGATCGCAGCGATGGGTTGTCGGAGAGGAGCTGAGCCGGAGCTGGGCTGTGCAATCCTCCTCCGCCACCTGCTCCCCTTTTTGGGGCAACCTCAGCTCAAACCTGCCCCGGAGCTGATGTACCAAAGCACGGCTACTTGTTAGTCATTTCCAAGAGTCAGTAGAAATATTCCAGCCAACAGCGTGGAACTCCCAACAAAACCAGTTTTCTTTAAACAAGTGTGTATCTTCCCTGCTGCTTTTTCTTGGCTTCAGTGGGAAGTGGGGAGGGAAACTGAGCCTGCTGGTTTCCCTGCCCAGACGGGAGGGGGAGAAAAGCATGAAGAAAAGTATGAGGAAATTAGGCAGGGTTTTTTTGCATACTAATTGTTTTAGCAGAAGTGTTAAAATACAGCTTCTGATGTTGCAATGTGATCGGTGTTGGTGGATGAAAGAAGGTGCATAAAAAAAACCCCTTCCCAACCAAGCGATTTGTGATGAAACTTTTTGTTATTTTGGAAACACTAGTTAATCTAAATATGAACATGTCATGGGAATATACCAGAAATGACAGAATTGAGTGGTAAATGTCTCTCAGCTCCAGGATATGGTCAAAAGAAGGGGCAGAGAGCTGAGTTTTAGCATACTGGTTGGGTTTACCTGGAAGTTGGGAGAAAAAGGTTCAAAACCCTGCCTGGAGTCAGGGCAGGCACTTGAACCTTGGACCATCCTCACCTGGAGGTGAGAACCAAGCCCCTGGTTACCGTGGGATTATAGTTTCCCTTTTTTTTTTTTTCCCCCCCCCCCCCTTCCTTCCCTCCCATCTTTCTGTTTTTTTACATGCTTTATTAGACAGGAATGTAGAATAGAAAGATATATTTTTTAAAATCATTAAATATTTTTGTGGTCTGGAAAGCAGTTCCCTGTGCCTGTCAATGCTGGCACCTGCACGCTTTTCTGTGCAGAGCGGGGAACTCCCTTGTGGATCAGGATCATAAGCATAGAAAAGGAGAGTGTTTTAATTAAAATGCATTACTTCTATGTTGATTAAAAATCTCATTATGGGGATGGCAACTGTCATTCAACAGGAGGTGTGTGGCACTAGAGCAGGCAGGGAAGGAGTGTGAAGATTGTAAACACGTTTTTAACTACGATTCTCCTCCTTTTCCTAGTTCTTAGTGCCTAATCAACTGGTGCTGAAGTGCTAGGGCAAAATTAGCCTGGAAATGTATATGTTTTATTGCCTTGTCTATTTTGTATGACATTTACAAGGCTGGAAAAACAGGAAATTTACTATAAATAAGTCAGTCATCTGCAAGCATGAACAGAGAAAATAACTCTTCTGACCTTGCACTTAGTGGAAGACAAGGGACTAGGAGTTGAAACATAGGTGGAATAGGCTATGCACAGGCTTTATCATTAAACTAGGGTTTATAGACTTACAGGTCCACATGCAATATTTTTTCTTGCTTTTGTGAGTCGTAAGTTTGAATAGGTTCCCACAAAGTACAAAAAGGGAGACCCTATATGAATTCTCTTAATTGGAATAACAGTATTTAATAGTGCTCATATGGGATTTCTTGGTCCTTTGCTTACCCTCTGAGAAAGAGTGAGGAAAGCTAAAGAACTTTAATGAAGCTTTCCCTTTCTTTTCCCCTTTTTTGGTATTACGTTTAAGAAAAAAAATATACCACTATAGTTGCCTGATTTTGGGGGAGAGAGAGGAAGAATCTGCTGCCATGTATCTTGGTAACTTTCAGAACTGTCAAATGTGTGAAAAAAAAAACCCTCAGTTAACATGTAGTGCTTTTATGACTGACTGTTTCCATCTTACATCTGTGCCTAAGTTCTGATGAAATTGGCAATTGACTCATGTGGAGTTAATAAATGCATTTTTATTATTACTTGGTTTGAGAGTATAGAATTAATAGATTGAATTCTAGGAGCAATGGTCTCATATTCTTGTGTAAAGCTGGCATTGCCTTAACACAACGATTTCTTGGCTGTATTGTGAATATTGTAGCTTCCTTGAATACACTTCACATTTTTCAAAATAGCTTACTTGGATAAATCCATAATATATAGCTTACTTGGAGAAATCAATAAAAAAATTGGGCTCACTGTTTCTTCTTATGTATTTCGACTAACAGAGTCCAGCACAACTGAACAAAAGTTTGTCATGCCGTTCTTCACAAGGGAAGAATTAAGGCTGTATCTATAAAAAAATTGACCGTGTTTTGTCTAAGGCAAGGTACCTGCATTTTCTTTTTCCCTCAGTGAGAGGTGGGCACGTTCAGAGAGATTTCAGGTTGCGGCCTTTTATTTTTTTTTTGCTCCTTGGTGAGATGACCTGTGCCAACATATCAAGCCAGATGCTTGGTATGGGAAACTGTCAAAGTTAATATGTTTGTACACCTATTTTTAAATTGTTTTTTAGTTCTCAGTTCAACACTTTGCTTCCCTAAAAAGTCTCAGGATCCCAAGCTCTAAATGACCAGTTGCTTTGAAACCAGGAGGTGTTGAGATCAGTTTATGCAATTAATAATTTTCATAGTACTTTGCAGCTGGGACGATCCCACAGTAGGGAGGAGTTGTGGGGGGTTTGTATTTTTTTTTCTTTTTTTTTTTCCCAGCCCTACACAGGGCAAACAGGAGCAGGCGTATCCCAAACAGAAAGTCACTGTTTACCCAGCACTATCAGCTTCATTTGTTTCTTTTCAAACATTAACTTGACCCTAAGATAAATTCTGAAATACAGTGCAGTGACTCAATGCTTCAATGTCAGGCTGGCATTTGCTATACGAGGCGATGGTGAAATGTTGAAATTGGTTACGTGTACTAGTCTGAACGAAACCAGCTTCTTTCAAAAAGTTTGCATGAGCTGGTATTTGGACCTTTTCTTTTTATTTTCCCGAGAGAGCTTGTGAGAGAATTGCTGTCTGGGATACTTTTTTTTTTTTTTTTGTAGAAAAAAAAAAAGAAAGAAAAGTTGATGCATCTGTAAATTTTTGTGTGTTCAGTAGTTTAGCAAACACTGGGAAGCAGAGTGTCACTTTGTTAGTGGGTGACACTGAACATCCCACGCTAAGTAGGTTACGCTGGTGCCTGGCATTGCAGGGACCGAAAGCGAGCGTTGATGCACGTGTGCCTCCCTGAGATATAGCAGAGCTTGCATTCGGTTTGACGTGCAGGCAGCTGCCTCCGTTGGTTTGGCCAATGAAGGGAAAACATGTTTAGAGAGCGAGCTTTTGCTGTTCCTAGGAGTTTACTTCTGCAGCGTCACGCATGAGCTCCAAAAAGCGTTTCCCTTTAGTCTTTGCGTAGCTGAGTGTCAGTCACTTGCACAGTGAATTCTGTAAGTCGTTTTTCCATTTGACCCAAATCCTTTTAGGACCGAAGTGGATTTGAAGTGGAGTGAAAGATTTACCATCCAAAAACTTGGGAGACGTTCGTGTGTTTTAGATTTATAAAGCCTCTTTTCACCAGTGACCTGCTGGGATGAGCATTGTGCAGGGCTAGTCACTACTGAAATGTAAAATTAAAAAAAGCAGAATCTCTTTCTTTGCATCACTTCTAATATATTTTGCAACAAATCAGTAGTCTTCTTTCTTTAAAGTAGTACTGCATTTAGGAGTTGTGAAATGTGTATGTCTGTGCATTAAAATAGTGCTGTGAAGAAGACCTTATCTTTACTATGCCTGAATTTACAGTGTAGCACTTGTCAGGATTTAGAAGCTGATCCTGCTTGTGGCAAACCAGTCATCCATCCTCTCGAGAGCTGTGAGGTAACACCCCAGAGATGGACGTTACAGCCTAAGTGCCACATCTTTGCTGTTATAAAAATTTTCAGGAATTAATACGGTCCTTCTAATGGCATGAAATGGGATTATGTTTTCCACAATAAGGTTAATCTTTCCACCCATTGAGATGGGACTCCAGGCTCCCCCTTTATGGCCAGTCAGATCACAGAGCAATTAAATCACAATTATAGTCTAATTACAAGCAGTCATTCAACATCATTGCAAAATAAGATGTTAACATCATCCTGAGTGTTGTTTTGGTTTATTTTTTAAGACCAAGTTACAACTCCTGCATGAGTGAATTATTGACCTGCTATTGTGAGATTTAAGATTCATCTTCCATGTATCTTGTTAGAAATTTAAGAACTTCTTTTAACAGGTTTGAAGGCCAAACCATCAGTAGCTCCTTGTGTTCCCGTGTTCGGGATTGCCATTTTTCTCTGGCTCAGGCTGCAATCAATTCATGGATCTCTTCTGACTGTTTCTGTATCTCTTCATCTGATGCCTGAGAAATACCCCTACTCCTTTGACAGGGAAAACATTTGCCCAAGGGCAGCTCTATTAAGGTGTAAATAAAGATCTTCTGAGTAGTACTTTTGTGGCTGTGCAGAACTGATGATTTAGGCCAACATGTCCCTCATTCCTTAGATTTCTTCATCGCTCAGTTTGAAGGTAACTGAGAAGATGCTGCTGCCTCAAGGGCTTTTTCTATCTCATTAGCAAGGTCTGAGCTATGGGCAAGGGTAGGATCCTTGGGACCTCTGTTGAGGTTTTTTAAAATAATTGACCAAGTTTGTTGTTTACATTCCCTTACTTCAGTCCAGACACAAGCTATGCTTGCTAGTTATTTCAGGTGTTGGTTTTTTGGGGTTTTTTTTTACGCTCCCTTTCAACTGGAACTCATAAATCAAGGCATATGGGTTTTGATCTTTGTGTGCTGCAAGTGACTTAAAGTTCTTGGTGAAAAGCACGGAGTACTGGTTGTGTATGAGCAAGTGCTGTGAATCTGTAGAAGAACTATGAAGAGTTTGAGGCAAAAGGTTAGCCGAAGGCAGGGATTCTTACCGTGAGCAATTGGTGGTACTTGGAGGGCTGGGACTCAGACCCCTCCATCCCATCTGAGCTCCTTCCAGCTCCGTGTCCCAACTCCTGGAGCAGCAAAATACGGGATCCTCGTAATCCGTATTTCTGCGGAATTTTTCTGTAGCACAGCTGTGGAAAAATTTTATTTTTGCCTTTTAGAAACTGAGTATTAAGTGACCTTTTTGCACCAAGGGCGCAGGGATGGGTCGTGTCCCCCGTGATCTATGAAGATCTTATCTGCTCCTGTTACCCTGTCACCCGAGGCACCGCTTGCAGGACGGAGAAAACAGCAGCTTTTTGGCACTGAGTGACAGCGCTGCTGAGTGTGCAAGACCAGCTCCCGCAGAAACATAATTTTCACCGCTATCATCGTTTTCTCTGTCTCTCTTGACACTTGATATTTTGTTTTCTCACTTTTTATTTTGGTCTCGCGTAACTTGCTTTGGTTTCACTGTTGTGGTGGTTTGACAGGGAAGGCTCTGAATCCTGCGGGAGCTGGCAACCCGTAGAGTTCCAGTACGTTTGATGGTTTAAGTTTGGTGTTCCCTGCAAGGATCTGGTGTTGGGAAACAAACCTAAGCCTGGGCTATTGTCCAGAACTTGTTTTCTACTGATCTGATAGAGAGCTGTGGAAGAGGCTGCCTGTTTCCAGAGCAGCTTGGCAGCTTTTACGTGGGGCTGGTATGTTGGCAGATTTGGATTTTTTTTTTTCTTTATTTTTCTTTTTTTGCTTTTCCTTCTAGACCAAATAGGTGGGCCAGCATCCTTCTTGGCCCTGCAGGAGCAGCATGGCTCAGGGTAGCTGGGATATTTTTGTTGAGATCCACCCTTCATTTTCCAAAGGTCAGACACTCCATCCATCCTCCCTCCTGTGACATTTTAAATGGTTTCCAGAGCTATTCCGCTGCTATGGGCTGGAATGATAGCACTGCTCTCTCTGCTAGTCCCCAGTCCTGACTTTGGCATCATTTGTGCTGAACTGTTTTGTGTTAGTAATATTATTGAAACCTACATAAATTCCCTTTTTTAAAAAAAACACAACCAACAAACCTGCCCCTAGTATACCTTGGAGAAACCAAATAGTTTTTTCTTCAGATCCTGGAGTTTTGGGTTACATTTTTACAGGCTTGGCTTTTGAGTAAGAACAGTTCTTGTTTTTATATTTGAGAGGGCTTGTATCATAACTTAAAAGAAAAATAAGGTAAAAACAGTTATTGGATTTCATTGACTGTCCCCTATTAGACTAAACAGTAGCACTTATTACACGGTGTGAAAATAATGCAAAGCACCCTGTCTTCGTAATGGAACAGGAAAAAACCAAACAAAGCCTTTGGGATGACTTGCAAAGTGGAACAGATGCCCTTACAATTGCAAGGCATTTGAATAAGGAATCAGTTTTGCATGGTTTGCTAATCCTTGACTAAAGAGTTCATTGTCTTGGATTATACATCTGTAATTTTGGAGCCCTGAAGTCAGTGCCTCGGTACAATTAGACTGGGAAGAGACTGACTTTTCTTTCTTCATATCCTTAATCACAGTGGCTTGCTTTTTAAGGGGAAAACCTCAACTCTGGGTTTTTCATTTAGTTAATAACAAAAAGCCTTTGAAAAAGAAGCTGCCTAAAATCCAGCCACTCCCTCAACACAAACAAAGCTGTGCAGATATTGTGTACTCTCAAAAAAACCCAACTTTGATGTTCAACTTCTCTTATTCCAGTGGTGCAGATCCTGCGCTAAGTGGGTGTTAGTCCAAACTGATGACAGACGCAGATGTCTCGGATTTTTTTTGGATGCATGAGAGAGAAAGGGAGAAGTTACCTCCCAAACAGGCTGAACTGGGCAGGTGAGGACCTGGGCTGCAGAATAACTGTGAAAAGACTTTTCTTAAAAATAGCAAGGAATACGCCTGTCCTCCTCCTTTCCCAAAGGGGTGTGTAGAACTCCCAATTACAATTTAAGTGTCAGGGATGTTACCTGATCAGAAGGTAACTCCCAAAACACACAAAGTGTGTTTAGAGAGGAGACATTGCTTTATTCTGCGCAGGGTGCAAGGTGGAAGATTTCCACGAATCGAGCACACCTGCTGAGGTGTTCAGTCCATACTTATACACTACAGTTGAAACACCACGCCTATCTAATACATATGTTCCGCCTAACTATTGCATATTCATTATGTTGAGCAAACATGACGTGTTGTTCTCTTGAGCAATCATCCCATAGAGTCTTCTATGCCTGTGCGGTGGTTTTTGGTGGTCTTTGGTGGTCCTTTGGGGAAGAATACCCCTACTGCTTTTGCCCACTTATGGTCATGCCTCATCTGCGGACACCAGGGTCTTTGTTTCTCTTGCCCACCCCTCCTTTCTCAATTCTGAAGGCAGATGTATGTCCTCAATTAGCAAATCTGTGACTCTGAAATGTCCCTTATCTGGTGCCTTGACTATTATCCAAACACTCCTTAAGCATCCTCTATTGTAAGCAGAATCTTAAACTAGATAAGCTTTACCTTGAGTACACATAATCTAAACAGTCCTTGAATAGCAAGCATATCACATTTCTCATGTTTTAGGTTGTTTTTGTTTGTTTGTTTGTTTTTAGCTATCGCCACCTTCTTATTTGTTAATCAGTCTTTTGAAAGCTTGAGGCAACAGGGATACAGGAGGATGCTCCTGGGGTTTGGACCCGCTTGGAACAATTCACCAGAGCCTTGCTGGAAGCCAAGGGTGGCTGGAGGAGAGGCGGAGAGAGATGGGCAGCTGGAGATACGTGGAAGATACCAAAAGCATCAGGTTGAGGAAAGTTCACTGTTCACTGCTGGATTTGCTACTGACGCTGAGGCCATGTCTAAAAGCAGAAATAGCTGAGTGCTTTCTGCAGGACCAGCCAGGAGCGTGGCTGTCTTTCCAGCTGATGACAGAGCAGTCTAGACCAACATCTTCTTGTTCTGGGAACCCTAAATGCTTACTTCGATGTATAATATAGGATGCAACTTTGCTGTTGAGTATCCTGTTAGGATACGGTGCCTAAAACAACTCGTGCTCCTGCACGGCTCCCCTGCGCAGTGTGGGGACAGCCGGGGGACGCGTGGCACAACGCGGCCCTGGGGTAGCTGATCCCCAGCGAGCCTGGGGAGGAGAAGTCTGTGGTTTGGCTGGATTTGGGGACATTGTTGTCTCCAGGCTGAGTCTCCCCTTTGCAGTGCTGGCGCTGGTGCCTGGGGAAGGCGTTGCGGGACAGGATGCCTGGTGGGGCTTTGGCAGCCACTGGTCCAGCCCAGGCTTTGTTCTCTCCCCGTCCTAAGGGTGAAAGAGGGATGATGCAAAATAAAGAATCATGTCTTTCTCCTTTCCCTGGTATGCTTTTTTTCCTTAAACAATGAAGTGACTAATATAGAATATCTTCTTCGTGTGCACTGATTGTGGTTGAGAGGAACAGCAGCAGCCTGTCTGCATGAGCACGTCCAGAGGCTCTGCTGGGTTCACAATGGGGCACTCTGAGGATCACGGATTTGGTTGTTTTTGAAGAAAATCAGTAAGTTGTTTGTTTATTGGGAAGGGATGGCCTTTTTTGTTGTTGTTAGATTGTCTTCTGCCCCGTACCCCAGCAAATGTTGTGTATTTGTTTTGTATGCAAATATCAAACTTGCTTAGCAATGGTATATAGTGTTTTGTTAACTTTTGTATAGTCTGTGTGCACTATGGAGTCCTCCTGTCACCTACTATCTGCTGTTATTAATCAGACTTTCCAAATCGAGATCTGAGCTGACAAATACTTTTCTACCTTTACCATAGCTGTATTACCTCACATTTTCTTTCTTTTTTTATTTTTTTTTTTTAGTGAAGAAATATGGACATGCTGAGATCGTTGACCTAATTTCACATGGCGGTATTTTTGTCTGAACTTAACCATAGTCTATATAAATCCTTCATGTTGCAGGAAGCTTCGTTTACTACACATGGAGCGAGGCAATTAAACCCTCAATAACTGGCTGTCTCTGGGTTTCTGCAGGAGGTGCAGAACTGCTCTGGGCAAAATGCAGATGGGGTGTTGAGGACACCAGGGCTGTGTTGGTCTAAGGGTTGGCTGCTCAGAGAGGTTATGTGTAGGGGACAGTTTTATATGAGTACCCAGCCTAAGAGGAGGCATTTGTGAAAATACTGTGTGTCACCTGTCAAAATGATTTGAATTCTTAGGTGAGGCTCTTGGAACATGTGACTGGTATGCAAATATGTGTGTGTGTATATATATATATGTTTACTTTTTGCACTTTTGCATGCATATTGTCAGATGCTACTTCAGTAGAGCTCCAGAATCAACTCTTGTCCCTTTTTAATGGAAACTAATCCCACGACTCCAGCAGCTCAGGCTGTCACACAGCCAATGCCATAGATTTCGCCATAAGTGGCAAAATTAGTTGTGGGCGCAGCTATTTGAAAGCAGAAAAGCAAGAGTATGAAACCACCACCATTATGGTTGAGAACGGTTCCCATGCCCATTACCTCATCACGAGATGCATGGGCAGCCTTCTGATCCTGTAAAAACATTTAAATTCGCTTCTGTGGCATTCCCGTGGTGAAACAGTTTCAGCGATACTTGTCCTGTAAATCATCTGCAGAAACGTGTTGGTTCTGAAAGATGGCTCGCTCGTGAGACCTCTCTTGTTTTCTGTTCGGGTTATGTAACCTGGCTGCTGAAGAACATCCAAATTCCCTTTTCCTGACAAATGCTGGGGGGCAGCTGCTATCTAGACCTTTGTCTGGTCCCTGTGAGTCATTTGAAGATTGCAGGAGGGAAAACTAGAGAACACCCATAAACGTTATCTCGGAAAGGTGCCCAGTTTCGTTGTGCACGCAGGTCTCTGGCATTTTAGAGGCAATAAAGTGGCATTTAGCTCCCTCATTCCAGAGGCAGGTGGCAGTTACACTTTAACAGGAGGCCATCTCTTTATGAGGGTGGGAGAAGTGGTGAATACTTGGGTGTATGACGGCAATCTTTCAAGCCTGGTGAAGTGTGGGGCCCTCTTGTGCCATGAGCCCAAAAGAGTTGTCCCTGCCTGGATGCTTTGCAGGAGAGGGAGGGTGAGGACTAAAAAGACCCCAAGTAATGTTTGAAGCAGGGGGAAAGCCAAGCACAAAGGCTGTGCGACTTGGTCAGGATGCTTCTGACGAGGTCGTGGACCCACAAATCTCAGCTCCCCATCGCTGCGCTGTGGGGCTCTGCTGCTTCCCAGATCCACGTTAAAACATGTGAAATGGATAAACGGCTTCAGCTGGAGCAGCTCCCTTCTGCATTGCCAGCCTGTCCTGCTCAGGTGGAGATTTGCCATGATGGTGTTTCCATCTAAAATACAAGCTTCTCCCTATAGGTTTTTTTTACTGTGTGCTTGTAAAACATGTCAAAGGCTGAGATTTTTATCTGCGAAAGAGATGAGCCAGGGACTATCCAAGGTGTCTTTTCCATTTATTTTTGTTTTCTGTTGCCAATTTTCCAGTTGTAGTAGTTGATGCTGGAAATACACATGTATCAGTTTTTCCAGGACCGAAATACAGTGGTTTTTTTTCACATAGTTCTGATCTGGGATAGGATATCTTGGTCACATTGCAGACTGGTAAGCAATTAGTATGTAAATTTGGATCTGCTGAAGCTCTTATATATGAGAAAAGCCGCAACAAAAATGAGAGTGCTTAAATTTAAGCATGTGCTAACGTAACACATCGCAGAGGGCTTTTTCTGTCTGTCTGAATGCAAAAGATGCTATAATCCGTGCTGAGGCTTGCCTAAACCAGTGTGGAAATTGCTGTTTGCCTAAAAGCCGGGCAAGTTGTTGCAATCCCGAAGAGCCCACTGACGTTAAAAGGTTGCAGTGGATTAAATCTATTTGATATTGAACAGCAAATCTATTTCAAATTGACTTAGTGTAGCTGGTGCATAACTCAGCCTGGTCATCCGTGCCCTGCTTTGGGACTGCCGTGCTTTGTGCTGTTTTGAGTCCCGAGACCGAGTGGGTGAGTTGTCATCGCATCTTGCTGTTAACGGTGCTGCCTGCTCTCCCCTGAGGATGCTGGGGAAAACAAGGAAACCCTGGCTCCCGAACTGGCTTGTCACAGTTAACTTTTATTTTCAGTATTCTTCTCTCATTCGGTACAGCATCTGCCGTAGCGGTAGCTGCCCGGATGGGATCTTGCCCCTGGCTGGGAGTACAAGTATTTTTCCACGGTGGAATTGAGTTGGCAGGGAAGGTTACGTCAGCTGCCTGGCTGGAGCCCGGTTCAGGAGGTGCTGGATACAGGAATTTGTTGGTTGATTTCTGACAGAGCGTTTCTGCTGCCTGCAGCACCTCCCGCCCTCCAGGTCTGGGGGGATGTGGCCACCAGGGAGATTAAAAACTTTTCTTTAAAAATTTAGGGACTTTTTTAGCCATCTTACAGACTTTAATTAAACCTGGCCTTCCTCTTTTCCTGTATTGATTGCGGACGGAGGTAGATTTTACAAACAGTAGTCACGCAGCTGATACTTGCTGCTGTTCTGCTTCTGTTGCTCCATTTTTATAAACCTCAAGCATCTTCCCAGCAACCTGTGGGCTGTGTCAGGCAGAGTCCGCTCCTCCCTGAGCTCCCGGCTGAGCAAAGCCTTCCCATTAGCATCACCAACTGATAAACAAAACTTCATCAAGGTCTCTAAAGGACAGACCTTTCATGTATTAGGACACAGCAGCAGCACTGCTGAATGCTGATAGCTGTCTGAACCAGTGGCAGAAACAGTGGGGAATATTTATTGCTTATTTATTTTTCCTCAAAGTCCCTGATGTAGAAGAGACCTTAGCATTATTATGCATTGCATTGGATCATGTTTGGAGGACTTCTTGCCATAAAAACATTGTTTCTAGCCCAAGTTTAGCAAAAAGATGGACTTGGACTCAGCTCTCTTTCAGATGATATTTCACATCTATGCATTGTAATATCCAGGTGAGCTTTAAGCTGTAACATTTACAGAAAATATGTCTGAAGTTTCCCCCTCTTGGAGGTAAATAAGCAATGTTCACACTTATTAGCACCAGCTCACCAAGCTGCCTGAAACCAAGTTAAAAAATATGGAATGGTATTTGCATTGTTTTCCCCTTCTCTCAACTCTGCGTTTCCTCTTCACTGGTCAAATCAAATGGCAGTGACATTTCAAAGTCTTCCTGAATGGCAAAATTAGAAATATTCCTTTTCTAAGAAGTCTGCAAGAGGTAGTTTAAACATTGCACGCAGCCACTCCGGTAGGAAGTTGTTTAACTTGTCGAAATGTCTCTTTTGCTGCAGAACCTCTATTGAAAATGACAAATTGCTTAAAGCAGTTTCCATGTTAGTCTTTAAAAAATTCAGTTTCTTTCCATCCAGAACACGTGGAAGGCATTTGTGCACTTGCCTGACTGTTTCTCTGTCCTAAGGCTCACACTCGATGGCTTTGGACTTTATTTAATTTTCACACTCAGCTGCTCGGGTTTGTTTTCCTCAACTTTCTGTTGAATGGGGATTTCCCATAGCTTAGATGTGAAAAGTAAAATGCGTCCCTGGTTCAGACTTTGGGGACCGTGGGGAGAGCAGAGGAGGAACGCTCCAAGGTCTTTGCTTTTCGGAAGTGATGTTCAGAGCATTGCAAAATCCATAACTTAAGCTGGAAAGTCTGTGTCCACAGCCAAGCTGTTGTACTGCCCTTTAAAACAGTCAAGCGTTGAGCAGCGTTAACACTTCACAAAACGACAAAACAGCTTTTGCTTAAATGTTTTCAACTACTCTGTAGCTGTCACTTTAGCAGAAGGACAGAGGTGGGCAGGTACCAGATACAGAGCCAGGCAGTTGGCTGTAACTGCTGTAAAAGTAAAAATTGCTCATTTGAAAAGGCTTTTTTATCTTATTTAAAAAAAAAAGAGAGATTTCAAGTTATCATTGTGCTCAGGTGACCCTGCACAGAGCAGCACGCTGTGTGGTGTGTATCCCGTGAGGATGTATTGCCAAGCCTGGCACCTGGGCTTGCGAAAGAGGGTGCAGAAGAGAAGTGGGTCTCCTTAGCAATGCTTGATAAATGGCACACTCCAAAAATAAGGTGCAAATTGTCCTTCTGGAGCCTTAACAGGCCGAGATGAGGCGTTCTCTGCTCTTCCTTTCACCTGGAGTGAGTTGCACCAGCGTTTTAGTTTGCAGAGTTGCTTTTTGGTGGCCCTGCTGAAGCTCCCGGGGGAGATGGGTCCTTCCCTGAGGCCACGAGCAAAAGGTCGCCTGCACGTCCACCGACATCCTCCAAACTTGGCCGAAAGGCAGGCTTTGGGCTGCACCCAGGTCTGTGAAACCGAGGGCGCAAACTGTTCCCTTTCCGACTGGAAGGTGCTTTGCCCCACGTGGCATCAGATGAAAAGAAATCGGCGTTGCCCCATTGCTCTGCTTGAGACAACCCTGTTGCTCAAGAGCGACGATTACCGAGTTAGACAGCAGTCAGGAGGGGATTTGAGGACAATCCAGATGCTTTTTCTATAACTCGAAGGCATGTCATATCCTGGCACTTCTATTTTTACCCACTTTTCTTCTTTTACCTGCTATGATCCCTTCATTTTTGGCGAGTTTGGGCTGATGTGATATTTTGACTTTTTTTTTTTTTGCAGCTATTCTTTTGTTGCTGTTTAACGTTTGTTACAGTGTTGCTGTTTTCTTTAAAACTGTACTTTAAAAAAGTAAGTGTTACAAATTTTCTGGGTTCTAGCCTTGTCGTTCTTCTCATGACTGGTTTCGAAATTAACTTGGTGCCAGAATGTTGCTGTTTTCTTTGGTGGAGGATGTGTCACTGCAGATTCAGGTGAGCTAGGGTCCTTCCTCCCAGTTGCTTTCCTGTTGCAAATACTGGTTAATATGATCTGGTTTAGAAGATAGCATTAGAAACTGGCACCCGCTGGTAAGAATAACCCTTCCCTGGGCGTATGTCCTGATCTCTTGTAGGCAGAGGGAGGCATGGAGGCTTTATGTACCTTGTTTATGGTGTTGTTTGCCTTTTGTGGAATATCAGATGTTGCCTTCGGCTATTCTTGTTATGTGAAGAAATGTCTGATCCATTTCTGAACCCTGCAGAGCTCCCTGATATCAGGCATAAAATATTTTTTTAATGGATCTTAAACCTGCCTTGCTGGCTCTTGCATTTCTGGCTAATAAAATCAGTGCACCCCAAATACCCTGCAGATACCTATTACAGAACTAACTTCTTTATTTATGTAACAAAGTCAGAGCTTTAGTCCCTTTCCTCTTGCAACCTATCTGGGTCGCTTTCTGCTTGTCCAACAGCCAGCATCATCACAAGCAGGACTGGGTTGCTGTCATGTTCCCACAGTTTCACACCTGTGGCTGATAATTAACCCATTTCTTTAATAACAGTGCTGTGTTTGCTCTGATAACGTTTTTTCTTTCCTGCTGTCCAATCGCAATCCAGAATAAATGCAGTCTCTTCCCAGCAAAACACTGGAGTTAATATTCCACCAGAGGTGTGCTAATAAAACCCCTTGTTACTTGTGTGGAGGGAAGTGAGCTCAATGCATTTGATTTAATATCTTGGGTCAAGAAAATGCACCAAAATGTAGGAGTAAATGCCTTTAAAATGCAAGTTGAGCACATGGGTGCAGGTACTAAATCAGCATTTGTAATAATTGACATACCAGCAAGATTTTTTTTTTTTTTTTTTTTTAGGGTGGTCTGATTTTTAGACAACACGGACCCAAATTCTGTGTGAGACTGTGCAAGCTGAGAGGGCAGACGCGTGGTCTGTCTTAGCCTCGGTATTTGGAAGGGGGCCCCGTCCCACTTTGCTCGCTGTGCCCGCCAGAGCTGTGGCAGTGGTGGTTTTCGTGGGGCGAGTGATGCTGGGGTACCTGGCTGGGGACATGGTGCCTGGGGCTGCTGGTGGATGTTTGCAAGGTCAGGTCTAATGGCAGCGAAGGCAGCATCCTCCTACGGCCCATTTCTGGGGGGGCACAGGGCTGTGTGAGCAGGGAATAGTCCCTCTGTGAACATGCCAGGCATACGCTTGCAGGGTTCGGAGTCTTCCTAGGTGTGGGTATGGCAAAGCACACAACATTAAAATTAATAAGCACTCATGCAATTTTAACTAGAATAAAAACTATTGCAAAACTTATGTACTGAATAACACCGAAGTCTATTTTCCTGGGGAGAGATGGGTGTTTGTGGAGCCGCTGCATTTAGCTCCTGCATTACTCCCCTTTCAAAGATGCCATGTTTTGATTTATTTTCCTTCCCCAGAATCTCCTTTCAGCCTTAAAAAAGCAATGCTTATCATCACTGTTGTCGGGAGCCTGTGTAGCAGTTTGAGTTACTGCCTTTCTGTTTCCAGAGCCACGCAAGCAAGCGTAAATCTGTATATTATACAAATTTACATTTGGTGGGATTTGTCCTGACACGTCCAAAGCTTCTGACTCTTGATTCCTTGTATGAGCAACTTCTTTAATATGGAGCCCTGGGGACAAGACCCAATTTAAAATAAAGTTGTGAAGGTAAAAACAGAAAGGCATGGACTGTACGCCTGTGGTCTACAACTAAACTAACTGAGGAGTTTAAATTCTGCTCTGCGTTTCGTCTCGAGTGCTGCACTCCGAACGGCAATGCGAGCTCCTGGCCCGAGCCTTGCCTTAGCCAAGACAGAAGCTGTCTGGTGCGGGCTGAGCGCGGCGCCCGGGATTTCACAGTGGGAAGAGACCGATAGCAGCAATTCCTCAGCTGCTTGCGGGACGATATTGTCTTACTTTTCTCATGTGTACTGCTTTTATTTACGTCAGCCTGGCTGTCTGAATTAAAAGATGCATACACATACCACCTTAAGTTCTTGTTGGTGTGGTTTAGGGTTGTATTGTTATGATTTTTTTATTATTTATTTTTACTCTGCCTAGTGTGCATCTCTTTGTTCAGGAATAAAGTGGTTTTAAGTAGAGTATAAACCGTAAAACTTCCACTAACTCTATCAAGTGATAGCAGTGCACCCCTGCTAACTCTTTGAAACACCTTGTCTCGAAAGTTTACTACATTGGCATGATGAGAATCAAAGCTTTTTGCACTGGATGAAAGAGGAAGGCTTTGCTGTAAAATCCTCTTCCTTACTAATCTGCCTTTTCTTCAAATATTCTGAAGTTTGATGCAAACTATCACAGAACTTGCTGTGTGCTTTGTAAACCTGTAAAGGAGGAGTTATGTGTACATGTGAGTACCTGTGTTAAATAAATGAAGCAAGAAAGTGTGCTGTATTTGCTTGATAGAGACTTCTGTCATTTGGGACTCATTTTTCAAAGAACTTCATTTCTAATTCTAGATGATGAGATTTTTAAGTATGTACTGAGGCTGTTGAAATCAGTAGCTCCAAAGGGCCAGATTTGAAGTGATACCTAAAATATACAGGTTTCTTATGGAGGATGTTATATGTATGCACATAGGAGAAATTCATCACTGCAGGGTCAGGGACAGATCCCTGTACAGCTAGAAACTTTGGGGGAAGAAACTTAGTGTATTGCCAGTTTGGGGCTAACACTTTATTTTTCTTAGATACTTTTGTAATTCTTTTTATGGGTACTGAATTACTTCTGTGACACACCACATTGCAGACAAGGGTAAAAGTTTAGCAATCTGCAGTGCAGAAGGGCTGATTTCATTGCCAGCTGCTGATTCTGACTGTGCAGCTCTTGTACCAGCCAATTAAACCCACACTCATTACAGCCTTTGTGGTTTGGAAGTGAAGTGTTCCTGCCTTTAACTTGTAGTTTTACAGGATGTTGGTTTAGGCTGGAGGTTTGCAAAGCTTGAAATCTTATATTTTCCTCTGGTGTGTGCTCAAGGGGTAGGGGAGGTGAACAAGGATTGCTAAACGGAGAGTTGGGTACCGTGAAATGGGAAGGTGTGCGTTTCTCTGACAGCATCGTGAACCTGCAGTCACCTCCCTAAAATTTTCATGAGATACTGTAGTATCTGATGTACCAAGTTGCTGTAAATAGGAACGGTCTCTGCTGCAGTGTTGGTCTTGAAAAAACATGTCTAGTGCTGTAGGAAGTGCTGAGCATCCCTTCATGAGCATTTTCCTTCAGCTCCTCAGGCACAGATTTCTGCCTGCCTCCCTCATGGGGAATTTCTGCCATGTTTGCAGACCGTTTTGGGAAAGCTGCTGGGCAAAGAGGAGGTCCCAGAGGGGAAAGAGGCAGAGATGGAACAAGAATGTGACCCTCTGAGCCGTTACTGGTGGCTGCGCTATTTTAAAGTCAAACTTAATTTTTAGCTCTTCATAAACAAATCTTTGTGCCAGCTTTTTATATAGCTCTGAAGTCAGTTGTTGTGGCTGCTGCTCTGCAGCTATATACTTCATGGATGCCACAGGGAGAAGAGCCACCCTCTCCCTCCCAAAATGCTTCTGGGCACTTGGGAGGACCTTTGGAGACGTGCTTTGCAGAGGGACAAACCTTCCAGCTCTTCTGAACATTGCGTGACAGCTTCTTTATCCAGGAGTAAATAGATCTAATGGATGGAGTAAGATGCTGGACCCATTGCAGGTTACTATGGGAGTTGGCCTCCTCCATCCCGTGACCCAAGGGACTGTCTTTGCCCCCAGTACTTTCATATTTGACCTGGAAAGGCAGTATTTGCCCTGGAAATGCAGTGTGCAGCATGGGCAGGGAAGCGGCAAGGATCCCATCTCTCAAGAGAGGGTTAGTGATGTTTAGATTTCTTAGGACGTTATAGCCCTGTTGATTTTAACTTGGAAGCTTCAGTGAAAACCACACACGCTGCTGTGAAAATTCATACTTAGTAACAAGTAAACAAGTGATCGAGCAGTCTGAATCGGGAAATTCCCTCCAGACCTCGCGGGGAGGAGGAGCTTTGCATTTTTCTTGTCCTGTGTTTATTTTTAGTCTTGCCTCTAACATTGCTGATAGTACCATTATAGCCCTGCAGATTAAAATCCCAGCATGGGGTAGAGTTGAAAGAATGATGCTGCAAAGCAGTCAAAACCTCTAGGATTTTGCAGCTGTGTCATGCTACAGGCAATTAATTTAGTCCATTATTTGCCTGCCTGGGTACAGCTCAGTGCCACAGCTCTGTGGAAGTCTTTGATTTCCTTGCACACCTCTTCTGGTCAGAGTTGAAGTCTTCAGTTATGACTCTGTCCTTGTGACTTGAAAGTGCCGTGTCTGTGATGCTAATATTTTGGGTGTAACAGCGGTCTTTTTAGGCCCCTTCCTCCCCTGAATATATTTTGCACTTGCTCTGAGGATATGTTGTGTTTTAGAGTGGAAAGAGAAGGGTTTAAGTCCTATACAGCTCCCATCACTTGTAACCCTTGTCTGAAGCTATCAATAACAGTTGCAGAGTTTTGGGTGGTGTTGGTGAGGACACCCTTGATGGCAGCACCCATCTGCAAGACGATTTTACCCAAGAGCTCTTGGCTTTTCAAGGAGGCCCATTTTTTTTTCCAGGGCTAGCTGTGTTAGTCTGAGTCAACAGAAGGGTATTTGATCTTTAAGTCAAATAATGGTGCTTGGGTTTTCTGAGTCGTCTTTTGCTGGCCATTAGTCAGAGTCCCCAGAGATGGCAGAGGACATTATTCAGGACTGCCTAGTGCCCGAAAACTCTTAGAAATAGCAGTTTCCGTTAACAGCCGGTATGCAGTCTGGATTGTATTGTGGCTATTTGAGAGGAAGCAGTTTCATCAGAAGTAGCTGAATCTAAAGACATTTGTCTTCTGCAGTAATAGAATCTGTACCCGATCCGCAGCAAGAGAGACATCGGAACAGTTACAAATGCCCACCGGCTGCGGAGGTGGGAAGCGTCACCCTTTTTTGTGCAGGTCAAGGCTCAGGCAGCCCGTGCCAGGCAGAGCATCGCCGGCAGAGTCTGGCCACCACGGGGCGAGACCCAGAAACGGGCCATCCAGAGCTGGGCTGCCTTGCCTTGGAGAGGTGCTCATCACCTGGGAACCTGGGTGTCTGCTGCCCTGGCCAGATGTTAATTTGAAGGCAGCTGCTTAGCCCTCTCCTGCACCTTGTAGACATAACTTTAAGGCATACCCTCAAATAGTTATTGAGGAGCCTAATTCTGTATTTTAACCCCCCCCCCCCCCAAGACTAGTTTTCCGTAGCTGTGAGCAGGGGAGCTGTTGCAACCTTGGAGAAAATCCCTGTGTCCCAGGGAGCATGTCCAGGAGACAGCCCATGCTTGCTTGGTGGATGTGGTCTGGTCAAAATAAAGTGATGCAGAGGGCAAAAACCCCTTGTTGACACTCGGCAGTATCATGCTAACCTATATCTTGGTAATTGGTGATGATCCCTGTGAGTCTTCTCATCTTCTGAGTTGATTTGATTCCTGACAAAATGACTTTAGGGTACGTGGGAAGGGTTTGCAGGAGGTTCCCTACCAGCATGTACTATTTGGTGTTTTCATTAGTGGAAGGGACCAGTTAGCAGAACTGGGAGATGGTGGGAACGAGGGGCCCGGCTGTGCCCAGACGTGGTTCTGCTGTGTTAGACCAAAATGTCACAGTGCCGTTGGATTGTGGAGAAGGAGGCTGGTTTAAGGGAGGGAACTTGAAGAACGTGTTTGAAGACAAGACGGACTGCTTTGCTGTTTGGGATTTTTTTTTGTAGACTTCTGCCAAATTTGGGTGCTTAGAGAGCAGCTCTTCTTGGCAAGCATCTGCAGGTTCTGATCAGGCTCCTTATAATTGAACACCCTTCAACAAAACCAGCTTTTTTCCAGATGAACTGGCTGTTGGGTTTGCTTTATTTTTAAACAAAGCAAGATCTCAAGGGGCTGGTGCCTGTTGGAGTCTCTGTGATAACATAGAAAGGTTCTCAGTTAAAATGCAGCTGAAGAATAATTTAAAAATACAACAGTGTGAGCAGGGGTGGTTACAGAAACTGTGGAGATCTGTTTCTTTACTTGGGAGTCTTGGATTAAAGTCTGTTGTTACAAGACAATCCAAATGACAAGTTTTATTCAGTCTCTATTATTCATGCAGTGATTACCTCTTAAGGCTCTGCAGAAATATGTCCTTTTCTAGACTTACAATGAGTAGACAAACACTATATGTTTATACCAAATGCTGGAGGATTTACGGGTAACTACTATGTGGTTTGAAGTAACAATATACACAATGTATTGCAAATGATTCCCTTTTTATATTTGGCCTACGTTCAGTATAAGATCAAATGCAAGAATTTATGGGCTTAAAAAAAATTCTTTCCAATGCTGAAAGCAAAAAGAATGATCTATAATGAAGCTTTACAGTATATAGTATTTTTAAGGGCAATTTTTTTATTTCCTTAATATATTTTCCATGTAAAAGTATGTATTTTGCACTTCAAATAGGATACTGTTGGTTGCACTTACCAGCAAACAGCTGGGGGATTCTAGTGCCTTAACCGCACAGCAGCTGCTAATTAAAAATATATAATTCTACCCTGATTAGCTTATAATGATTATAATCCCCTTAAATTTGATTATTACCACAGCGTGGTAACCTCAGCCACCCCCTGTTTCATTGCGGGGCCTGTGAGTAACAAAACTAGTCATTAAGAACTGATAGCTGGTTCCTGAAGGATTGCTTCCCAAAGAGAAGAGCACAGGGGAATAAAGACGTCCCCTTCCCAAATGTCTTTGGAGGTGCCTGGTTTAAGTTTGTTCTTTTTGCTCGGCTGGTGTTTTGACAGGGGCAGGTTCTTTGGCTGTCCGGGGAAGGGGGAAATCTGGGGAGCTGCAGGCACAAATATTGCGACTCCTGGTCAGAAATCCAGAGCCACTGCGTGCATCTGGATGCAACAGGCAAGGAGCGCACTCTTGCACTTTAGTCTTGACGGTAGTGAATTTTCTTCAATGCTACTTTGGCTTTGACAAGTTTATTCTTGTCTTCTGATATGAATTTTCTTTCTTTTTCTTTTTTTTAAAAAAAACCCAAACCAAAAAAAACCCAAAAAACCAAACCAAAACAACCCACCTGGTCAACTTTGCAAAACATAAAGTCATGCTTTTTAGCCCTAGGATTGCTTTGCTTTCATCTTGTGCCCATCTGCTTATCCTTCGCCACTTTTTTTCTCAGGATATTTTGTAGCTCTTGATAGCAGGGAATGGCCTCTTTCTTTCTTCTGCAGCACCTGGGTGCTTGGGAAATGACATTGTAGGACACAGTAATAATAAATAACTGCTGCTGGAGAGCAGTTTGGGAACCCTGAGTTCTGGGCAATTATTTTCCCCCCTTGCTGCGGTCCTCAGACATGAAAAGGGGCCACGTCAAATGCCTTGTCAGAGAGATGCCCTGATCTGAAAGTATGGCTTCTTAGTGTCACTCAAAGTTCGCCTCTGACTTGGGGATCTGGTATTAATGGAAGAGCTGAAAGGCCGATTTTAATATACACGGGAGAGAATAGAACGTGTCATTAAAAAAAAAAAAAAAGTATCTCCCAGAGCACAAAGAAGTGACTGCATCAGTGCGTTCTTCAGTTAAGTGCTTGGAGAGAGGAGGGCTGGTGCTCGTCCCAGAGCAGCGTGCAGATCGTGGCCGCCGGGGCAGGAGAAGAGCGATGGAGCAGCCGTGCCGGGGCAGGAGTCCGGCTTCTCTGCTGCTCCGGTGACAGCTCCAGCAGCTCTCCCGCTCAGGTCGGTTCGGTCCAAACTCTGCCAGAGTCGGAGATGCTGGCTACCCTTCAGCTCTTGGGTAAGGTCTCCATAGCCCGGTTGCGTGTCATACCAGATCCCAAAATGTTTTGGATGGCAGAGGTATGCTGGCCGGTGCGAACCGAGAATTTGTCCCAAGATCTATGCGTTGGGATAGCCAGCTGGGTCTTTTTTTCAAGCTATTAAATATGAATTATTCTGTATCTCAGATAACAGAGCCTAGATGCCTTACTGTGTAGCTGTATTTCAGAGGTCAGGGTGAGGCTGGGGTGCCTCATATGAGATATATGGGGAAAGAGGTTTGGGTGTTTTTTCCTTAACATTCTTATTATTCCCCTTTGCTATTTTTTGTTTGGTTTTGGCGTTTGGGTTTTGGTTTTGTTTTGTCTTGTTTTTAATTTATTGGGATTGACACCAGCTTTTTATTGGATTTCTAAAAAAGTATATAATTTCTGTAAGATTTTGATGCACAGATGTTCTCTTCCAGTTTCATTCCACCACATATGGACATTTGCATACAAATAAAAGGAAATGTTTTCTGTGTGTCTAGACAATTGATAGCTATTCATTAGGTAAAGTCAGCTAATATAATGCTTGTTAATTTTAAAGCTCTCCTGTGGCTGACAAGGAACCAAAGCTATCGATTAGGGTCTGGGAGATGCAGTTCCTTGCAGCTCTGAAGGATGATCTCTGGTCTGAGAGTCACAAGTCCACTGTCAGCTTGGTCTTGGGTAAAAGAAAATTTTGGTGACTTCTAACTTTCTCTTTAGGCTCAGCCTGGGATGTGAGATGGCTGTGCAAAAAGGACAGAACGATAGAGATTTATGATTCTCTTCAGCAAAGAGGCAACTTACATTGCCATGACATCTTGTATCTCAGAAGAAGTTAATCACAGCTTTTTTCTGTGTTGCTGGGTTACACTGCTTTGAGAAAAAACAGAAACTGCTATGAGCAGTATGAATAGCTGAAACCACAAGTCCCACTGAGATTACAGCCAACTCCTCCTAAAGGAAACGGATTCAACCACCAACATAGTTTTTCATTAGATGATTTTTTTTCTGAGTGAACAAAATACCCCTATTGTGGCATAATTGTTTAGCTTTTGGAGATGTAGGCAGAGTTGCAACTACATGACTGTTTAGAAAAATAATTCAACTTGATGAGGAGGGGAGGGCAAAGAGACATTTGGCTTTCAATTACATTTTGTAGCATGTTGCAGGATAATGCAGCAGGTTTTAATTTTCTCGGTTTCTGTGCTTTTTGGCTCTGCAAGAGCGGGAAGGAGAAAAGTCTGTCTTGCATTTCAGGACAAATCTAAATCTGATGGACAAAAGTTTTGACTATCTGATTGAAACCTTTTGTTGCTGAGACTGAATGACTCTACCAGGCTGGCAGGGCTGGAGTGGTTTCTGTCTCAGATTCATTGTTTTGAACTGTTAAAGTGTATTTACTTGTGGTTAATGGGAGAGTTAATCTTTTCATTATAGGAATATGGTAATGGCTAAAAATCAAGCTGAGATGCGAGGCAAAATGCAGTATGGAAAAGCGGTGGCAGTGGAGTTCATACCCACGGATTTAATTTCATTTAAGCATTTTTTGATTTCTGGTACCTTGACCTTTCAGTATGCCAGAAATGTACCCAGTTCTTCAAGATGTGCAAAATGATGGTGGTTTTGATAGACTTAATTAAACAGGAGATGGCTAAGTTTAGCATGTTAATACTTGTCAACTGAAATTACTTCTGCTTCTTAGCTGAAGGCCCAGAAATTGGTTTGGTCCATTCTTTCCCCACCCTTATATTGACAAAGTACATCGCTCGTCAACAAAAGATGTTACTGTTTCATGTAGATAGGCTCGTCAAAAGGCAATGTTTACTTAGGGGTTTAGGAAGTGCAGGCAGTTAGGAATTTAAAAAATGATTGAAGAACTGAGGATCTCAGATCTGTGGTTGTTAGTGCAAAGAAAAGACAAAGGTTTCCAAAAAGGGTTTGAATATCTACCCGCTGGAAGCATGATGATTTAAGATGCATCAAACTGGGCTAGCACAATCATTTTTAATCCTACAGATCTCAGTTGTGCTCATGTACTGCCTAGGATAAATGTAGCAACCGTACATTAGGAAATTTTAAAATATAGGATTAGCCAGTCAGTATTTCTTTGCAGACTTTTCTCATGGGAGTTGTCTGGCTGGTTGCACCATGATCACAAAATGCCAGACAATGCAAGGATCTTTCCTCCCCTTTTACTTCCATGTCTCCTCACAAAGGCAGTTCCTTGGAGTGGTGGCTGTGGTTTGCTCCTTTTTTCCTAGGAATTTTGTGAGCAAAATCTTGGACTTGCTGGTAAAGTGCTTACTAGTATCAGATCTTTACTGGAAAACTTTCTGGATAAAGCTGTGCTGTGTACATGTTTCAGAATGCCTTTGGAAATTAATAACAAATGAGGGACTGAAATTAATGTCTTGATCTTTTTCAAAAACTGCTGAGCACCTTATGGGTGTTTCCACGGACTTTGCTTGGGGAGTATTTCAATGGCTGCAAACTGTTGGGCTTGAAAACTGCACCACGAGCCTGCCGAGCACGGGGGCTGCCCACGGCTCCTCACCTGCCCGTATTTAAGACTTCTTTTCAGGCAGGCTCTCATCAGAGATTTGGAAAGCACACAGCATGTAGTAGGCACTCTTGAAAGTAAAGAATGTCTTCGCATCACTCTGGATTTAAATACTTTCATTTACTTGGTCTTTAATGTTTTATTAACCATCTAAACCAGTTTAGATCGCAGCTAAAGATTCAGCAGCAAAACCAGATAAACCAGTATGTTTTGCTAAACTGAACGTTTGTTGATAGGAAGATACTCCAAGTGCTCCTGTGTGCTCTTGCAGAGAGCTGGGTTGGTGAGGAACGGAGCGCGGAGCCCTGGCAAGGCAATGCAAAAGGTGACACTCCAAAAGAGATGGAAAGCATCCAGAGATGACATATACTTCAAAAGGAGCAGAATCTAATTAAAATAGTCCATCATGAGGAAATGAGTATGTTGGAGCCTTATTCAGCAAGAGGAATATCGCTTGAGAAACTGATACAAGTAAACTTTGTCTAAATTGCAGAGGAAATTAATATAGACAGTTGATTAAAAATGTGAAAGAGCTTTAAATTTAAAACTTCATAAAAAGGACAAATAAAATGTCATTCCCATAAGCACAGACAGACCTGTGAAAGCCAAATCAAAATGGAAAATAGATAGCAAGTTACTTGTTTAAAAACAAATGAACAAACAAAACCCCCAAACCTGTTAAAAACAATGAAAAATATGCAAATTGCTTTTAGAAGATACAAGGCGGCTTGTGACTGTTGGTGCAGTGGCCCATGTTTGCATGAGATTTTCAAAACTGGTCTGCTACTGCTTCTGGTCACCAGCAGCTCTGGAGCGGGGGGGACCTGTGTTGCCCCGAATTATTTGAGAGCAGCCTTCGCCCCTAGGTCTCTGGCTCCCACGTAGCATGTTTTGCTGGAAGGTGGTTGGGATGGAAGTTCAGGACTACAAGAAACCAAATGTACAGCTTGACTGGAAAGTACCAGTATGCCAATTTAGGCTGTTACACATGGTCTCCTGTACCAGCCAGTCCAACCCACTGGTTCTGGTCCCTCCGTGGCCCTTTCATGTGGTCCCGCTGGGTGCAGGGTGGGTGCAGAGCAGCCCTTCTGGAGCATGGTCTGGTTGTGTTGCAAGGAGGGATGGTTTGACTTCTGCCTTTTCCCGGCGGTGTCAGCAATTCAGAAGCATGCACTGAGGAAAAATCGGAGCGAGGTTGTACAACGCTGCTTCCAGGGGCCTCTGGTGAAGTTCAACCATCCCTGGTCTTGCCTGGAGTAGGAAAGCTGTGTCACGGCGTGGAGCGAGCAGGCGAGCTGTGTCTCAAGGACAGAGCCAGATAACAGAGATAACTCCCATCCAGGCACTTGCAGCAGAAATAATGAGGGTGTTTATATAAATAAAGCTCCCTGCAACTGTGCAAAAATGATAACGCTGCCTCTAAGGCTGCTTGGGGTCCACAGACTTCTGGGTTTTGTTATGGCTTGGAGAAGCACCTCTGATTTTTTTGTTTTAACTACTATAATTGCCTGAGCGTGCATGGTGTTGGGGGTGGCTGTTAACCATTGCAAAGCAAGCAAAGTTGTTTTAATCAACTCGTGTAGCTTTTAAATAGAGGGATTTGCATAACGTTTATTTATTTATATGGTTTTTGAGGCAGAAGAATTAAATCTGCCGTGCTTTGAGGTGCAAACTGATTGTCCCATATCTGCAACAAGATCACTCTTCTCTGAACTGGGCCTGATGGGCACATCAGCAGCAGATTGTGGAGCCAGCATTTGTCAATGGCCCTGGCGTACCAGAGCCAGGTCAAATCTGGAGGCAGAGGCTCAAGAATTAACATGGAAAACGCCTGGGATTTGCAGTAGTGTAGTACATATACCTGCGTGACAAGGGGGTCTGGGTGTGAGACTCTTCACATCCACATCTCACAGTGTTCCTATTATCACACCGCCTCAGGAAGGGTCAGGGCAAGGCTATTTGTATTGATAAAGAAATGTCAGCATGTATCATACGGAAATGTGTGTGTATTATTTATTTTTATACATACACGTGCACACACACACACACACATACGTGTGAAATCTCTATCCTGTTTCTTGGGAGCCAACTTTGTTCTGTTGTGCTGTACGAGAAAGTATTTGTCAAACTGAAGGTAATCGTGATGCAAGTCCCCAAAGCAATAAAAGAGGTTCAACATGCACAGCTGCTCTGAATGTAATAAACTGTGTCTCAGGGCTGTGGGTGTTTCATGGGGAAAGTGGGGGCATGAGTATCTGGGGTTTGTTTTGGTATTTTTTGTTTTATGCAGTTTCTTCATCGCACTCTTTAAAACGAATGCATGTGCTTGTCAACCTGCAATGTTTTTTTTCTAAGTACACACTGTAGCAGGAAGATGAAGGTGTCTCCTACAGAAGCTAGGTTTGTTCTTTCATGTTGCAGAGGCAATTTAAATAGTCTGGAGGGCTGCTCCAAGGAGGACACCCATCAAAGGGGAAAACTAGGTAAGCAAATGTGAGCTGGGCACCTCATGAGCTGAATTCCTGGTAAATCTGGGGGAGAAGAGGGGTTACCTAATTGTAAATGGCAGCATGCTTCCATTTGGAGAAGGCTAATTACTATTCAGGAGGTAGGATGGGATGTGTATAACTTTACCCACTGAAATCTCTGTAGTCTTCCTAGGATAATTTTTCTGCTGTGTGCACAAGTACAGCTGAACCTTATATAAATGGCTTCTCGAGCTGAGGGCAGGCTGGTATCCCAGCTCTTGGGTGATCAGAGAAGGTGCAAGATCCTTTCTGTACAGAGACATTTGGGAATTTCACTCCAGAAGTACATAGTGCGGATTTTCTGAAGTCATAACATCACGACACCACCAACACTTTACCAAAGAAGTTTTTGTAGTGCCTTTACCAAAACTCCTTAAAAAGAAAAGCAACCAGCCTATTCACAAATACGTAAGTGATGGTCTTCCAGCAGAGCTTCTATGTGCAGCAGCGTCCAAAGGTTTTTTGGACAGGTATCCATCAGCACACATGGTCCTGTCTCAGGGCAAGTGTTGAGATTATCAGTCCCTGCCCAGCTCAGGCATGGGGACTCCCACAGTATCACGTTTGTTATATTTGAAATTTTACTTGACTGCAGGTAAATGAGAAAGTTTGCTATGGAACTTGTTCACTGGGACTGCGTTTTTTCTTTGCCATCCATCTTCACCCACTGTGTTTTCCTTGTTGCCAAACTGGATTCTTATAGGGTGATATTCATCCCTCTCACCCCTGAGGAGTATATTAGGTTAGGTTTTGGGTACCTGCCAGCGTTGGAGATAGCTGGGTTAGTCCCAAGCAATCCATTACAATTTGCATACTGATGAAGGTGGGGCACTGTCTCTCATTTAATGTCGTGAAGTGAAATAATTGTTTTCCAACCGAGTGACCTGACATGACTTTATAATTAATTTTGTAATTGGTGGAACACATATTTTCTAATGACACCAGTCACTTGTCAGCCAGGACACAATGTTGTATTTACTACCAGATTGCTGCTTTTGACTAAAATCAACAGTTCCACTCTGTGAGCACTGGATGATCCATGACACTGTGTCGCCTGTGCCTCAGAGTACTATTTAATTGACTTACAGGGTTTACTCTGAAGTTGTTGGCTAGCCTTGTAAACACCACTTCTCTGAAAAATCATACGTTGTAGCTGGCAAGCTCAGTATAATTTTTGTGTGAAGTATTTTATTTTTTTTAATGTTTGCAGGTGTGCCTTTGCCCACTTCCCAGGGGAAAGTCATGTTCTTGTAGCGTTGCGAAGCAGTGTCGTTTCTGCTGCGGGGCACTGTTGTGTGCAGGAAGGACTGTTGATGTAGTAAAGTCTTTATGTATGTAGATATCTATATGTCGCATCTCCAGCTCTGCTGAGCTAAAAGGCATCTCGTGCCAAGAGCTGCTGAGAGGTCACCAGTAGCTTCTCAGGGCGATGCTCAGCTCAGCACTGGGCACGAAGTAGCCAAGCAGAGCGTGGCCATCCTTGTGATGGGTGAGAAAATAGAATAGGCAGGAGACATTAGCATTGATTTGTTGGATAAGGATTGTTTATCCAACAAATCAAATCTGATAGAGGGGGAAAGTTGATTTCCGCAGGTGATTTCCAGGTTTTCTGTTTTGTTGGGAGTTTATGCTTAAAACTGTTCTTATTTCTAGTATTTGTTATCTTTCCCATCAGGGAAACCACTTTGTGTTTAGCAAAAGGGTGAGGCAGAAGCACCTTTGATGAAAATGTTGGTTCTAAGCCATTTTGTTACAAATCAGTGCAAGTTCCAGCAGCACTTAGCGATTTTGCTTGCAACTGTCAGCACACAACCTGAGTGATGTGCAGAAACCACTGGGAATTGAACTACAGAAGTGCTTAAATAAGAAACTATCACCATGTAGGTGAGGATCTTGTGTGGTGGAAAGTAAATGAAGGGTCTCCTCGTACAGGCAGGATTTTACAATGTGAAAAGGCATCTTTTGGGGACTGGACCCATGTGCACTAGGACACAGGTCTGTGGTGGCTGGAGATGTCCCCTCCTGGGCCACCAGGTCCGTGGGGAGCCAGAGGGAGGGTGTCCTGCTGTCCGGTGTGGCAGTTTGTCCTCATGGATGGGTCATGCCAGTCTGCAGGGTGGGGATGGGGGCAAGTTGAGTTTGGGGTGTGTTTTGTCCTACTACTGTCCCAGCGAGCTGATGGGGTTTATATCCTCTTCAGTCCCGTGAGAAGCTGTTTTGGTCTGGTTTTGCGCTCAACCTAGCTTTAACCAGTACTGTGTCAAGTGTAAGCGGGTATTTGAGCATGGATCTTTGCAGAGATGACCAGAGACAAAGGTTCCTGACCTAGGCTGTGGTGGAGGAAAGCTTCAATCAAAAGGCTTAGTTTGTTTTTTGCGTTTCCCAGACTATGTGGCTGAAAGCGCCTTCCTGCTCCATCCACACGAACGTTTCTCTCGCATGACTGTAACTGAGGGAAGCCTTGGAAAAGGCCCGTACGGGCATGACCACACGTGTGTGAGGTGTAATTAATGGCATCCTCGTAGCAGTCCTGAGTCATCCCGTGTTACCTCCCTGCAGCACCGCTCTGAGCAGCGAAGGGGACCCAGAGCGGCCGAGCCGTTGCCTGCATCTCTCCTCCCCGTCCCGCAGGCAGCGATGCCGCTGTGAGGGCGTGTGTCCCTTCTCGGGGACCCGCCGGTCCCTCGGTACCCACATCGCTCAGCGCTGCCGCATCCGAGCTCTGCGGGAGGGCATCGCCATCAGGCAATGAGTTTGTTAGGTCTCAGCTGACTTAGCTGGTGCTCGTCATGCAAAGGGGAGGACGCACCTGTCAAAATAGGGCCAAAGTGCTGGTACTTGAGAAAGAGGGGTTTGTGTGCTTTCCTTTAGCAGCGTGGTCTTTTCACATGCTGTCCCGTGTGCTCTCCCAGCATCAGTGTTTGCTGCCCTGGCCAGATCTGGTATAAAATAACCCCTTTTGCTGAGCTATTTTCCCTGCCACCTCTGTACCCTTATTTTCTGTGTGGCTGCACAAACATTTGACGTAACACAAACAGTGTTAGGAATGGGTCAGACAAAACTGGGATTACTGCTTCCCCCACCCCCAGTGACAATTTTGGTTTTGATGCACATCAGACTACCACCTAAGGGAAGGGGAACAGAGCCGAGAGCTTCAATACTTGCCAAAGATATGCTATCGCCATGAAGAATGTATCGACTGTTGAAAGGTAAGGGAGGGTGAAGTTAACTCTGGGAAAAATAGCTGGTATTTCAGTTTTCAAGGTGTGAGGAAATTCTTATTTTACCTAGTGCTAATTTGTGAATTATAACCAGATGAGTGTGACTTGAAATTCAGGAATGGCATATACAACACTCTTGATGGATGCTATGCATTTCATTTCAACCACATAACCTGCCTTGGGCTTGTTTTTAACATATCCCTTTGAGTTGAACATTTTTCTGGAGGTCTCTTTAACTTTGGGTGGCCTGCATGGATTGTAACAACCCAGCACAGTAGGGATGAGTAATACGAGAGTCAGTGTTATTTCTGAATTTCCTTGTCTTTGAAGACTGAGGTCAGATACTCTGTTCTTCTGGCTGCAGTCAAAGCCCATGGTTTGATTTTTCTTGAATATATATGTGTATTTCAAGTCTGTGCTCTCCCTTAAGTGGTTTGTTAGCCTTTTAGAGGTTTTATTTCTTCTTCCTTTAAGAAAATAAGTTGGAAGCATCTGTGTGACTCCAGTTGCTTTCGAAGTCTCATTGGGAGGAAAGGGTTGAAGGAGAGCTGTGGTGTTAAGTGACATTGGGACTTCATCCTGATTGCGTGTTCGGGGTAGCTTTTGCTCCAGCAAAGTGCTCTCTCCCAGTGGTCTGGCAGCAGCAACTCAACAATACTGGGCATTTTACTGTCAAGTAAACGTAAAATGCAAGCAGCTGTTGTGCAAGGGTGCCCCATTAATGCCAGTCACTCCAAACCTTGCTTTTATGGAGGATGCTTGGCCCAAGCAAGAAACCTGTTATCAAACAGACTGAGCCTACCTTCTGCTGAGGCAGGGCTCTGCTGTGGATTGCCTTGGGAGCAGCCTGCAAAGTGCCTGTCGGAAAATTGGAGCAGATTTTTTTCTACAGGACTAATGCAAAAGTGTAAAAACAATTGAAGTGTGAGGTGTCTGCAGCAAGATGGTGCAGAGGAGGATGGGATGTCTCTGCATGTCTGGGGGTCTGGGACAGAAATGCTGAAGAGGTGGGAATCTTGCTTTCGGACCTTTTTCCAAGATGCTACAATTAACTTTCATGTTCATTGACATTTACCCCATCCCTCTCTTAAAAAGACACAGAAATGCAAAACCGTCACACCAGCATCTGCTTGAATACTGCTCGTGCATTTGTGTCATGCTTGTGAAATCTTATTCTTAGTTTAAAATGTTTGTATAAACTATCACAGCTTTGGACTAACTGGTTGCCTCTGCCAGACAATCTCAGTTGTACCACATCTGTGCTTGGCTTGTGTTGGGAGAGCTCGTTCTTGATTAAAAAAAAAGTACTTAAGTGTAGGGT
>NW_010972438.1:7652130-7796029 GCF_000737465.1 Haliaeetus leucocephalus
AAAAAAAAAAAAGGGGGGGGGGGGGATGGACACGGACACGACCTGTTGTTTCATTTTGTGTGACAGCTCTTAAATGGGAAATTTCTTTTTCCCCTTCACTTTTTTTTTTTTTTTTAATGTTGCATGGTTATGGTCCTGCCCATCTGGCAACTTCAGCTAAGGTTGCCTAGGACTTTGCTAGATCTCGGAGTGGGAAGTTGAATTTTTTGTGTGACGGTTCTGGGAGAGATGTACCTGTTGGTTTGTGGTCCCCAACCTCCTGGAAATATCTAATTACCCAGATTTAAGAACAGGTCTGTGGGAAGAAGTTTCTCACAGAAGCTGGTTTTGCTTATCGTTTTGCTGCAGTTACATGGACTTTGATTTCTTTTTTCTTTTTTTAAAAGAGTGAAACTGAATAAGAAGTTAGTTATTGTATTTCATTGGTGTTTCCTCTGCAACAGTTCATTTATTATGTATAAATGCAGTGTTATGTATTCCAGGTAATTTATATAATTACTGTGCCATTAAGCTTGTCTAGTTAGAATCAACAAAATTAGAAAATGTGAAATTCGAGTGTCTGCAGTAGTGGTTGCCTGGTTATGTTATATCCTGTATGGGATTCCTGTGTGAGATCCTTCCTTTCTCTTTTTTGTGCATGAACCTTTAACACCAGCATGAGTTGCATTAAAGCTAAATGATTAAACAGGAAAAACATTTGATTGGAATGACATATATGTAAAACATGACTTCTTTAGTGATGTTATTAGAATATTTAATGTTTTCATTTCCTGGCCTCTGGGAATTTAACTATGCAGCCTTAACACTGCACTCCAAAGGAAACAGGGAATGGTTTCCCCCTTGTTAATTTGCAGAGCTCCTTGCCACAGGGTATTACTGAGGGCCAAAATTCAACGTCTGAGGCGATGCCAGTAATTAAATATACACGAACTGTTGGAGCAACGGAGATTAAGGCAAAAAGCCACCCAAAACAAAATCCAGCCCTTTGAATTTAAGAATATTGGATGGGGTATGGCTCCATGCTGCTTCAGGATATAAATCAATATTAAGTCTGGATTTGGGAAGAAGGCTTCTCAGGAGCACTTTAGGAGGCATTGCTGTCACTACTCCACCCAGTGTCCTGTGTCTTTTCTGGTCCAGCTGGGATGCTCTTGTCTGCCAGCGGTGATGTTTAGCACGGAGCATCAAAGCATTGAGGGTTTATAAAAGAGAAGGGATTCCTCCTTCCATTCTTCACCTTTACTGGAGCTATTTTCAGCTCCTTCCTAGATGCTGTTTAAATCCCAAGACTCAGTGTTTGGTCATTTGTTACCTGTCTGTGTTCGCTTGTGCCAGATCCAGGGTTTCCACCTAAACAGCAAGATACAATTAGGGACCGCAGGAGTGTGGTAGTGCTGGGGGGATGGATATCCATCCCAGTTACCGACGGATGGGAAATTCTGCTGAGCTGTTTAAAGAATAATAATCTGAAATGTTTAAAATATCTTTGTCTTTATGGGTTTTATGTGGCCATCAGTCATCATACCACTGTGCTTCTGCATGAAATCACAGCAGTGGGAATATTTCTGAGTGTTTTCAGCCAAGGACTATAAGGCAGCCCAATGTCATGGATGTCCTGAATTCTCCCACACTTCCCTCTCAGCTGTTGTCCAAGACCTGATGGCTCTTACTTCATTTTAAAATCTCTCAAATAAGGCATGTGCCAATCTTCAAGCTTGAATTTAACCTTTTGCCTGAATTTCCAGGAGTTGCTGCCTTTATGCTGGGCCAGCGACGCAGGTCTGGTGCCTGAGAGTGCAGGGCAGGACCTCTGCTCTCAGGGCAAACATATCACTTCTGAAAAGGAGGTATGTTCATGCACTGCAAGTTTGCTCCAGCTTGTTTGGAAGCATTGTCAAGCCAAGCTTTGCTGAGGTTTAAACCTGCTTTTTGACTGTGTTTTCTTTGGAGTTTTTTGATTCATTAGATTATAAAAACTTGGTGGATGAAAGTGGGTTGGATTCCAGCTGGCACCAAAAAAAACCCCAAACCTGTGATTTTTTTTTTTCTTTTTTTTTCTTTTTTCCCCCTTCATCCAGTATTTTGCCAAAGTACTGTTTTCTTCAGACTTGGTCTTAGAAAAAGTATTCTTCTGCAGGAGTTAAAACTGGTTCATTCAGCCTTTAGGCCTTTCTTAGCTCCATAGTGGTTTTTATCAGTTCCAGTCTGAGAGCACAGTGCCCTTTTCCTTGCAAGAAAATGTGAAAATGTGAAGTGGTAAGGGGGGGTGGGGGGAAAGAGAAGCAATGTTATTTCTTCCCTGAAGTCATCACCTACAGAGCCGATACGGGTGGCATTTTAATAGATGAGGTGCTCCCCATCCAATATTGTGATAGAAATTCATTGTGTGCAGAATCAGTGAAGTTGGGAAATAAAAAGCAAAAAAAAAAAAAAAAAAAAAAAGAAAAAGATTGATTTGTGTTGGAAAGAGGGGGAAGGGCAAAATGTAATAAATTGGACTGTTAAATGTTCGGTGATTTAATGGGGTCTTGTCAGCCTCATCTAAGAGCTCTTGGATCCTAATAAAATAATTCAAAACAGGATTAATCTCAGGAAATTAGGGTGACACAACCATCAGTTTAGGTACAACAATTTGCCTTTCTAATGTGCGTACTTTGCTTCTGTGGAGAATAATTGATCAGGCTTCAGCATCTGAGCAATTGCCTCAGTTTATTATTTAGCTGTGCTGGTTTCTGTGTGTGAAATCTCCCCTTTCCCACAAATCCAGCCTGTGGAGTCAGCCTTGGGGAAAGAAATGACTTCAGAGCTTTGAAAAAACAAAAGTGCAAACTTTAACAAATTTCATCTTGGCCAAAAGCATTTAATACCAAGAATATTGTAAATGCTTTCTGTTGGAATGACTCCCTCTGGGCTGCTAATCTGGGAGCAATCCAGGCGTTTGCTTCTGACCTTACCCCCTTCCTGGAGATCCACGCACGTTACTCATGAGAGAACAAGACGGGGGAAGGAGGGGCTGGTAGAGCTGTTGTTTTCCAGAGGAAATGAAGTAATGTCACTTTTGGTAGGAATTACAGGCTCTGCAACATCTTTAGAAAAGGTGACACTCCTCAGAAAGGAAAAACAGCTGACGAAACGTCTTGAAGGCACCTTGAATGTTTGCGTGCTTTCTTCTTTACCAGCAGTGCAGGCTGGCTGTAGTTTTATATGTGAGCTGGTAGTAGATAATTTTATCACTTTATCCCTTTGCTTGTTTACCGGTAGATGGCAAAGACATCCCCCAGGATTAATTTACCAAGTTTACATCTGCAGGAGCAGGACGTGGGGCTGTGAGATCCCTGGGGAATGGGGAAGGTGGCCCTTAGTGTCCGTACAGACTGTGGTGTGATGTGGTCCCACCTCACCTGGGAGCCTTCAGCCTGTCTCCGCTAGAAATCTCGCATAGTCAGCATTTTTATGTTATTTTTTAAGAGAATCCAGTGGACCTGGCGGGTGCTGCTCCATCCTCAGGCACCCACATGGACCCGTTGGACGGGTTTCTACCTGCGGAGCTCTGTTGCTTCGGCACTGTTTGAATAGGGAGAGCATTTAAAAAGCTTTTAGCCTTGGCAACGGTGTGCAAACGGTGTCGAAGCCAAAGATCGGTCTCCTGCAAACAGCAGCTTTGGGAGCCGTCAGGAGTTTTTGATATCTGCAGCAGGTCCTCGCTTCTGCTGCAGCAACACGCTCCTTGGGACTGTGCTGGAGGCTGGGGCTCGCCGGGGAGAGCTTTTGTTTTGCTGAAGATAGCCATGCTGGCATTCCCTCAGCCGATTTAAGTGATCAGCTGCCTTTTTTTAAAAAAATTTTTTTTCCTTCTTTTTTTTTTTTCCCCTGTATGTAATGTTTCAGTTCAGTGTTTGTGAAGCCAGGCAGTTTTATGTACTTGGTTTTTGGAACTAATAAAAACTTATAATATTCCTCCCCTGAGCCCACGGCAGCCAGGCAGTATGGTGCAACTCCTAGAAGGGGCTGAGTGTGTGATGGTGCGTTGGGGATGTTTGAGTGTTCGGGGCTGTTTGTCCTCAGTTTGCTCCAGATCAGCCCGGCATCATTAGCATTTTCAACGAGCACTTGGCCTTTTGATGCAAAGCCTCTGCATACCCTGTGACCTGTGCAGGGGGGACCTTCTGCGGCACATCACTTGGGAAGGCTCAGGAAAGGTTAACAGAACTGTTTATCCATTTTTTGCTCAATTTTTTACTTCTTCCTGTCTTTCCTGTTCTTACCCAGCCGCTCAGCTATCGGGGGAGAAAAAAAACCACAACAGGTTTCCTTGCAATATTGGTTTGAATGTTCTGGAAAACAGGAATCGTGAGTCATCGGTCCCAAATTAACGCTTGTGTGCGAGGCTGAAATGACATGTAAGAGATGGGTCACCTCTGGAGACAGGAAGAGTGTGGTATCGCGCTCATAACTCTCAAGGCTACAGTTCAGCTTGTGTCGGCTCTTCCGTTTATAAAATTCTCATTGGAGAGGCTTGTAAACACCTCTGTGTACATTAGTCTCACTCTGGAATTGAGGGTTTCAGCCTGGGAACAGGTTTTATAAACAAACAGCCCTCTTCTGTTGCTCTTACACTTTAAAACTCAGCATGTACAAGTTTCTTTACATGTCCTTGGAGCCTGCAGAGATCAGCAGTTTCTGGAGGAATTTGTTCTGCCAGGTTTCTTTTGAAAAATGTAAATACAAGCCACGGGTTTGAGATGGTTTTCTGGATTTCAAGTCTCGAGGGTCTGGTTCTGACCTACTTGCTAGCATTAGGAGCAACGGGTTTCTCTCATCTTCCAGGAAATTTTTGCGGGTTTAAGGACACTGGTTTTTCTTTTTTCTTTTTTTTCTTTTTTTTTTTTTTACCTCATTTTTTCCTTTCCCCCATGTGCCCACCTTTTCCAGACCCTGCCTTCCTCACAGCAAAGCAGGCTGATGCAGATGGACCTATGATCTCCTCCATCCAAGTCACCTGGGCTGATGTTAATACTGAGCATGGGAGCTGGAGGAGCAGGCACTGCCCTCAGGCTGAGTGTTCATTTAATCCTCTGATTTGCTTAACGCAAAACTATCTCCGGTTGTGTGTAAATGTCCTTGTCTCCACACATTGATGGAGCCAGAAGAGGTTACTCCATCCAGCTTTAATTACGTCCCATGACAAGGAGGTCCGTGAGGGTCCTGTACCAATTTCTGCCCAAATTAAGGGGTATCTTGGCTGAGCAGAGGCCTCTCTTACTTATACAGTTCTCTCTTGGTAACTTTGCTCAGCTACTGTATACCACAGTCAGGCACTACTGGTTTTGGCTTTCTTTCTTGGCAGAACAAGAATAGGACAATATTTACACACCTTTTCTGTCCATTGTGAGATCATTATTTTTTCTGTAGTGCTTGACCTTTGTCGTTTTGGTAACCAGGATTGACCTGAAGGGTGTTGATTTAATCAGGCCTTGGAGCCCTAATTGGTTGGTATTGTTTAAGGAGCCAAAAAAAGCCCCAGAACCTACCTAGGTTAAAAACAAGTATCCCAAGTCAAGATGAAATTCCTCCTTCACTGAAATGTGGTTTGGAAAAATATTTCACCACTACAACTCCTTTCAAGAGGTTGACCTTGGATCGTTAATCTTAAAAATATGCACTGCAGATGAGGGTTTTTTTTTCTAGGGAGGGAAGAAATGCCACGTTTCTCAAAGCACCTCCCTGGAATTAGGGGAGACAAAACCAAAACCCAGAGTGGTTGATAAATGGAGTACTGGCTAATCCAGGAGTGACAAGAATTTAATGCCATCAGAATTGGCTTTATTGTGTTAATTTGCTATTTTTTCCTTGCTCTCCTATTATTCTTGTTGCAATTTGCCATCCATCAATGTGTGCATGTTAGTAAGCGCTTTAATTCTGCGCGAAATGATAAAGCTGCAGCCTTGGAATTTGAAATACTTCATGTTTAGCCTCCACTAACGTACCTTATATCCACGCTTCCTCCCGGCTGCTCGGCTCAGGTGGCCTGAAACCCTCTGCCAAGCATTTGGAACAATTCACTTTTTGGTATCTCAGAAACTGCTAACGAGGCTGCCAATTTAGCATCTGGTGCAGCACAGTCCCACGATGCAGCCCGCCGCGTGCTGGGTGGTACTGGGTGATGAAGACAGGAACATTCCCGGGGAGGGAGGGAGCGGAGCCGTGATTTTTGGCAGGTTTGGATCGCTGTCGGATGAGCTCCACAGGAGCGGAGATGGTCACTCGCTCGGGCCATAAAATGGCTGGAAAATGCCACTTTGGATGCTGGAGATGGGCTTTGAGGGTTCGGTTGGATTACAGCTGCAACTGCCTCGACTGCTTTGAAGTGGTGGTGGAGCCGGGTGTGCCGTTGGCGGGCCACGTGCAGGGGAGATCTCTCCATCTGAACACAGTTCGCGGTGGATGGTTTCAACCATCCAAAGAAAACCAGACTGCTCTGGGTCAGGCGAGGGTGCCCTCCCCGCCTTGGCGTCTGGATACTCAGCCACTGCTGCACGCTGGTGCCAGCTAAACCTGCTTTCATCTCTCCCTGTTTGTTTCAGTAATCTGATCTTCCTAAATACATTTTCCTATAATTATATTTTTGCTCCCCAACCCTATGTACCAGCCAGCTCTGTTAAAGCAGGAGGGCAGTGCTGGAGGTGTAAAGCAGGGGTTGCCTGCGCTCCTGGACGCGGTGGTGAACTGGATACGCCGGGTATCTGAATATGTTAAACGCAGGGAACTAATGGAGAGTTAGAACCGAGACCAGAAATAAGCATGTTGGCTAGGAGGAAGGTGATCAGTAGAGGAAACAAAAGCTTTTAAAGCCAGGGGATGAAATAAAGAGGAGAGCTCACTTGCCACAGCATGGCTGTGCATTCAGGAGAAGGAAGATGCAGAGTCCTTGGTCCTTCTGGGGAGCGATGTGTGGGGCTGGAGGGCTCAGAGGGGACCAAGAAGAGGCATGTGGGGCTTTGAGGGGACCGAGGAAAGGTGTGTGGGGCTAGAGGGCTCGGCAGGGACCGAGGAGAGGCACAGGGGTCTCCTTGGGCAGGGGTCTGACTCTGCACCGGGCTACGAGTGGGAGCTGCAAACCTCAAATGCCAGGCAGGCAGCCAGGTGTCGAAATGTTCTTCCTTGGGCTGAGGAGGAGAGAGGTTAAAGCAATAGCTGTTCTCCTCCGGCGCTGGCCGGTGAGCCCCCGGGGTGCGAGTTGTTCTGGTTTTTAATTAAAAAAAATGTATGTTTCTGTAAATGCTCTTGGGGGTGGGTATCATTGAAAATGTGCTCTTTGTTAAGGTTCTTGCTGATAGTGGAAATTGGAGGTGACTAATTTCTAGAGTGTTTCGTCTTTTATTGGCCACAGATAAGGAAGGAAGCAGGGCTTGTCACGGCATTTACCGCTGGGGTGGCAGTTCCCAGATTTTACCCTGTGAAAAGTGCATGTCATTTCCAGTTACGCTTTACAAAAGGGTGAGGAAATTTCTGTGTATTTATCAAGGAGTTTTGTTTTCCAGTCTTTTTTTCAGTTTTGAGAACTATTTTGCAGGACTAAGTTTTTGTGGAAGAACGTGTTGGGTTTTTATAGGTTAAAAAGTACTTACAACGTGGCACCGAAATTGCTATGTGGGACCGGGTTTGACTGAAAATGAGAGCTGTGCTTTGAATCCCACAGACGATGGACTTCCACTCACAATGTACGGCATGAACTGTTGCGTGCGGTTGGTGTTATTCCCACTTCATCTTCAGAGAAACTGGGAGGTGGAGAGGACTCGGGTGGTTTTTCTAGATGAGTGTTTCTTTGGAAATCGTGTCCCAACAGGTGGTAGAGCTACAACAGCATTTGCTGCTTCTGTTTCTTGACTTTATTGCAGGGATCCTTGGTAGGAAAACACTCACGGGGGGACCGGGGAGCCTGTTGCGGGGTTGGGGAGGCATCGTGCAGACGGACCGACGTGCAGAGCCTCTCACAGGGGTGGTGGTACTCACCCTGCTGTGCCCCACGGAAAGAGATGGGAAGACGAGATAGTCTTTGAGTCAGTGTGAGTGTCCACGTACGGCAGACGCGCACGCCTGCAAAGGTGGCTCCCGAGCAGGCATTTCTATCAAAGCTAGCCTATGAGGACTTCTTTTGGTTTAACAGTGAAAAATACAGTTAAACTGGAGACCTGCCTAAATGCCCTTACACGTGGGGGGGGTGTGTTTGCTCTGCTCAGAGCTGCAAGTCCCCAAGTCTCGTTTGTGTGGTTTAAGTGCTTGTGGATAAATCACACTAATTGGGACGCTGGGCAGAGCACATTTAAATGAACGCAATAAGGAGCTGCGTAATTAGGAGCCTTTCAAAAAATACTAAAGGAATCATTAGACTTTCTCTGACCCTAATGGAAAATAGTAAATGCTATTTTTTGCTTGTAGTTTTGCACCTTCAAACTACTTTTCATGTACCAAAATTGAGAAGGCGATGGGTCACGGCAAGTCTCTAAATTCCCTCTTGATTCTGTTCTGTAGAGGCAAAGTTATGTCAGAAATGTCCAACTGTAGACAAAGTTGCACCCGCGCAGTCTGTCTGGCAGGATTGATTCCCTTGGCCGGCTGAGCTATCTGTTGGCAGCCCCGGCCCTGCTCGTGTCTGGCAGCGGTGCTGCTGTCTCTTCCCAAAGGAGGGGCTGGAATTCACAACCTGCTGATGAACATTCACGGGCCTGTCCAGGGAGGAGACAGGTTTATCGTGCACGGGTACACGAGTGCCTGAAGGTCAGCAGTAGGACGCCCATTAGAGCTGCTTGGTGTACTCCTGGCCTCTACTTTATTAGGCTCTGTTAAAACTAACAAAGGTGATCCTGAATTTTGAATTACACTGCCAGATATCTGCATATGTGTTCCTTTCCTCCTCCACCAGATCCTAATGACTTCATATATTTTAGTAGATGAAAATACTGAACTAGCACTTGAATGAGACTTAGAGTTTGAGCCAGTGGGTAGAAATTGTAGCCATGGGTTAAATCCCATTTTCTTCCCTCCAAGATATTGCTTCTCCCCACCTCTTTCACTGGAAGGGATACCTCAGATGCTACATGCAGATGCTGTCCGGAATCTTACCTAGTGCGCTACTGCTGAGAAGCAGGACCGCAGCCCTCTTAAAGTCGGTGGCGAAACCAAACTGAATGCGATAGAGTTCCTTGAGATTTACTGCACACATATAAATATTTGATTATGAAATATGACATGCACATATGTAAATATTTGCCTAAATGAAGTGGCCTGAACTTGCTGTCACCAAGGAAGGCTTGCTCTTCTTGGGTTTGTGCAAGGGTGTCGTGGGAATAAGGGTACCTGACACCGAGCACTTGGCTATGAGAAGGATGATTTGTAACATGGAGGAATTAATTTCTAATGAAAGGGGAAACCTCGAGGGAGAAGGCAGAGAATTTGTAAATCAGGAGAGGTGGAAGTTCAGCCCTTGCAAAAATAGGCAACCAATGGAGTGATAAAGAGGAGAGGTTAAAACAACGCAGATGCAATTGGAAAAGCTGCGTGGACTGGGGAGACAGGCATGTTAGAAGATGCCCTGAAAAAAATAAATAAGAAACAGAAAAAGGAAACTTTTTTAAAAAATCTTTTTATTCCCATCTATCTTGTGCCAGGTTCCAGTTTGATTTCTGTGTGCACCTGTGACCCTGTTATGGCTAATTAAGGTCTGAGCAGGCAAAGGTCTGCTGGAATGGAAACATTGGGAAATTAGAATTTTTTTTTAAATGCTGGTTTATTTGGATGAATGGTTTTAAGTTTTTAATGTGTGAATGCATTTCTGAATATATATGGAGTGTTACACATCTATGTGAACTGTTTCTACCATATTATTTCCTATTTTTAATGCTTGAGGCCTCATTAAAATGGGGTTTATGGAAATGTTTGTTCACACACACTTATATAAAATGGGCATGCATGTAATTATCCATTTCAAAATGAAGCTAGCAAATGCCAATTTCACATTGTAGTGTAACAGAAGTCTGTGTTTTGGTTTTTTTTTTTTTTTTTTTTTTTTCTTCTTTTTTTTTTTCCACTTAGAGCCCCATGCAGCCCCTGCCTTTGTTCTCCTGGCTTACTCGCTCATTACTGCTTGCATCTCCAGGTTGCAAAAAAACAGTCAAATGCTGTGGTCATTCATCTCTGAAAGCCTCTAATGAGCTTATCAGGAAAGAACTATAAATATATATCTTGTACCCCTCTTGCACTTGGAAATGCTTCCTCAGGCCATGAATAATTAGGTTGGCCCACCTAAGCTAATTACAAGCTGTCTCACCATTCAAAATACCTTCTGGGTAACATTGTTAGGACTCTCTTACCAGGTTAAAGGGTTCTCTGTACTCTGAATATTAGGTTGACCTTTACCACCGTGACCAAAAATGCACTGTATGGGACCTTCTGCCATGCCAATTTGTGATTTGTTTACTACTAAGAGCATCATCTTTCCTCTTCTTTGAATGGGGAGCTCAGAGGGAAAGGGCAAAGCTTGTCTTGATCAGGTACTTTGGAGTCCATCCGTGGGCTCAACAGTGCAACTGTGAAAACTTCTTTGTGAGTCTTTTGAATTGCAAGGTGGAAGCAAGCAAGTCCTTAATGTCCCTGGTTGTATTTAAAGCCCACTGCAAAATTTGATCATTTGCGCTTCTGATGTGATTACCTTTCAGATCTGCTCAGTGTTGTCTGGCAAACTTAACTCACCCGCTTATCTTCAAGAAAACAAATGTACCAGTTATTGCCTACTAGAAAATACGAGTTGAGCTGTGTGTGTTTTCTTCTTTTCAGTGGGCTTGCTGTGATTTTGTTTTGACAGATTGAGCTGTGTTTCACTTTGCTTTCATTTTTCACCCTGTCAAAAGAATTTTTAGTGCATTTTTTTTTTCTTCCCCTGCCTCTTGCTGTCTGTATGGATCAGTGCATTGAAGCAGTGACTCCTTCTTCTCTGCATTGCTGGTTTGCAGCTTCCCGTGCTGCAGAGACCTGAGTTGAACCTTCCCGATGGGAAGCTCAGGTCAAACCTTGGTCGTCTCAGTGGGCAGCATCTTCTGCCATGGGCAGGACATGCAGGAGAGGTGGGTGAGCCTCCAAGTGGGGGAACGTCTTAAGCAATCTGCAAGTTTTCTTTATTTTTCACTTGACTTGTGCTGTGTTTCTTCTGACCCACCCTGGGGAGCAGCGTGCCTTTGGCTGGATCATCTCCGCTGCTCGGGGTCAGCTGTACAAAAAGTTGCTCTGCAGTGTTGCAGAGGACGTGGGACGGTGGCTGTTCCCAGCTGCAGAAGCTGGTTTGGTGAAGTTGATGTGTGTAAGGGTTTAGGGGTTTGACTTCCATTCCTGCCCTCGGCTGAATTACGCCCCTTCATGAACCCATGTGGTGTATACCGTATTAATTTAGGGAGTCTTCATGCGGTTGTTTGGTTGTGTTGCCTTTATTGGAAGAAAGCAGCTGTTTAACTAAATCAATTAGAAAATGATAGGGTTTACATCAAGCTCACTTTAATATTGGCACAGTTAAGCTGACCTGGCGCTGCAGGGTTTAGTGATTAAGTGAATGTCTGAGCTACACTGATTTAAGCAAGGGGAAGCTGAAATCAGGTTTAAGTGTACCATCTCCATGACTGCAGTTTCTGAATAGCCTCAGTAATGGAGCGTTAGGAGAATCAGGAGATGGTGTAAGGCGAAGTGCGGTCCCTGCCCCTGAGGACCCTCTGCTCTAAGGGGAGCAGAAGTACAGTGACACGGGCAGCTGCCAGCACTGCAGCACGGGTGCTGCTTGAAAACAATTGTGCCAGATCCCTCCTGCACCGAGGGCAGTCCGAGCATCATATATACACCTTGGTTTGTTCTTTTTATCAGGCAAGTGCCCCACATTCGTGCAGAGCGTGTGCACGGTGCTTTCCCTAGCCATAAAGGCTGCAGATCCCTGCCGTGCTCCCTGCAGCGGCAGGTACGTCTGGTCCCTGTTGGGTCGATGCTGGGGCTGTAATGGCACATTGCTCTCGTGTCTCTCGCTGCCCTGGGATATATTCTCCAGGGACCAGATACTGTTTCTCTGTCCATGAGGAAGTGAAGTGATCATTATCACATATCAAATCCCTAAGTACTTTTTTTCTTTTTTCTCTTCTAAGCTTGGATTACTTTTTTTGGATGCCGTTTCCCTTGTTTTATGAGCTGTATGTGCCATTCTTGCCTGCTTAATATGTCATTTCTTGAAACCCTTGAATTTAGTCGCAATGCAGTGACCAGCAGGTCTGGCTACATTGTCAAGTCTTCCAAATTCTCCCTCAGTCTTTAGAAGTGTACTTAGGACAGGCAGAGATTTATTTGCATAACTGGTCAAATGGAGGTTAGTGTGAAATAAAATACATGCATGTGTTCCTCTCGGCCTCCCCCGATGCTGGGTCAAGGCTGGCTTATTTTTTCTGGGTCCTCCCATTGTCAGAACCTCTCAGGGATCTGGGCTCTGGTCCACTTGCTGTCAGTAATAGTTTACTTTGCTTCTCAGTAAATTCTCCAAGTTTGCAAACCTCCCCAAAGGCTATCATATGACAGCATCCCTCATGTGATGGGTCTGGCAGTGGGAAAAAAAAAATATCTATTTTCTTGTAGTCCAAACATATAGCCCTTTCAATTATGTATGAGTCAAGTGTTCAAAGGATGCAAAACCTTTGAAGTTGGCTCAGGTGTCTCTTCTCCCCCTGTCCCCCACCCTCTGTGGCGCTTTATCGTAGCGGTGGGGTGAATTTACCATTCTCTGAATGAAATAGAGGGAGAGAGTGATCGGGAGAAACCCAGCCAGGGCTATACAAAGACAACACTTCTGGCTCGTGTGGTCCTCAAGCCACAGCCTCTGCCAGGTGGGGTATTCTCTGGGGAAGTACCACCATGCCCTTGTCCTCTTCTGGGGTTCCTCCCGAAGCAGTCACTGCTGCTGTTCCTTGACACGGGACTGTGGAGTAGTTGGACCTGTGATCTGACAAACTATGGCCTTTTTAGATGAAATGAAGCCAGTGCCTTGAAGCAAGACAGTTCAGTGCCCAAGTGACACACAGCTCTGTTAGAGCTCTCTGAACGGCTGCAGGCTTAGTTCAGGTTTCGCCTCGAGTCCTGACCCTGAAGTGTGCCCTGGCAATTCCCCTCTCAGGTGTCCCTACAATTCGGGACCCAGCATGATAGTTATGCCTGGATCTGCTGTGTGAGGTGCTTTTGGGCAGGGCCCAAGGACAGGTTAAAGTGAGGTCCTGGAGGGGAGTGACCCATCTCCGAGAAGGTCTCTACTTTCAAAAGATGGATATTCATTGGCATGTGCCCCTCCTGGAGCTGAGCACCCTGGTCCTCTCCTGCCTCCATAGGTTGCAACCACCACACTGTCCTTGAGCGGTGAGGTGACGCTGGAGAAGGTGGCTTGCCAACTCCCTGCAAGGGCCAGTGTTCGCATCCTCAGCGGTTGATGTGTCCATGGCCAGGGTGCCTGGTGTGTGGCTTTTGAAAATATGACTACAGTGACTACTATCTCCTGGACTTTCCAGGCTCAGTTCTCTCGGAGTTGTTGGTTGAGAGGTTTGCTACCAGAATTCCCTTCCCTGATACTGGAGAAGGTTTGTAGATGAAAGGAAAGTGGTGTTAACAGTGGAAGATAGCTTTTCCTTTCCACTCCTCCCTGGTGAACGTAAAATGCTTCATTCTGCCTAGAGTTTAGCTACAGGTTACATTTAAAGTGTTTGTTGAAGCTGAAAGTGGTTACACTGGTAGCTTAAAAGAAATAAAAGCAGTGACTTGAGACGGCAAGATAGGAGACAAAGCGGCAGCAGGGAGGACAAAATTCCTATAATGTTTATATAAGGCTGTAAGAAATTGATTACAGCTCAGATATGTTTTGTTGCATGCTGCTGGGAGGAATCATAAAAGTAATGCAACAAAGTTTTGAACACTCTGTTACTGCCAGTCCGTTTGAAAGCCTCATTTGCCACAGTGAAAATCTTTAATTTGTTCTTCTTGCTAACTCTAGTTGAGTTCACTTCCAACTTCTGTGCATTGCTGCTTTCAGGATTTGGGTCTTTCAGGCTGTAGTCCTTTGGGGATGAATCATTTCTTCTGTTCTCAGTCATTTAAAACAAAAACAGAGCTCAGGATTTTGCAGAAGCGTGTTTCCCCACAGAGGTGTTATAGTTGTTTTTTATAGGGCAGGACTTGTCCTCTTCTGTCATGCTAAGAGCTTTGGAAAAGCCTTTCCTAATGTTCTTCCCAATTTGTTCCACCCAATCCCATCGTCCCACTGAACCGTGCAGGGCTTGGTGCATCAGCACGTGGTGCCCAGCAGCGGTGCTGGGAGAGGGCGGCTTTCCTGCAGCCCTCCTCCTGCCCCGGTGGGACCAAGCCCTGGAATTGCATGGCTGTTCTGGAGCATGTTGGGGGTCCTCAGCAATGGCTTGGGCCCCAGACCACCCCCCTTCTTGCAGCTTTGGAGCAAGTACAAGTAACAGATCTTATAAAGACTCATCTGGGTTTTGGCATTTAAGGCATTTTACAGCCAGAAATTCGTCTCTCCTCTCGCTGTCCTTCCACCTGCCCAAGGCAGTATGTAATAAATCTCGGCGTCTCTGGGCATCCATAAGCCACCTCTGGTAAATGAAGTTACTTTCACCTGTTTACTTTCTGATGCTCTCTTTCGGTGAATGTGCGTTAAATTGTTTTTTCAGTTGGATCTTCTATAAAACAATGGCATCTTATGTCCCTTCAGGAACTGCACGCAGCAGTAGAATGAAAGGCATAAAAATAAAACACATGAATTGCTCGTGTCTAGCAAGACTAAAGACTAAAACCACCAATAAAAGAGACACAGGAGTGCTGTCCTCCTGTCTGCCACCTTGCAAGGTCCCTGGTTCCCCTCTGCAGGGCTGCTGGAGGGGGTGGTGGAGCAATTCAGGATGGGTTGCTCGTGGTGATAGAGGGATTTGGGGCAGAGACTGCCTAGCGGTTGCCCTGGATTTGAGTTCGTACCTGAGAACACAGTGCACACAGTGCCTTGTCTTCATTTTTGTGGATAAATTACAGAGACGACTGTAGATGCTCATTTAGCCTTTGCTTGCTGGAGATTTGTTTGCAGAACAGACAGGGTGGTTTAAGAGGTTATGAAGCCCATCTGCTGTTTGCTAGTGCTGTTTCAAATGAGGAGGGTGTGTGTGTGTGTGTGAGTGCTGACAGACCGTTTCAGCACAGGTAAAACGCGTTTGATCCAAACTGTTAGTCAACAATCGAGTTCATGAGTTGCTGCAGCTGTTTTTAGCACACATCTGTGTATGTTCTTAGGTTACTTCAAGGAGAAGTCCAGTAAGCTGGACACAGGATTGCTGAGCTGCACAAAAGCAACTCTAAAATTATTAACCTGCTAATTTTAAGCCATTGCTTTACTCTGTCATTTGCATCAATGAAAGCAGCACTTGCTACTTACCTTCCAACACATACCTGTGACGGAGAGAGGGATTTTAGTTGCCATTTCTAGTTTCACTGATGATAAAGAATGGAAGGAGTCTGGATCTGACATTCTCTGAGCAATCATCCCACCAGATCTCAGAAGATGATAGCAGAGAGCAAAGTGCCGAATGCCATTCGGTCCGTTCCCACCGAGAAGGAAAATCAATGGAAGCACATCTGAAATAGCTGCAACCATGAGGAGAGGAGAAAATAATACGGCACTCAGACAAAAGGACTCAATTCTATTTATTTTGATGTTAAGAGAATGGAGTTGAATGAGACTGTGTGTGGCATTGGTTTCAGCACATCTGGCATTTTGTGGTGTAGTTTTATGTGAAAATGAGGTGCAGTCTTAAGTTGCAGGATCTTGAATATGAGGATGTTTTATCTGAAACGTCTCAGTGAAAAGTTGGTGTTTTGGGAGGACTGAGATTTTTCACAAATCAGTGTCTATAAAGTTGGATTTCTGAGTTCATTTATATACTTGAAAAACTGTCTTGACATCTTTTTATTGTTGTTATTATTATTTTACTGTTAAGTGCTAAAGTATCTTTGAGCCTTCACTGGTTGTAGAGGGAACTGCAAGACGTTCAGCACATCTGATACTTCCTATGTACAAGGTCCAACCATGGATTTGAGTGCCAGGCACCTCTAGTAAACATCTTGATTCATGTAATGTAAGTTTAGGACAACAAAATTAGAATCAGATGCTCCGGGATTTTTTTTTTTGTTGTTGTTCCTTCCCTGTTTCAGTCCTAAGCCAAATGGTTTACTGTGGAATACAGCTGAATTGCTTGCTTTATCTCATAAAACAAATACTCCTTTGTTCCTTTTTTGGACTGATATTTTCCTTAGCTCTGTTGTGGCTTAGCTATACCCTACCTTCCCTCTTGATGTTTTTGATTTTTCTCAGAGTGCGAGCAGTTATAGTGGTCTTGAGTTCAGCCTTCACTGCTAGCTGACAGAGTTGTCCTTTCCATGCCAAAAGGAACCTGCTGCATGGGCAGTGGAGATATACTGATAAATTCTTTGCTTTTGTGTTAAGAGTTTTTTTGTTTTGTTTTGATGTAGCGTGTATCATTTCCCATTTGAAACTGGTTTTATTGTATGGTTGGAAAAACCCTCTTACTTGGCATTGGCAAAGGAAGCAGAGTTTAAAAGGAAAGAAAAAAAACACTTTAATTTAATAAGCAGTATTTTGGGGTTCCTTTTGTTACGTGCTACCTTTTGAACTCTGCAAGCCAACATGCAGATCTCATTCACAATAGCGTCACTGTGTTAAGCTGCACAAGTAAACACTTTAAATGGGAGGAAGCACCTGCGTATCGCTATTGTCTCTCTTCTTCCATTAGCAAAAGTCTCTGGGCTGACTCCGTTCAAGCCAAACCTTCCAGTAAGTGGAAATCCACAGGCAGCGGGAGGCAGAAAGCAAACCTCGCTGCCTTCAGGCTGGAGGAGTGAGTGTGCGTGGAAGGACAGCCGGTCATGGAGGGGAGCGTGGGTGTGCGTGTAGGCACCCGCACACGAGTGGGCTACCAAACGCTTGCACATCTCCTCGGCCTGGGCCCTGAAAGAGCGGGTTGTCAGGATTACAGGAGTCGGCAAGGTAGGTTCACATGAGGCTTGCTGTACCTGAGGCTGTTGGTGGGGCTGGGGAGGCTGATAAACCCCGAGGGCCATGGTGCTCTCAATGTGCGTAATGCTCCGAAATTATTGCTGTCGTCCCACTTGTTGGATTTGTGTAATCAAATGTTTGACTTGATCGCTTTCCAGTTGAGTTTATACATTTCTATGGACCAGCACCATTCCTTGGTGAGGAACTGGTTAAGATGTCAGGGTTATAGATACAGCCTGTAAGAAGTTTATAAGACAAGCTTTAAAGCTGGAAAAGCTGGCTTGTATAGAATAGCCTTAAAGGCTAAAATCTCTTTAGTTTACCCAAGACAGGTCAGGAGGTGACTTATCGTGATCTAAAAGCATCTGCAAACAGAAGATCTTTGCTGGTAGAGAACTTCTTTTGATCTAGGAAACAAAAGCATAAAGAAGTTCATCGACTTGAAGCTAAATTTGGATAAGTTCAGCTTAGAAAATACTAGGATGGATTTTCTGTCTCCATTGCTGTGTTAATACTGTGCTCTGTGCCTAACGAGAAATTGTGGGCAGCGTAGAAATCGCTGGATAAAGTGCTTAGCGTTGTATAGGAGATCTTGTTAGAGCAGTGTCACTTCTGGATTTCTAGGTTTTCAATCTCTACATGTTAGAGACGTTTGGTGGTGTTGTAGTACCTGGGGAGTTGGAACTACGTCTCAATTTATTAAGTGTTCATTCCTTGGGAGTTGGAGATACCTTTGGTGAGATGTTAGTAATTATTTTATTAATCCTTCTAACATCAGTTTCCATTTAGGAGAAATTGTCTTTGTGCCCTCTAGTGGAAAAACTATTTATTTGAAGGCTTCCAAACTGGGAGAAGTTCTTGCAAAAAAAGTGGAATGTGTGAGAAAGGCCATAGAGGAGCAGAGCAAGGCTGGAGAGATGAGGGGTCACAAGAGGTGGATGTGCTTTGTGCTTCCTCTGCTTTGGTACTCACAAAACTGCAATGCCAGTTACATACACAGATGTGTAGCTTTTCAAATAGGGGAGGTAAGGGAGTGTGAATAGAGAAAGAAGAGATTATGCAATGCTCATGTCAGCTGGGCTTGGTGGAATTATTCTAGATGACTTGAAGAAAACCTGGTCTCAGCAAGCTCTGAACCGTTGGTGATTGCTGCCAATGTTCCCTGGGGATGTGGTGGGGAGGGAAGAGGAACGGAGCAAAGCCCTCTCCAGACCTTCAATGGGAGGTAAAGGGAAGACCCAGAAAATGAAGGATCAGAGAATCTGACCCTGATTCCTCAAAAAAGTTCCTGAGAAAGTTGTGAACAGCAGAGAGGAGGATGAGGATGGGGTCCAGAAGAAAAGCTGACTTCTTAAAAAAAAAAAAAAAAAAAAACAAATCCTCCCCACTTCCCTCTTTAATGGGATAACCGGTTAGTGCATGAGAGGGACTGCTGATGTGACTAAGGCTTAGGAGCAGAATTTCAGATCATCTTGGTGAACAGCAAAACCCATTGGGCACCAACATGATGAGGTATAGGGAAGAGGAGGGTGTGGTGGCTCTGGAGGGAGCTGGAGGCGAATGACCAAACGCAAAAGGAGGAGCAGCGGGCTGGGTGGTACATGGTGATGGGGGCTGTTGTGAACGGCCAGCTCAAACAAGTCAACGAGGTTTTGAGAGAAGGAGTCAAATCTCTTTCTGAGTCATCATTACAGAAGCGTTGTGCGTAAGACAAGGCTGATAATTGCTTCCCGCTGCACGGAGGGGTGCCGGGTGGTGCAAGGCAGGAGGAAAGCGGTCACGCTTGCAAGTCTGGAGATGAACCGCACAGATGGGAGGCTCAGCAAATGAGGCCGGAGAGGGAAAGCTGAAGGAATTGTATTTGGAAATATAAGCCTGAGTGCAGGCAATGCATTTTCTGATGCATAAAAGATTTCTGTAAAAAGGATGATGATTGGCTTTTAGCACCCACTGGGGGAAAATACCTTTATTTGCCTGAAAAAAAAAATTAAAGGTGTGTATTGGGGGAGAGTTCCTCACTAGGAAGGTAATGAAGCAATAGCAAAAGAAATTGTGAATCTGCTTCACTGGAGGATTTGCAGAGCAGTTAAACCAGTGCCTCTTGCCGATGGTGTGATTTCTTCCTCCACTCTGTTGCCTTCTGTCCATCCACCCACCACACAAGGTCTATTTTACTCATTAACTCACCAAGCTGGACTTTTTATTTCTGTTGCTAGAGGTGCTTTCAGGGGCTGGGGGTCAAAAGCAGTAGCAGTGTTGTAGGTTGTTACATGGCTTTGGGATATAAATTCCGCTCTCAGTGCAGTCATGAAAACTTCAAGCACAGATGTAGATCACAAGAAATTGCTGCTGTCCCATACGTTTTCCCTTCCCTCTCTCTGTTTCTTTCTGGAGCTGCTCATTTGGGATGTTATGAGACCAACAGATGTGACTGTGATGGAGTCCCCACGCTCCCCTCCCATCACTGTCATCCTCCCTTTCGTTGTGCTGGACTGTCATTCTTGTTTATTTTGGTTTGAATTATAATTGCAAAAACTGTTAGTGCTGTTTATTTGCTATGTGTCATGAGTCACTGTTTATATTTGCTGCTGTTTGCGTTGCCTCCCCTCTCCCTCTGTCTTATGCTCAAAGCCACAGTTCTCCTCGGAGCGTCTTCTCCTGTTTTGAGTCTACGATGCTCTGTGCTCCTGTGAGTGCAGGGAAAAAGCTGACAGTGAAGATCCAGAATTAGGCATTTTTCCCTTTTTTTCCCTTTTTTCTTTTTTTCTCTTTCTCCTGGCATTTTGTAAGGGTCCTTGTTCAAATGAAAAGATTCCTTGGAGACTCCTTCCCTGAGATCTCTGTGCTTAATTAGTCTCGATCTTATTTCTGCCAGGTAGTGAGATCGATACTGCTTTTTCTGGCTTGCAAATTTCAGGGAAGGGGAGAAAATAATGTTAAAAGGGCGTTTTTTGAAGTTAGCGGGATGCCCATGCACAATTCCGTTGACTGCTGTCATACTGGCAAGTTGATCCCTTCACGTGCGCGTGTCACTGGGGTGGTAAGTCGAACATCCCGCACAAAACAATAATACATGAAGGATTTTGAGGCGCTTTGCTCTCAAAGTCTCAGCACAGCAGCAAGTTGTTTTTCTTTACCATGCCTTGATGTTCTGGTATGTAAAATGGGGATAACGTTGCAACATCCAGGCCTAGCTCCCCCTGCCACGGCTCCAGCCATCACCCTGGATGTTGAAACGCTTCCACTGTCACTTGCTAGGTTTATTTTTGGTCCAGAATAATGTTTTGTGATGCATCGAAGCTTTGCATGTCGAGATCACTAAAGCAACCAGCTTTAATGCCTTTTTGCATCGGTTCTCTGTTGAGACAGCTAAAGCCCAGGCAGCTTGTAGGTGCTTGGTGTTTCAGCCCGAAGGTGAGCAGAAGTTGTTCACATGCAGCATGTCTCTGCCAAAAGGGACACAGCGAGATGTAAGGAAACGACCATGACCTTGGTGGTTGGCAGGGCAGTGCAAGGGGTGGCCATCGCAGCTGGTTTGTCCCAGGGCTGCCCAAGAGAAGAGATTGACTTGTGCCTCAGTTTCCCTACTGAAGGAGAGGTGTCGGTGAGTCTTGCAAAGCGCTTTGAGCTCTGTGGGTTGGAAGTGCTGGGTAAGAGCTTGTTCTCAGCTGGAAAATCCCACTGACTTTTCATGGGTTTCTCCTGGTTCTGTAGGCTAAATTAAGAACAAAACTCTTCCTCTCAAGCCATTTTAGGAGGCTAAATGATCTCAGAGGGTTTGCTTTGAAGCTTACAAGGTTGGTGTCGACTGCTTACACCGCCAGCGCAATTTCTGTCTGGGGCAAAGGCAAATACCCAGGTGCTCTGGGTTGGGGTATCTGACTGCAAGGCCACAGTGTGGCCCCAGTTGCAAGGAGCTGCTGGTCTACCAGGAATTGACCAAACCAGCCTCTGGGAGGGGCTGTGGGTGCTCTGGGTGGATGGGGAAGGGGGTCTCCCAGTTCTCATGGCCTTGGGCGATCCCCCATGCTTCCTCTTCTTGCTCCCTGTAAAGCGCTGTCATTGCTAGCCAAGAAAATCGTACAGTTCCTTGTCTTCGAAATCTGAAAAGTAACGTCTTGCAAGTCGCTCTGTATATTTATCAAGGAGAAACAGGCAATTTATTTGTGTCAGCTTAATAGAGTTTCAGCTTACACAGCTCCATGTGGGAGAATTAAGGCAGGTCCTGAGTCTGTCTCGGGTTGTCCACCAGCTCAGCAAATGTTTGATTGTGAATCCACTGTAAAATAGCTCCAAGCTTCTTGTGCCTCAATTAGCAGCCGCGATAGAGAGCAGGCAGGTTTGCTGGTATAAAATGTCCATTTTGACTCTTTAAGTGTTCTCAGGTGGTCCACGGAATGTAAATTTTTAAATCTTTTTGTAATGCAAAACCTTTTAATTATCTCCAATTTATAAATCCCTAGTTTGGTACTTGAGTGCCTGTAAGAAAATGCTCATCTTTTAGTGGATAGTAATCAGTGTCAGAGGAAATGGGGAATAGATCGCATGTTTTAAATGGTGTCAGTTCCAACAACTGGAATCTATAATTTAAGTCACTTATATTTAATCATCCTTTAAACACTGAATTTCAGCCTCTGCTGCTTGACTTACAGGAAGCTGACAGCTTTTTAATGCCACTATGGTAACACTTGAAATTTCCTTAAGCTGCCGTACGCTGCGACGTGGCTCTTTATCGCATGTGTTGGTGCTGCATCTGCAGCTGATGGTCCGAGTCTGGCAGCAGCTGGGTGCAGGGGTTGGGCTCTGCTTCACCTCCCCCCAGCCCCAGTTTCGGAAGTATCAATTGTTTTACCTTTTTACGGAGCCGTAACATCTGCTGTAAATACCACAGCAAATGTAACAGCTGCTGAGGGTGGGATTATGGATCTAGGGTCCATGTATAACAGCTAAACATATTCTAGCAATTCAGCAAGTTGAAAAATAAGGTGGATAAAGCTGTGTGCATTGTGGTCCGGATCCGTGCGGTGGGGTTGTTTCCTGCTGGAGTGAGGTTGTGCCAGGTTCGGACTGGGGTCCAACGCCTGGGAGTGGGAAGCTTTGATTTTCTGCATTTCAGCAAGGAAAAGGTGCAATGCAGGGTGCAGCAGGTCCCAATCCTGCCTGGGGAGCAGAGCAGCAGTGCTCCCAGGTGCTTGCGGGAGCCCACTGGCTGCAACCAAGTGTGTGGGGCTGTCAGAGCTTTGCTGGGTCTGTTGGTGACATGCACACAAGACACTAACTAGTCACTGCAGTGACAGTGTGCATGATTTAAATCTGCATTTTATAGGGGTGCGTGTATGTGTGTGCATATGTATATGCATATATAAATACATGGACACGTGTATAAAGAAGACTAAGCATTTTTTAAAAAGCTGCTGAGAAGCCCTGTGTGTGTTTAGGATTACATGGGATTTTGGTTCCTGGCTGCCTCCCCTCTGCCCGCTCCCTCACTCCTGCCCCTACGGGTAGTCTGACTGCAGATAAAATAATTTAATGCAATTCTTGCTCTCGGCGACTGGTTGATGGCATTAGCGGGGTTGGGGGGGGGAGTGGAATTTCATCCATAAAAATACAACTGGGCTGCAGGGGAGTGAGCCCCAGCAGAAGGGGTTAGCAGCAAAGGGAACCCGTGCACTCTCTGCGTAAGGCAGAAGTTGGTCGCCTTTATTTGAAATTGCACGTTGAGGGGGCATTATAACAGACTGTTTGCCTACGTGGGAAATAGGTAGTTTTTGTTGTGCCTAGCAGTCAAATTATAGAGTCTTAAATTAGAAGCTGCCACTTCTATTTAGAACAAAACTTGCTTTTCTGTATATGCATGAGCATATTAGCGTTTCAAGCTTGCTGAGCTCTACCAAACGTGCACCAGATTTGCAAAGGAGCCCGTTAGTGCTCGCGGAGGTTAACAGCAAGGAGGGGGCAGCAGGGAGGAAGGTCTTAATGAGATGGGGTGAAGAGCTGATGTGAGGACACGGAGTGCTTGGAGCCACCTTCTGCTGTGGGAAGAATCCGGCCGTCGCTGGAGGTGCGGCAAACTGGGGTCACGGGCAGCTCGGCGGTCCCGTCACTGTGAGGAAGGAGAGGTTTCCGAACTGCCTCTCTCAGATTCTCCTGCAGCATTAGAGGTGGCTCAAATGTGGATCAGGAGATGATGGAGGAGCTTTGGTCCTTTACCCGCAGCCACCAAGTGAATCGGATGCGGAGGAGAGAAGACCTCCTGTGGGCCTCGTTTCCCTGGGGCTCAGGGGTCCCAGGTCCAAGAGGGTGACAAGCCTGAGCTGGGGGAAGGACTTAGCTGCCGTCCCACAGTTCAGCCCAAGACACGGGTGGGAGAACAGCCGATCTGTGCCCAGCGCGGTTCGGAGCAGCCTTGAAGCTGCTCCCACCGGAGCTGTCGTCTGCCTGGGGCTGTGGCCACAACTGTGACCCTTCTGACTTCCGCAAAAATCTTATAAATACAGAGGCTCAGCACCAGCTGGTGGTGTGAGCTGGCCTGGGTTGGTTTTTTTTGTGTTTTTGTTTTTTTGGGGTTTTTGGGGGGTTTTTTTTTGTTTTGTTTTTCCCCTTTGCTTTGACTCCCTCCCGGCAGCACAGCCATGCTGCCTTTCCTCTGTCACCAGAGCCGTCCTGGCTGGGGACAAGGGACGATCCGTGTCCTCCCCGGTGCCGCGGGGATGGCCCCTGGCCATCGGAAAGTATCACGGGGCTGCATCCTCGGCATCAAGGCTGATGGGTCAGGGCTGCGCTGCCCCTGCGCAAGCCAGGCTGGAGGGACCTGCTGGGGGTGTCGTGGCTAAATACATCTGGTGGGGAGGGGTGCAGGGGTTCGGCTTTTCATATTATTCCTTAATTTTAGAAGCGTTTCAGTTCCTGAGGTGGCTCAGAGTTGGCAGGCAATGCTGCGTTGGCTTTCAGTGGGAGTTTCGCAGGCCTGGAAGCCCACTGGAAATATTAGGATTTGGAGGAGAAGATCTTACAGTGGAACATGGACCCTTTTGTCTGTGCATTTACAGCTCTCCAGATTGTGTTTAATTTTTTATTTTATTATTTTAAAGACAGAGATCTCTGTAGTCACTGGAAGAACTAAATGAATAATTGGGAATTTATTCTGTGCATGTCGCCTTGTTTCATATTGTTCGAGTAATGGTAGAGAGCTTGTAACTTCTTCGAATTTATTCACTGCTCAGAATTACAGCATAAATTTTGGGGGAAAAAAAAAATCCCCAACAACTTAGATGTTCATGTAAGTTGTGGGATGAGCTCAAAAAAAAAAAAAAAGCATTTAGCTTATTTAGTGCCTGCTTCCCCTGAGATTTAAAGCAATGGTAACTGTTGAAGGTCTTTTAGCTCTAGCATTTTTGCAGTTTTGTAGTGTAAAGGTTCATTTTTTGTGTTCCCTGGGCAAAAATGATGATCTAAAAGCCTTTTTACTTAATAAAAGTGCATATTTCTACTTTATCATGTGACTCCAGGAGCTGAATTTTTTTAGAAAACCATCAGATATGTGTGAAAATCATCAGTCTTGGCAGCATTGAAGTTGTTAAGGAGACGTTCAGTGCTGTATTTGCTCAGAACTGAGCGTATTGGGACTGGGTAGTTTGCAGCAGTCTGGCATGCTGAACAGCGTGGCTTTTTTAAAGCTGCTAGTACAAGTGCCTAAGATTCTATTTTGAAATTTATTTTCTGCTGCACTTGATAAAACTTTATTCACTGCAACGACTGACTTTTTAAAGGCAAAATCCTGGAGAACTGCAAGTAGCTTCTTCGGGGTAACATGGATTTTGCTCTTTGCCAAGCTGTTGATGTCAACACTGTAAATGCAGGTACCTAGAGATGCCCTGTGCACCTTTGCTGTTTGGGGTGCCTGGAGGTTCCTCACTTTCCTGTCTCAGGTGACACGTGCCTGGTTTTGGGTGGCTTCATTGTCCTCACAGCATGGACTGTCCTCTTGGGTGGCTCTGAGCTGTGCTGGGGTCCCAAAAACAAGTCCTTGCGTACGTGGCTGGGAGGTTGCCTTGGGGGCAGCACCAGGTCGGGAGGTGAAGTAACAGATGGGGTGGTGACAAATGATGTGGATGTGGCCAGATCCAGGATGGTGGGGGCATGTTGGTGGTGATTTATGCCTTTGTTCAGTAAGAAAAATCGGGGATGGGGTAGACTGGGGGTACTTAGGGGCAGGCGTAATGGGAATGATAAGGTCTGATTTACTGTGAAAAGGTTGGTGGTTTCCTGTGATTACAAATTTTAGCAGAAGGATCAAACTGCTGGTGACAAAAAAAAAAACAAGCAAGCAGAAGAAAAACAAAAAGACCCCCAAAACCTTGGCATGGCCAAAGTTTTCTCCCAGTGTAACCTATTTCCAGTCCCATATGGGAATTGCTATACTCTGATAAAGCTTCTTTTATGGATTGCAAAGTCAGAAGGGACCTTCCCCAATGTTGGAGGCTTTATTTATTGTGTATGTTCTTCCTTTCACTATACCAGAAATCTTTATTCCTCAGAATATATTGTTCCTGTCTGGCTTGAAAATTTAAAACCTGAACAACCCATGTTGTCCTTTCCATCCAGTATGGACCAGCGGGAGACCAAAGCCATTCTGGTGGAGACTGGTGTGTCCTCTGGGCTACTTTGTAAGGAAAGACCCGATTTCAATTGAACGTTTTGAATTTAATGTTTTTTGTGAGCTGGATGTGGATCCATCCCTGCTCCATGGTGAAGCGTGAGGCTGCCTGGTCCTTGCCTGGTACCAGCAGATCCTCCATCCCCAGCATCACTGCCAAGCAGTGCCCCATGCTGACAGTGACCCTGGCCCCTGCGAGAGGTGCGTGGCTCCTGCTCAGGACTAACCCTCACCTCCACCGCTCAGCTCCATCAGCTCCAGGCCACCCTGCTGTTGCCTCTTCGAGTAGTTTAACCTGTGCTAAATTTCAAAGTCAAAGGAACCAGCCTGATATCACAGCTCTTGTGAGCACCAGGGGAGACCTGAAGAAAGGAGAGGGCAGAATCACACCGGTGTTACCTGTTCTTGTGCTGATGGCTACCGCCTGGGCCACCCAGGTCAGGCTACTGGTAACACGGGTTACCAGTTGGTGTGACTGGGCTGCTTTTACAACCCCCCGAGTCCCAACTCAATTAAAAGGACGTATTTGCAGATTGGGAAGACCTGGGGAAATGGCATCATTTACAAGGCAGATATGCTAAAAGCGGATATTTCTGTAGCTGGACATGCAAGTCAGCGTGCCAGCTCTGCCCCAGCCGGCCGGTGGGGATGCTAGCCACTGCGTGGGCACCCGCCAGAGCCTTGGTCCCCGTCCCAGCCGTCTGGCCAGATTGGCACTGGTGTCTCGCATAAATCGTACATTTATAAGAAGTCAGCCGATTCAGGATTTTCACCTGAGGTGCGACATGGATGTGTCGTGGGGATCCTGCTGTGAAATGGGCAGAGCGAGCGCTCCGGCTGGGAGAGCGGCGGCCGTTCGGCCAAGCGTGGGTTTATGTGCCAGCGTGCAGGCGACATAAGGAAGCTATATGGAAATTGGATCGGATTCTGGTGCAAGATTTCTGGCAACCTTTGACTCCGGGGAAGCAGTAGTCCCTGAACCAAATGTGCGCTTCCAGCTGCGGGAAAGCAGCCTGCCGTTTTCATCCTTCTGCCCATTTCCCTTTCCGATCTATAAGATTTCACGTCTCTGCTCCAGCAGCTTTAGTTATATTGCCAGCACTGTTTGGATACTGGAGGAGACTTTTTTTGACAGTCACATGGGAGCTGTTCCTTATTTGCCTAAGTTCTGGGTTTACAGTGATGCAAGCAACGTGATACTATTTAGCAGCTATAATAGAGGTCAAGGCCCTGTTGTCTTAGGTATTGTAAAAATGCCTTGTAAAAGGCTCTACATTATCCAAATGTGCTACAGGCAAGGCAAGCAAAAGGAGGAATAAACCAGGCCTGCACAGCTGCTCCTTATAGATGAGAAACTGAGGCACAACCAAATGTGCAGGTGTGTTTTGCCAGCACCTGAAACGAGACCCAGAGCTCCTGTGTTTTGCTATAAAAGACTTTTTGTTTGTAGGGGTTGATTTAGAGGCAGTTGCTAAAACAAGCTATGGCTGTGTGCACCTTGCTCGCTGCTTTATCCCCTTTTGAGTTGAAATGCTTTGAAACGGATCCAGGATAAAGCTCATCCACTGCTGGGACATCTCTAATCTACTTTCAGGGAAGCTTTTTTTTTTTTTTTTTTTTTTTTTCCCTTCTTCCCTCTGAAACCTGGCTGGGGAGGAACCGGGAGCATGCTCAGTGTCCTGCGCCCAGGTATGAAGCAGAGGAGCGCCTGCGATCACACCCTCTGCCAGCAGTTTGTGTGTCTTTGGCTGGGGATCCCAAATCGGAGTGAGTGTGTGAGAGAAGGAGGCAGGTAAGGAGTGCTGAGCACGGGCTTGCACGGCATAACTGAATCCCAGGGCAGGTTTCTTCTTCTCCCTAAGACGCAAGGAAGAGGCTTGAGTAAGAGCGAATGAGTCCGAAAGGAGTTTCTCAAGGTGCAGCCCCCGGGCGGCTGCTGCGGCTCTTTGTCTGCTCCCTCTCTGAGCCCATTCTTCGGAGCCATCTTGAGAGCTCGGGTTGATTTGGTTTGTTTCTAATTGAGTTCCAGGTCTGCTGGCTGGCAGGGCAGGGTTGCCCATCAGTCAGCCTGGCTTGCAGCGCACGTCTGCATGCTCGGTGCCAGTGTCAGCTTTGGCTCCAGCTTATATTTTTGGAAATTAAGTTTACAAGCTGCAAGTCTTACTAAGAAAAGCTGTTGGTTAATTTTTTTTTCTTTAAAAAAAAAAAGGAAAAGAAAAATCCTGTTCAATTTCTTGCTTCTCTGAAAATAGTAAAATTCTTACCCCCGTGGTTGTTAGGTGGCTGCCAGAAGGGGCGGTGCTATAACCCCTTCCCTGTGTAGCTAAGAAGTTGTGTGTGTTCTTTGCTGCGTTGAAATCCTAAATATTTATGTTACATTCATGTTTCCTTGCTGTGATCTTTACTTATAGATCATTGTGGTTATAGTTCCTAAATTATTTGAGCCCTAATAAATAGTTTATTCTATTTCATATCAACAAGCTAAACTAATAACTTCATCTTTTAGGATATAAATGCCTTTTATTTCTTGAGGTCTTGTTTGCTTTTACTATTGAAGTTGTTTACAAGAAATTGTTTTTAAGCAATATATTGTTCACTTGTGTATTTTGAAAGAATAACAATAAAACATTATTGTGCTCCTGGTTTCCCTTTGAAAAGGCAAAGTAACCCTCCAAGCACAGTTGCCTTCCTTGCTGTAATGGTTGTGTGCTCTTTGCTATTGTGTTCCTTAAATAAAAAGCACAAGATGATCCTGCCTTACAGAAACCTAACAGTTGTTTTTATAAACAGTGTGTGCTCTGGTATCTGTTGCAAATAACTAGGTTCTTGTTTATAATTGTATCTTCTTAATGAGAATTCAAGTCGTTGGATACTTCCGTGTTTTTGGAACTAATTGTACCATGATTTTAAAAAGTGCTTTATGTAATTTAAGTCATTAACTCCTCATACAATGTGATGTAAATGGAGGAAGTCCATATTTGAAGGGCTCTCAGGGCACAGATCATCCCAGCAAGGATCGCTCTGGATGTGCGTTCAGTGAATTCCTAAATTCAAAGCCTCCTGTTGCTTGTGGCTTGGTGCAGAGGTATGTACCAGCCTGTCCATGGGAACTGGGTTGGGCTCATGAAATTGGGAGGACCTGTGGTTCCCAGAGCTAAGCAGAGGCTTAAATACCTTATTGAACTCAGCCTTAACTTGTTCTCCCTTATTGCCTACACCTGCATGTACTGGAGATTGTCAAGGGGCCGCGGGAGGGGGGGTGGTTGGGTAGATTTTGTTCTTTGCTTTGAAGGGCTGGTGATAAATGTTAGTCTCCCCACCCCCAATCATCTTGTCTGGCGATGCAAACGATTCCCTGGTGACTGATTGATTGGAAAGGGAAAGGTCGGCATTTATAGCTCTGACCAAAGCCACAGGAGAGTGCTCCTAAACGCGCAGAAAATGTTTGCAAGACGAGCTTGTTGGGGCAGCATCCTCTGCAATGCTGCAGGACCGGGGGCAACACGAGCAAAAGCACCCAGCTCTGGGGAGAGGAGAGGGCATGCCGGGAGGGTTCTGCAAGGTGAGCAAGAGCTGTAAATCCTTCTGAAACAGTTGCAGATGCTGGAAACTTTGCCGTAGGCACTTGAGCTGCAGGTGGCTTGGGGCGAGGGTGCTGGGGAGAAGGGTGGGCGATGGATGCTGAGCTGGCGTTAGTGCTGCTGCTGCCCTGCCTGCCCCTCGCCTCGGGCAGGAATGCGGCAGGAAAGTTGTTTTCCTCCATCACATGGAAGGGGCTGATGTATTTCCCCATCCAAACCATGCTGCCAGGTGCGCTGCTGAGTTTCAAAGGGATTACCCCATCCTAGAAATACCGACTGCTGTTGTTTGCTGCCTGTGCCCTATGCTTTTTCCCAGCAGCATCTTTGTGATGGTCCATGGGTGACAGAAGCACCTGAGCTGGGCACAGACTGGTTCCCCGTGAGGATCGCCGGGCTGTGGTCAGGGTCCTTGGCTCTTCATTGCTGCGGTGTCGATGCGGCTGTCCTGAGCTTCTCGCTGTGCTTCACTGATGGTGGGAGAGCCAGCACGGTTCAGGGGAAACTTTGGGTTGTCTCATTCATCCATCGTAGTAATGTCCTTCGTAACGTTGATCTTCTCCTTCTTTCCTTTCTTTCTCTCTTTCTCCCTCCCTCCCTCTCCTGAAGTAAGACTGCTGGAGCCCAGAGGCTTTACCTCTCTCTGCATAGGATCTTCTGACAGCAAAGCTCCAGGGATTCATCCCTATTGTATAATGCTCAGTAATCTCTATAGTTTCTGCAAGTAACGTGAAACCTCCCTGCTCTGCCCGCACACCACAGCCGAGGTTTTTCAGGCCTGGGACATGGGCTGCCCAGCTCCTGTTAGAGTCAGCCCTGCAGTGACTTCCAGGGATGGAGCTGCTTTCTCTTGCTGCTCACCATCTCCTGTGGTATTATCCATCTCCAAAACTATTTCTCTGTGAATAAGTTTAACGGTAAAACAAAGCCCGGCAATAAATGGCCTTCCAAAACTGCACATTTTTAGTCTTCTGATCTCACTGCCTTTTGTCTTTGGGCTGTTCTGACCGATTCGTGTCAAGAGAGCAAAGAATCTGTGAGACTGATAAATTTGTACAGCCCCTGCATAGTCTAGGAGAAGGTCTAATTTGATCTGACGTTTACTAATCTGCCAAGACTTTCAGTGATTTGTTTTCATACCGAGTTGAGTTTCATATGCCATAGAGAAATGGGTAAACATACTGCACTGGTAACAACAGCAAGTATGAAGCCAAGTATTTTGTATTCATGCAGTTGAAAATTCCTTTCTGCTTGCGTTTTATGGGGATTTATTCCTTTTGCTAATTGTCACGTTGCTAATTTCATTCACCTGGTGAAGTGCTGGCAGAGTATTTGCTGTGAATTATGTGAGGCTTTTTGTTTGGTTTAGTCTTGCATTGCATTCATATTTTCCTAAGTCTGTCGCCTTAGCGCGCCAGTTGTAAAAGTGATTCCAAATATCAGATCGTTTTTCTACCCAACACGTGTGACTGGTCCAACAGCAGCTTATGTAGTGTATAGATATTCTTGAATTTATGTCCTTAAATGGTTCTCTCCATAAGGTGGGAAGGTCCCTAATTGTTTATGTGTTTCTGGCACTTTGTGGGTAAATTAATGAAACTGTGAAATTCCCCACTGCATGGTTTTGATGTTTGGTGGGCTTTGTTTTTGTTGTTGTTTTTATTTTCTTTGTTTGTTTTTTTATGTAAGTATTTTAGGATACACTGATTAGGTTAGGTAACACTAGAAAGAGTAGGTTTTAGACCTGGAATCTGTATTCACTGAAATCAAGCTAGGAGTTTATTCAAACCCTTGGATCAGAAGAACTCATTTTACAGTTCTGACTGTTATATCTGAAATCCAGAGGGTGTCAATCCCTTTTCTTTGTAAATACTGTTCCTTTACAGAAATCCATAGTGATGACATAAATGCAGCACAGGAAAAATTAGTTGTCCTTTTAAGAAAGAAAAAAACCAAAAAAACCCAAAACAAACCAACTGCCACACACTGCCTGCAAAACCTCACACTATTAATTTTGATTTCAAGCCTCAATTGTGTATTGCCTGCCACAAAATAAAGCATGGTAAAGGATCGGGCAGTAAAGATGCTCGTACGTGGGGGTACCAAATGAAGGTGCTACCTTGGAGTATCCCATCAGTTTAGAGTTTGTTTTCATATTGCCTTGAGAAGTCTGTTTTGACAGTGCTGTCTGTTTTGAAGCTGAGACATTGGATTAAGGTTTCCAGGACTGAGTTTCAGGCTCGTGGTCAAGGGGGTACTGCAGTGCTTGGGACTCCCTCTCTCCGAGGTCTCTGCTCTCACCACACCGGTGGCTTTGCTGCTTCTTTCAAGGAAAACCCAAATTGGTACTCGCTGCGTGACCTTATGTCACATAAGCTTTCGTTGCCCAATTTCCATATTGGTTTCCTTCCTTGCAAACCCTCCAGCCCCTTCCCGGATGGAGGACAGAAGGGAGTACAGTGTGGACTCTGTTTCTGTGTGGGAATTAGGTGGTGGTGCCTGCGAGGGCACTTTAACCCCTGCTCTGCGAGGCAGGAACAGCCGTATGTCACTCTGCTTTCATAACTCCAGTAACATCTCTGCAGCCCTTTATCTGAGGAAAGGGCTCCAGCCAGCATAGCCGGCCCTGGGGCCTTGTGGCACAGTCATCTGTGTCCTTGTTTTATTTCCTCAGCTTGTATTTCATTAACCTTTTACCCCACTTGCTTTCTGCGGACTAATTTCTGACAGGCACAAAAGCAAGCTCAGGGTTTCTGGTTTCCTCCGCACGTCTGTGCACACGATCAATAGACTCGACCTTTCCGAGGGATGCTCAGCGCTCCTGGAGCAGCGCCGGTGGAAGCGCCGAGCTCCTCAGCATCCTCCTCCTCGCCTGCTGCACCATCCCTGTCCAGGGCTGGGGAGGGACGCCTGCTTTAAAGCAATGCAGAGTGGTTTACAGCCTTGAACCTAACAGCAATCGGGAAGGAGTTTGTTCTTTCTGGAATTAGTAAAACATTAATTGGCTGCCAGTAAACCTGGAGTCGAGCACAGCTGGCCATGCATTTTGTTTGGTTTGGTTTAAAAACTATTTAGGATAAAAACTGTTGACAGCTTAAAGCTGTGTAGCAAACTTTGGGTTTTTTTGTTGTTGTTGGTTTTTTTTTTTTTTTTCCATATTCACACTGTAAGTTGGCAGAAGCTTTGGGATGTTCACTAGCTATATTACACAGTTTTTGCTATTGGCATATTAACTGCACACTTGGCATTTTACAATTGCAATGACTTTATATTAAGCAATTCCTTTGATAATAGTCAGAGGGATTCTGGGTTGAGAGAGCATTCATCGTGCCTGGGTTCTTTGTTAGGGTTTAAAAAGAATACCAAGTTTAGAAGACAAAGGTTTTTAGAGAGGCCAACTTGCTTCTCAGAGGGACTTTTAATAACTAACAGGATACTCACGTCTTTAAAGCTGTAGGGAAGCTCTGAGCCACCTTTGAACTGTAACTCCTTTTGCTCCATTAGGATTTTTGCTATGTAAAAGTCATTCCTCAAAAAAACATATATATATTTTCTCTCCTCCTGAAGAGAGATTATTGTCCATCTTGTCAAATGCTGTGAAGCTGGGTAGGAATGGCAGCTCTGAGTAGAATTCTCTGCTTTCACCACTGCTTCTTCTTGCTGATGTCCAGAGTGACGGGGGAGAAGTTTGTGTGTCCGTTTTGGCAGACACAGCCTGTCTTTGCCCAAATATTGTGTAATTGGGAGCGTGGCATCAGGGGGGAATGGTGCCAAAAGCTGGGGTGCCATGCAGTCAGGTGGGCCAGGCTCTGCACGACATGAACTGTCTCACAAAGCAGTCATAGTAAATACATTTAAATATGTTAATTGACAGTAGTTTGGACTGTAAATGGGAGAAAGATGGTGAAGGAAAGGGGATTCTTTGCTTAATTTCAACTACTGCTGCTGTTTGGGTTTATCAGCCCTGAAACACTTATACTGTCCCCCTTCATTTATTTAATTGTCAATCCGGTCTATCAGCTTGCATCAATGAGCTGTGTAAGCGTCTCCACCGTTTAAGTCTTTCCTCTCACTTGCAAAAAGCGTGGCTGTGGATTTTTGGTTTGGAATAGCCCAAATTTCCAGGTCATCTCCAACCAGCTGAGGGCTTTCAAATCGCATGGCCCGAATCAATGCTGTTAATTCCCAAACTGTGCCTCGGGAATCATGAAAGCCTTCGTTTCTGGCATGGTCTCCAAGTCCTAGGTTGGTACGCTGCTTGCTGTCACCCCCCCGTGGTCCTGGGAGCACTGTGGTGGTGGCATGTGCCTCGGATGTTGATGCTTCTTGGCTAGGACTTGTGTCGTCTTGTGGCCCACGACAGGGAGTGGGTGAACTGCGGGTGCAAACCAGCACTGAAGTGCTGCGAGCTGGTGTGTGGTCACCTCTGGAGATTGGACATCTCGCCTCCTGCAGGCTCATCTCAACCTCCTGAGGAATTTGGCTCAGGCTGGCAACAGAGGTGGTGTCCGAGACCTCACCTTTTTTTAAAACAAGCCTAGATTGAAGCTTATGTTCCCATTATTGAGAAGGAATGGTTGCAGCAGGGATGTGGGCTGTTACGCACTGCAGGCAATCAGTAGAGAATTGTTTAAAATACTAAAGGCTTTTTTTCTTCCTTTTTTCTCTCCTCCTTTTTTTTATTATTATTATAAATGACCTAGGCAGTGCACTACAAAGTTTGATCCTGAAAGTCTTAAATGCTGGCTCAGGCCCAATCATTTTTATTTGCCAAGGTTAAGTAGGATATGGGGGTTTTCTTATATGCATCAGAAGAAGCTTATACATGTGTGGCTTGTTTTATGTCTTCAAATATTTGACATATGCAGACAAATGAACTTGTAACTCTTTGCTCACTGGGCTGCTTTGTAAGAGAAGCCAAAACAGAGAGATTCTCCACTTGCATTTGTCACAATAAATATTGTTTCACTAGTTCAACTTGATTTGATAGGAATCATTAGACCACAAGCTTGGCAAAATTCATCCCCACTTCACCCAGGCGGGATGGGCCTGGGCAGCGCAACTAATCTATTAAGGGTAAAGCAGAGCTCTTCCAGTGGTCTGAGTGCCCTTTGGATAAGGCCTCCTGCAAAGGAGGGTTTTTTTTTTTTTTTTTTTTTTTTTTACACATATAACATGACCTTCTTGAAGTACAACCTTCCCACCTGCACAGTTGCAATAGATGGTTTTTGTGAATGTGTGTCTCCTAGCAAATGAGCTTTTTGGCCAAGACACCTGGAGGCAGTTACCCTGCCGTTATCGGAGAGCTTTAACCGCTCTCTGGTGCACCCCAGGTTGCTCCATGTCCCTGCTTAGCTCGAACAGCGTGAGCAAGTGCACGAGGAAGAAAGCACCGATAACCCACTTCTCTAAGGGTTTGCTTCGACGTGAAGGTGGATGTGACAGCTCTCCGAGCAGATAAAGGTCTCCATCCAGGGTTGTCTTGTTGCCCTGGCAAGCAGGACCCGTTCCTTATGAGGAGGAGGGTGTTTGTTGTTGCCTGTGTGTTGTTACCCTGACTGGAGACTGTTTTTTAAAGGCCAAGAGCATTGCAGGGGTCTTAATTCTTGTGCCCAAGGTTCGTTGTCCATGGATTTAGCATTTTTGTTAACTGTTTGCTGAACTAAGGTGACTTTGATACAGTATATTAAAATAGTTTTCTTTCACAGCCAACTGGTACATCTGGGCAAGTGATCTGGGACGTGTCGCTATCTCTTCTTCTGGGAAGTCTTTTTAAACATCTCTTCCTCACTTTTTCTATATAGTAGTACCTTCTTCTATGTCCTTTTTGTTCAAGTATATAAAAATGGGAGATTATGTTCTTATTAGTCCGTTCTTCAGTAGCTACAGATTAAAAAATGCCATTAAAGCTCTGTTGTAATTTTAAAAGTAATGCATCGTCAGGAAATAGAATACACTTTTTTTAACAGGATGGGTAATTAACCACTGAAGCCATTTATCAAGGGTAACCCAGTGGGTTGCCTGATGTGGAAGGTGTTAAATCAAGGATTGATGTATAGGGAAATGCTCTAGTTAAAGTAGAAGCCAAGGAGGAATTGATTGATATGACGTGGCCTGTGTTACATGGGGAGATGGGAATAGATCATCTCAGGATCCCTTGAGGCTATAAATCCATATGAATCTGTTACCTATAAATACTGATAGAAGATTAGACCAGGATGTGTAAAATGTCTTTAATTTCTCTGAGTGACCGCGGTGCCATATTGAGTCATTGTTCTCGGCCTGGGTCGGTGTCACCTTGTGAATTAACAGGGTGATTTAATGAGCACTTCTGGATTGCCACCTAACGTGGCTTAGCTGGTGAGAGGGGAGAAGATCAGATGCTCAGAGACTGAGATGTCTTCGCAGAAAAGATTTCACAATAAGAACTGCCCCCCTCCACTTGTGGCAAAAAAAACCCCTAAACTGAAATAATGAAGGAATGTGTATTTTATGCTTTTTGTCCTCAGGAGAAGTGTCAGTGGTGAGGAATATTATATATATATATATTTTTTTTTTAAAGAGACTAAATGGATTTTTTGTTTGTTTTTGTTGAACACATGCAACAAAAAGGAAAGCACATACTTCCTCACTCCTTAAGAGGAGAAAAACTTGGAGGCTTTTAGGTTTTAATAACCTCTTGCTTTGAATTCCACCTGGTTCTGATTGTAAAATGAATCCCCCATTTCACAGCTGAGTAACGCTGGGAAGTGTTATAAACCTGTGGCCCAATTTGTGCTTCAATGTAGAGATACTGCACACGTTTTGTAGGATTACTGAGAATGTGCTTAAGAAAATATTTTTCTAGTTGTGCTTCTGTGTTAGTCATTGGATTCATACTAAGGGTTATCTTTTCTTTGTATTAGCATTTACTTACTCACAGACTTATTTGTGCTGCATCCTGTTTTGAAAGTAATTGCTGGCTAAATGATGGTGTAGCTGTAGTTCATGTGGGAAGTGCCTGCCCGTGAATACTAAAAGCTTGTGGAGTGATACCTGGTATATTGTGGCTTAATGGAAGCGCTGTGTTTGACCCAATCTATATCACTTTGCTATTAAAAGTGTTGAGAGGGTGCATATAGTTGGATGAAGGAGAAGTTAATCATGGTTTTTAGAGATGAGGTGCTTAGACATAGAAACAGATTTTAAAAAAATGCCCAGAGTTGGTTGTTTACATGGGGATTTACTGTAAGTGTTTTGTTTTTCAGCAATGACTTGATCCCCCCCCCCCGCCGTTCCCCCACCAGCTCAGTGTTGATGGGACTCAGCAGGTCCCAATCTTCTCCTCTGAACGTAGAGGCTCAGATGCGGCGTCTTGAGCGAGGTTTTTGCTTGCGCAGGGGCTGCTGGCAGGGCTGGCAGTGGGGCTAGTGCCTGCCTCATCCCTGCTGTCCCGCGGTCCGTGGGCACTCACCTGCGCTTGTAACAAACAGCAAATACTGCCAAAGCCCAGAGGAGCCTGGCTCTGTCTTCATAAAGCCAGGTCAGCAGCGTTGTCCTTAACGTGACTGTTGCCAGTGATTAAACATCCCCCCAGTTTTTTGGCTTTTTTTTTTTTTTTTTTTTTACAGTGGTGTTGATGTGCACTGCATGGGAGCCCTTTTCCCGCGGTTTCTGCCTCCTTCTGTTCCCTGTTCCCAGCCCGGCGGAGGGTGCTGGGATGGGGGGAGAAGGGTGCTGCAGGGTGCCCCCAGCATTTAGTACCTGCTGCAGTCGCTTGATCAGGTGCAGTAAACAAATCTGCACGCTGCCTTTGAGATACCAATTTTCTTGACCAATGGATTCAAAGGTCTATCTGTCTCTGCTTTACTGTCGCTATTTATTGCCTCAGTATTTGTTTGGCAGAAGGTTTTTGTGTTTTAATACCAGCCCTGCAGTCCCTTGCCAGGAAATTTAGAACCTGTGAGCGATTTCAAAGGCCATCTGACTCCAATGCTTCCAGCAGGATTTATGTTTTTGGTGGTGCAGAGTTACAGTGTCATAAGCTTTTTATTTGTTCTTACTATATCATGGGCATCTGCAGACTGTTGAGTCCGGTTCTCTTCAGCTGTTTATGTGCAAATACATCTCTGATCTTGTGAAAGGAGGTCATTCTTTATTTCCACTGACTGTTGCTCCAAGAAAAAACCTCCCCGATAAGTCATTAAAAGAAAATGGAATTAGTCGTGCTAAAACTGATGGCTACAAAATGCATATGACTGTAATGTTCATATGAAGGCTGAAAAAAGTTCTCGTAATTTGGAGTATACTCCAAATATTCAGTATCCATTTGGGTTTTATTCTGGTAAATCTGGCTTGCTGCATGCACTTCAGCTGGCAGTGGAGCCTGGGGTGTGTTGCCAGGGCTGCAGTGGGATTCCAGAAACACTTAATTTCATTTCTAATTGTTGCAAAGAATCATTTATTTAGTAGTTAAGCACCTACTCTATTTCCTGCCTGGCGGAAACAGTAGCAAGTTCCCTTACTTCTGAGATGACTTCTAAAATTGTGACTTTTGGTGGAATCTGAAGGTTGCCGTGTACAGGAGTTAAGGTCTGGTCCTTTTGCTTGCAAATGACTTGTGAATTCCGAGCCAGGACTTATTACCTACACCTATTTCTGGCTGGTTTCAAAGTAAATGTGTTTATTACCATATGGGCTGTTGTGAATTCCAGCAACTGCCAAATGTAACAGAATAACCACATTCATTTTTTGGAGTGCTTCACCTTTTTTTCTTTCCTCTTTAACCTGACAAGATATCTTTTTCCAACTGGCATGATATGTACTCCAGCAGAAAAACGAAAATACGTTTTCTAGGTACTGGTCAGGTCTCCTAAGAAACAGCACTAGGCATTAATGAAGGACGGCAGAGAGAGAAGAAATCTCAGGGTCTGAGCCTGTGGATGTCTGAAACGATATGTGTCTGTGTGTGAGCACATGGTGGGTGCTGGGCCGCTGTGACATGAAGTGGCTTGGCTGCCGAATTGCCTTGTTACCATTGCTTTATGAAGCAATGCAGTCATGACATTACCGGGTCATTTTATTTCTGCTTAAAGCTTTAACGTGTTCTGTCGAAGAATATGATGCATCCAAATAAAATCCATTTCTGTGCCATTAATAAAAGGTGTGCAACAGAGTTCAGATTGCTGAGTGATAAAAAAATCCAATTTTACTCTTCCCCCAAGTTTTAGCCATGTCTTTCAAACATCATCTGCAGATGTCTTCATTATCCGTGTTTGCTTGTTGTGGACAAGCAACAGAGATTTTTGTGGGAAAGCAATATCCTTTACAGGGTAGTATAGTTGAATGACTGTATGCTTTTGCTAATACTGCTGCAGAAGAGATACATATGATTCCCGAGTCCCAGGCTGACAGCATGCCATCAGAGCGTATGCCATACTGGCAGTGTAACCTTAGTTCCTGTCTTCCTAGCATTTTATCTGGTATACGTTTGCTTATCCAAATATTACTTTGGTTTTTTTTATAGCTGTCACTTGCTATTCAGCTCAGAATAGCAAATGGCAGAAAAGAGTTACAAATAGCACCAGCGTTTTCTTCAGTTTATTTATTTGATGGCTCCTCTGTATAGCTATTTGAAAGGGGAAGTATAGAACAGTGGTACGATTTTGGGACAGCGGTCGAGGATTTGTGGTTGTGTCATCGCAGGCAGTAACTGGCATGTAGCAAAGATGACAAGCCCTGTCCTGGAGAGCTCCAGCTTTGTCTTTTGATATGTTTTTTTTTTTTACCCTAGTACTAATCCCGTTTTGTACTGGGATTTCTAGCAGGGGGCAGGGACGGAGTGGCACCTCTGTTGAGCCACCTCCAAGTGGTCCAGAGGCGCTGACAGAAATTGCACTAGTGTTTGAGGCATCAGTCCAAGCAGTCCTCTGACGTGGTCTTAAGGAAGTGCTCTGGAAACATCTCTTCTGGGTCCTTCGCCAGATGTTTCAAACAGGGAGGGTTTTTTGAAATGTAATATAGATTATTTTTGTAAGGAAGGTTAGATGTTCTGAAATGCATATCTTTTGTGTAGTCACCTTGTTCCCTAAGCAGGTTCTCTTATAACATTTTAAAAATGAACCCTACTGTGCTTTACAACTAGAACGGTGTTAGCTGGCACATTATCCATGAATTCTGGAGATGTTGTTGGGAAGAGTATTGGTGTTGACTCGGATATTCCACTGGGTTTTTCGTAGGCAGATTTAAAAGGGGTACTGCAGCATCAAGGGATGCTCCACTTTCTGTTGTGAGTAGCTGTCTAATCGTGCTTTGTAGCATGTAACTGTCCTGCACATCTCATCTTGGATGCAGCTCTGTAATGCTAATTCTTAAATACAGTGAGGTGGTGCTTTAAAAACAGGCCTTATTTTAGTTTTCTCAGAGATGGCAAGATAGATGAGGTACCTTGCATATTTTTCTTGAAGTCAGTGGATTGTTGACATCGCATTTGTAAGTGTTTGAGGCTGGGAAGCAGTTGTATAAAATCCTGAGGAATCCTTCAGCTGTGGGGAAGAGCTGTAGGGGAAACAGGGTGGTCTGGTGGGAGGAGGACTCCAGGCACTGGCTTCCACGATGGTCTCAGCGAGTCACTCCACTTCTCCGTGCTTCAGCTCCCCTGTCTATGAAACGATGATGGTGATAGCAGCTGACTTCTTTGAGCTTTGCTCATAGAGATGGCTATGTCCTTAAAATCTAGACCTCTGACAAGCAAGTTTTGTTTTCACTGTTGGCGTTGCTATGAAATTCTTCTGATGCTGTTGCTCCTTTTATAAGCTGGTCCAAAAGGACCGTATTAGTATAAGCAAAAGTCTCCCACTCAGTTGCGTGATTTGCATGCCCTGATGTGCCAGGCCGTGGTCCGGAGCTGAGGTGGCCACAAGACAGTCCTTGTCTCTGGGACTGTGGGGAAGGACTCTCTGGGGAACCCAAGACTAATTCCAGCCCTTTTTTTTTTTTTTTTTTTTTCCCCCCTCCTTACCTCCCCTGCAGTGCAATCTGGCTATTAATATCTGTGGAAGTTTAATAAAAACAAAAATAAATATGGACTATTTCACTTACTTCACTTCCACTGTAATTGCCAGCCCATATCTCCCTCCATTATCCTTTCATCTTCTTTTCAGACTGGCTAATAGTTGCTTAGTGGTTACATTTAATGGCGTGAGAGCTTTTTAGTTTGAATACCCTGCTTTTCCTCCCCTGTTGCTTATAGAGATGTTTACATTTTTAGCCAGAGCTATGATTTGTCTCCTATATAATTGCATGGAAAGCAACAGTTCACATTCCTAGACGGGCATCCTGAATTTATTTTGATACCATTTCCTTTTTAATGCATTTCCCACACTCAGTTCACCCTGTACAATCTCTTGATTAGTTTAACTAACTGTGGCCCTTCCTGTAGATTTATTTCTTTGCAGTGAACTGCATATCTTGGCCTGTCTAGTGCGGTCCTTAGGGCGAAGTTTCAGAAATTCACAGTAAGCAGGTTGAGATGGAGGAAAGTACGATAAAGGAAATATTTCACCAGGTCCTGCTTCATGCAGCTGAGGTGTGCAGTCTCATTGGGATGCCCTCCTTGCATAGGTGTAACTGGTGCTTGGAGCACTTTGCTGGTGGAGGTGCATCACGGTGCTGGAGCAAAGTAAACGCTGGCAAAAGCTCTTTGGTGTTGGCTAACTGACCACGCTTGGACAGGATGGAAATGTCATTTAAAAATGATCCAGTTCAGTTTTATTGGTGAAAATTTTCAGGATGGAGCTCATCCAGGGAGAGAGCCTGATCTCACATCTCGCCTGCGTGGCCGCTGATGGAAAAACACGGCGCTGAGCAGCCCGGCTGTGCCAGCGCATCTCTCTGGCCGCGGGTAGCGGAGAGGTTTTGGCACAGCTCTCTGAGCTCAGGCTTGTCCTTGTGCTGCCCCACACACGAGGGGATGGGAAAGGGGGACGGTGTGACCACGCAAAGTGCAAAGCCACCACCTCTTGGATGGGAGCTGCAGTATTTCATGCAGGAAAAACATGCCATGTGGTACAAGGCTGGTAAATGAGAGTCTGTGGTATTGCAAGCCCTGTAAGTGTTCAAAACACAGGTCTCTCTTAAGACTTTTATCTGTCTGTGTGTTTTCTGTTCTGGCACCAAGAAACTAGGAAACTTTAAAAAGAATGTCCAGTCTTAGTGTTTCTGGTGTAGCAGCATCGCTGACTCATCACCGCTTAAATACTGGATAAAGCCCTTGTTAGGGAGTGAGGGATTTTTTTGTTAGAAAGCCAGAAGATGTCTATTTTCATCACTGAGTTTGCAATCCTAGCAGTTGGAATGAAGCAAAATTCAAAGCTTTGGAGAAGTGGCTGGGGGTGTGTGGAATGAATAATGATCTAATATGAGGCCTCAGCAGGGTGAAAAATGTAAAACTAGCATCTCTTCTGCTGTTGGGTTTTTTTTTAAGATAAATTCACTAGCAATGAGAAGTATTTTAAACGTTGCTGCTGTTGCTGATAGGAACAGGCCATTAAATTGCTACAGTCAACATTCCTTTGGGTCCTGGTCATAAGCCAAGCTGCCAACTATTTGTAAATTTACTGACAGTCAGTAAGCAGAATACAATATTTAAACTGTCAGAAAACTAATATCCACTCGTTTCAGGGAAACGTAGCTCTGCTTCTCTTGGGCCCTGGCTTTTCGTAGTGTTCGGTTACTGCTGTTATTTTCTGCTTCTCTGAACTCCAAGACTGACCCAGGAAAAAGTAGAGAGGAGACAAAGAAGTATCTGCTTGCCTCCCCTTTCCCTGGGCACCCTGTTCTTTTCATCATCCATAACAGTATCCCGGTCCTTTTTGGCAGAGATGCTCAAGACTGTAGCCAAATTCCTGGGCTCCCAGGGCCTGGGTTCTCCATCGTGCCATGGCTTGCAATGGATGCTGTTCAGTTTGAGTGAGCTGCAAACCTGAAGGCAGACAGTCACAAGTGCTAACTATACATGTATGCTAGCTTCCTGGCGTGCACACTCAGAGATAGTGGAAAGCAGCTTGAGAAAGCCTAGAAAATACTTTGAACTTATTTATCATACTACTAAAATGTTGTGGGAAAAATGGCAGAATCATTTGTTTGCTGCTTGCTGTCGAAATGCAGCCCTGTTACGAATTACCCTTGCAAAGATATCTCCCTGTTATGAGCCAGCGTTGCACGAGGAAATCTGTTTTTCTTTACTATACAGCAACGTTACGGGTTTACCCTCTTGTGGACCTTCATCTGAAATAGCTTTTGTGTAACTGCCTATGTGGGCTTCCATAAAATATGAACCCAGGTGGGTTTTCCTCATGCCCTGCTGAGCAGTAACTCTCCTGTCCCATCCGAAGAAGGAGTGGAGTTGGCCATAGGGAGGGATCTCCCACGGCACAGCTCTCCTCCCTTTCCTGTGCTCCGCTGGGAGGAGAGCGTGTATTTGCCTCTGAGAAGGGATAATTTCACCGGGCACATGTAGGCTGTGGCTTTGATAAACCCAGAAGGATGAGTTGGAAGGTACTGCTGTGGTGATTAGATTACTGTAATCTTTTTTGCAGCAGCAAAATAAGACATTACTTTTTGTTGTTGTTGTTTCATCTAGAGAAGTCTTTTTCAGACCTCGGGAAAGCCCCTGTTCCATGTCAGGATTATACCAAGCCTGAAATGTTTGGACCAAGAAGGCAAAGGGCATGATAGCAGCTCATTACAGAGCGGTCGGTGACCCCCATGGAGGGTGTTCACCTGCACGGCCGGGTGCCCGGGCTCGAGTTCTCGATTTCAGTCGTGTGCTGCAGAGTTGGATTCTTTCCTCTCGTGTGCCAGAGGAGTGAGCACGCCTCTCTCTGTCCTGCTGTTTGCCAGAAATTCTTCCCTTAAAATAAGGAACTTTCTTTCTCAACAGTAGTGCTCTCCCTTGGGTTGGGTGAATCATTGTGTTCATAGAAAAAAATGTGTTGCGACTCGCTTGAATTCCCCACCGTCTGCGCTCCTGGGGTTTGCCGCACGTAGTGCGTGGGAAAGCGATGCTGTGACTTTCCACCATCTCCTTTGAAGCTTGGCCCAGACAGAAGATGTAATAAATTGGAAGGTGGTGTGTGATCTGGAGTATCCTCAAGCTACGGCTGATGTTACCTGGCCACGGAGAGGCCACCTGTGTGTGCTGTTACTGCTCAAGTGCAAATAAATATAATATTTATCACTGTGTGCTGTCGGCATGTTAGAAATTAAGCCCAAAGCCTTCTATACCAGTAAGTGTTTTACCAATCATTATAGCATTTGTCAACATTATAGGCTGCTGTCTGTGCCAGTAATAAATGCGTGGTGTTCCTGCTAGATTAAATGGTTTATCCAGGGAGAGGTGTATTTATGAAGAATGAACAGCACAAGCTGTAAAAGGGGCAAGATCAGTTATTTTTACAAAATAGTTGTAAAAGGTGTAGAGGGAGGTGGCACGAGCTGTGGAGGGATGCCTCGTCGTCTGACCCCGGAGGGTGTCCTGGAGCGAGCAAAAGGGAGTTGGGTTGGGCACCTCCAGTTTTTGGCAGGTGTCTTACATTTAAATAAACAAAAAGGCAGCAAGCAACTAGTTGTGAAATAAAATGAATCGCTAATTTTCTGCGGAGGCACCTGGGGCACAGAAGGTGGCAGGCGGGCAGCCTGGTTTGCGTTAGCGGCACCTGGGAGAAGCGTCATCCCCGGGAGAGATGCTGAGCTGGGAATTTTGCCTCCTCCCTGCTCCGGGGTAGGGGTGCGAGGGCTGGGCTCCCGGGTGCTGCAGCCAGCCAGGGGACAGGCGTTCAGTAATGGTTTTAGAAAGGAGGAGGGAGCTGCGAAGGCTGTTCTTCTCTTCTTCGGGCTGGAAATGCACAGCTTGACTCTTGGTTTCTGCTTCCTTTATTTCAAAAGGGCAGTTTTGATTTGTGCTCGGCTTGCCAGATGGTGGTGTGCAAAAAAAAAAAAAGGCCTGAAAGTATGGGGGAGGGAGGGAGCAGCATCTCCCTGCCTGGGACTTGGGGAAACCTGACTTCCTAAATTGCTGTCAGCTGTTGGAGAACCAGAGGGCGTAGTCAGGATTATGAAAATTGGGATTGTGGTATTTGTTAAAAATACATATCTCCATCCCACTTCAGGCAGTTTGGCTTTGATATATGGGTTTTATACCAGCCTTTTTTTTTGTTTGTTTTGTTTTTTGAGCCCTGTGCATGAACCATCACATGAGAACTGACCATCATTTAGTTCCAGGGCTGTTGTGCAGTCTGTGCGTGTGTATAAGAGGGTCTGTCTTCCCTTGTGCAAATATCCCTCCTTTCCACAGAGGAGGAGTGCGGGTTTGCCATCTATGTTAATTTAGTATGGTTTTTTTTTTTTCCTAATAGCATGTGGTGGGTAAAGATGATATATAAGCAATAGCATTAGCTGAGATCTAGGAGGTTTTTCCATCTACTGGGCAGGGAGGGAAGGATGAGGAGTGATGACTTTTGGGGGTCCATGTCCACATTAGCATCTGCTCCCTCCAGTGTGGCGTGAGCTTGAAGCCCAGCAGCCGGGCGGGAGGTGTGCTCCGGGGATGCCGGGGCATCCGTGAGGGAAACACACCCAACAGGGCAGGTGGAGAGAATGAACGGCCGTGGACGTTTTGTTAACAGATAGCTGAAATCCTGCGTGACCTGGGGACCTCCTTTCCCAGGGCTTCCAGAGATTTCTGACTGTTGTGCACGTTTTAATGTTGCTGCAGTTTCTCCTTATGTTGAAAGCTTGGCCCGTCGGGGTCAGTTGCTGTGCTTTGGTTTTTGAAGTGTGGCAGAGATTGACCTGTTTGAGTTCAGAGGTGCCCCTCTCGGACACCCCCACGCAGGTTCAGAACTCCCACGTGTGCCCTGCACCCATGGGTGCCCAGCCCTCCTGCAGAAACACCCGGTCGGTGGGAAACCCTCAGTGCGGGAAAAGACGAGGAACTTCAGATACGTGAATCTGTGTTTTCAGGAAAAAGCCTGTGATGGTGGAAGCGAGACAGGTTACGTAGGAGGGTTTCATCCTGAGCAGCAGTTGTTCATTGTTACTTTGCTTCCCTGGGCTGAGGTCTGTGGTTTGGACCGTCTTTTGCTCTCTCCTCTCCGCAGCCCTATTAGAGGCAGCTGTGAGCACCCAGTGGGCAGGCGCAGGGCCTCCTAATTGTACTAATGGGGAAAAAAATGAGACCTATGTATTGGAAACTGTAGTAATGGAAAACAGCAGAGACCTATTATGCCATGAGAAATCTGTGTGTGCTCCCAGGAGGTGGAAGCTCACAACCTTTGCAGTAAATAGCAAGCAAGTGCATGTGCCGTATCTTCAGAGGGAAACTGTTACTGACCCCCGCCAAGGTGGGGCATCCAGGGCTGCTGTAGCACACTGGCAGCCCACCGGTGCTGAAACCATTTAAAAATAGTTGCATTATCAAAAAACCAGGAGAGAGGAGAAATGAAGAGCCAAGACCATTTGTTTGAAAGGCAGTGCGATTAAGGATTCAAGTGAAGTAACAAAGCTGTTGGATTTAAAATGAGCTTCATGTAGTTTTTATTTTCTGAAGAAAAGTTGATGTATTATCTCCCTAACAAATGGCTCATGCTGCAGAAGTGAAGCATGACACCCTTCTCCAAATCGGACTGTTCAACTTTATAAATGACAGTGTCACCTATCACTGCGTCAGCAAGATAAAGAGATGATTTTTCAAATGGTCCAAAAGCATTTATTTTTCATTGCGTTTTCCCTATAGTGAATATTCCACTTGTACCCAAAGCTTTACTGAACTAATAGACTTCCTCTGTAGACACTGCGTAGAAGTAAATACTATATAATTTTTTATGTATAAATTATGTATACTATTGTATATAGTGTGGATGTATCTAGTATATCCATCTATATATGCCATATATGCATTTAAAATATATTTGATTTAGTAAATATTAGATAGTAAGATTACACCTATGCAGGTACTAGAAATCACAGTGACTTTGTTAATATACCATGTCTGTTACCTACTAGCCAAAACTCAACCTAAGTAACCTTGAGACCTTAACGCAAAGGTGGCCAGAGGTACAATTACACTCTCTGTCGGAAAAGGCTCTTTTCCTTCTCTTCTATACCTCATCCCTCTTACAGTGAGACACTTCAAGTCTTAAGGCTTAAAAACATGATTCTGGATCGCATCTGTCTTTTGCAAATGTAGTTCTAAAAATATTTACTATTCCCTTTAGGAAAGAACTTTTGAGTCAAGGTTCAGAAGATCCTTTGTTACTGCTCAATGCATATGTTTAATTTATAAAATCTTGCTTAGTTAATGTGGTTTATCGACTTCAGGTCAGGGGGACTGTTAGATCATCAAGCCTGACCTGTGTAACCCAAGCCCTTGGATCCCACCCAGAAGTTCTTGGCGTTCAAACTTCAGCATTGACCTCCTGGGTCTGAGAAGTGCACTGGAAATGTGGCTGTCCTCCTCACCCAGCTGAGCTTCACAGCCTTTTTTTTTTTTTTTTTTTTTTTTTGAGATCTGGCTGCAAAGCTTTGTGCTTTCTGAATCTGCTCCAGAAAATTGTAGGAGTACTTAGCTAAGCAAAGCATTGCATCGCTGCTCTCGTGTGAAACACCGGTGGGGCGAGGAGGGGGAACGTGGCCGGGCTGCTGCGTTACATTGATCGGCCTCTCTGGGTGACATCGTAGGACTTGCACACAGGGAGTGGAAGAACAGGTTTCACTATTAAGAAAGCAATGTCAGACAGCAGGATTCCCACTTGAAATTAGATTACACGCCCGAGTTCATCAGCACGGCGCACTGATGCACCCTTTATGTAAAGTGGTAATTGTGATATTCTTTGTCATAAATTTGAACTTCAACTTTGCAGCGAATCTCGTGAAGTGGCAGGCACAAGACTTCTTCATCAGCAGCTTGGGGAACAGAGGGAAAGGCAGTCCAAAGCGGTATTTATTTCTCAGCAGTGATGAGGTCAGGTTTCCAAAGCATCGGTGTTGAGTGTGGTGATGCCTTTTTAAATGCAGAGTTGATAGGATGATGCAACTTCCAAGTGTTATGCCAAAAAAGGCAGAAGAGTGTCAGAAGAGATGGCCGTTGGCGATGTCTAAAGAGAAGACAATTGATTTTTTTTTTTTTTTTTTTTTTTAAATAGCTTCTGGCTGAGGAGCTGGTGTGGGAAGGATTGTAGAGTGGTAGGACTGACTTTTGAGCAGCTCCTGGCAAACCAAAAGTGAACTAGCTTTAGCTAAATTAAAGTGGAGGAAGAGACTATCCATATCCTTCATATAGAAGGGCTCCAAATTTATGAAGGAAAGCACTTTTTTTTTTTAATATTTTTTTTCCTGTAGCTAACTGTGCTGCCTTAAGTACATTTTCTATCTCTCTTAATCAAAGGGTGTCTGACAGCCTTTCTCTAGTGTTGTGTTATCATAAGCAGCACAGAAATAGGTACCTGGAGAGACGACCAAATGCATTTCAGTGCTAAACAAGATTTGCAATCTGCAATAGGTTAGCTGAAATATTTTAATACCACCCAGGCTGTTGCTGCAGTGACAGTAGACTCCAGCTATTGTAGAGGCTTTGCACATCTTGTTTTCACTATGTCCTTTTCCCTGTCTGCCCTCATCCTGTTTCAGATACTAAGTTTGGAGCTAGTATCAAGATCCACTTCAAAATCTCAGGATTTTAATAATTTTTGACCATGGTCACCACAAAGAAGAATCAAAAAGATTTGCTTGCAGGAGGCTGCTTGGCTGATCATCTTTTACTATGTGCAAATAAAAATAAATTAACTTTTTGTAGTTGAAAAGTCTGAACTTTCTTTTAAATGCACCAGTTCGAACCAAACGTTGATTACTGTGGCATCGCTTAGAAGAAAGTGTTTCACGTTTTTAAAGTGTGTGCATGTGGTTTTGTGCATGCCTGGCTGCCTGCCTGATGTTGCAAACTGCAACAGTACAACTCGGTGGTGTAAAAAAAGAAAAAAAAAAGTCTTAGAGGTCTTGTCACTGAGCTCTTTGTTTGCATAGGGAAACAGCTGTCTGGGATTTAATGTGCTGCTCGTAACACTGCTGTTAGGGAGCTGTAAATCCTTCCCATTTCTTCTTACTGGGATTTGATCATTATTTTTTCCCCCTTCCTAATCAAAGTGCTGTAGTCAAGTGTTGTAATTAGTGTGTATTAATTTATTGATTGTCACTGTTGTAATTATATGTAATAATAACATGACAAGATTTTATTCATTCTATAATAACATGTTTAAATATTGTCACTTTAATTAACGTTAAAATAAAGCTTTCGTATTTTTTTTATCAGTTCAGTATGATAGACTAATTGCACTTGTTTTCATTGACACCATTCTTTCTTGCAAGCACAAGCTGTTTAAAGATTTAATTCTCGTTTTAACTTCTTTGGTAGAAGGTTCTTAACCAGTTGGAGCAGGGAAGGGGAAGGATCTTAGAGTTGTATGTACTCGGGGTGTGACATGCTGAAACTAAATTGCATTTTCTGCTACTTACTCCGTTGGTTTGGACAAAATGAAGTGTGTATTTTCTCCTCCCAAATTGATAGCACGCTTTTCAAAACATGAAGTTGTCATCTTGCTTTGTTTGTTTCCCTACCACCACCTCCAGGTTCATAATTTTCATGGATTGCAGTTCAGTTTAAACTCCTGGGCAAAGTATTAGATTAAAACAGTACTTCTATATTAGCAACGAATACCTGGAAACATGCATGCGGCTGGTTGTTTTTAAAGGATGGATTGGCACGTTGGGTGTTACCTCATTTAGCATTCTCGTCTGATCTATACCAACCTGCTTCAATAAAGCGCTGTGAAATTTCCCTTACCTCGGGGCTCCTGGAAGCCCCAGGAGGGAGTTTGTGTGAGAGGTGGGCTCAAAGGCACCAAAATGTTTATGGACAGTTAGAGTTTGTCCTTGGAAACTTTAACAGGGAGAGGACCAACTCTCCGTTTTGGCAGCGAGGAGTGCTTGGATGCCTGCTGTTCGTGTCCGTGCAGGCATTTGGCCCCTCTCGTCTTGGCTCCCTGTGACTTTCCTGGAGGAGTAGATGGGCTTCTTGTCCGTGGGCAGCGCTGAGGATGTCAACAGTCCCTTGCTCTTTCTTGTGGCAGTTGCTTGGGAAATATTTGAGCAGTAGCCAAGATAGTAGAGCCCTTCCCATGGGAGAAGGGGTCCGAGGGCCAGCGGTGCCGGCAGAGCTCTGCTGCGGTGCGTGTTCCCTGTGCCCGGCTGGGACTTACAGGTACGTGTCGGGGATTGCAAGGTGCCATGCTACTACAAGGCTTGTAGGGTAAAACACCTTGGCAGACCTCAACCTGAGATGAGGAGGCAGCGGGGAAAAAAAGAAAGGCTGGGGGGCACCTTAAATTCCCTGCACTGAACCCCACCTCTTGTTGGCCTCCTGCGTGTCCCTAACTGTCCCCAACGTTTGCACCCAAAGGTGAGGTGAGCATGCATGGGGAACAGCTCCGGCTGCGAAGAAGGAAGAGTTGGTGCTCAGGTCTGGGAGCCTGCGGGAAGGAAGGGGAGAAGCTAAAAGGAGTGTTTTCTGCTGTGACCTGAATATTTGCCAAGTGTAAAATCTTCACAGCTTAAGTGGTTTGGGTCTATCTGCAAGGTGTTCTTGAAACGTGCTGGTGTCTCTCCCTGGGGGCATCGGTGCTTAAACGTTGTTCTCTTGGAGAGTGCTGCCAGTCTTTAAACAGAGTGCTTGCTGTGGGCTGCTATGTAATAAAGTGGACTGGGAGATAGAAGAAGGGAATTTTCCTTCTCAATAAGCACATCCTTCCTGCCTCTTTTAGGAGCACACTTAAGGCTACTATAAAATGCATAAACCTATTAAATGTCACCTCTGTGGATGGATTTGGTGAGGGTTTTTTTCCAGATTGTGTGCTGGGCCCCTGTGAGCTCTCATTCCATAAATCAGTGTGTAATGAGTTGTGTTACTGTCAGGGGTATCATCTTGCAGTTTGGCAGCGGCTGCGGTCTAACAAATGGTCCCAGCGTGGTAAAGACCATTTGAAGAGAGCAGAAGGTAGGCTTGCGCAGAAGTTTTACCAGCAATGTCCATCAGCAATTTCCTATCTCTCTCTTATCGCCTTATTATTTGTTTTGGTGTTGTGTTTGTTTTATGTTTTCAGGAGGCAGATTACTCTGATTTCTAGGGAAAAGTAAAAACTGCTGAAGTGTCACTGGAAAGCTTTTGCAAATCATTGGGAACTCTGGAGTGTGATGGTCAACCGTCTGGGCTATCTCTAATTGCTCTGTCTCCTCACTACTCCAGGAAACTTTCAGTGACTACTGTTCTTTAAAATAATGAAACTTTTGCCAGACTTATTTGCCTGTGTGGTAGATAGCAAAACATCTTCTATTTACAGCTGGGATAGTATGGCTGCTCTTTGCTCAGAGAGGAACGATTAACTTTAGATGTGAGCCACGTGACTTGCATGCATATGGAGTTCTGCTGGGGAAGTGTTCGAGTTCAAAAAACTGTGCATTGGGGTTGAGGGAATTCAAGGCCAGGGTTTCCTACAGTTTTGCATGTTTTGCTTCCGTACAGACTCTAGTTTCTTTAGAACAGCAACAATAGCAATGGCTGTTTGGTATAAGAAGGGAAGTGAAATGAGTTTGTAAGTTTGAGTGGTATTGAGGGAAGGCATAGATAAGGAAATGAACTGTAACATCGCACATTTGGAAATGTGATAAGGAGTACAGTTCATCGGATTCTACCTTTCTCTGAAATTAAGCAAAGCAATCCAACATAAAAGCAATTATTTCTGTACCCAGGAGTTTGACCATTTCATTTTTCAGTTTCACAGGACCATCCAAGTAATCATGGCTAATGACATATCTGCAGTCCAACAGCCGTACATTTCTGCAAAACTTGGATGAATCTGAACTGTAATTGTAAGAGGAATACTTCCTTCCTTTGGAGAGACTTTTTTTTTTTTCTTTTTTCTCCCTGTCTTCAGGAAATGAAAAGGAAATGATTTCACATTTACATTCAGGATTTCAAACATCAACTTTGTGATGTAATGGGAAAGCTTTCTGGGGGAGTTCAGCGTTTCTGGCTCAAGGGTCTTGTGTGAAAAGTGGTGCCTTTCCCTGTTAGACCCCTCTTGGCCATGACTCTGAAGTTCTTCTGTGACTTTGTATGGGGTCCTGTCTTAACTGTAGGGAGATGGTGTGTGCTATGGCAGGGGGGTGGAATTAAGCTTTTAGTCATGCTTTGCCATGTCTTATTTGTCAACCACAATGTGAAACACTAAGTTAAGTTAAAACAGACACAAGCTATATGCTGGGACTCAAAACATGGGCTGAGCCAGTGCTTGGGAGTTTTATGTCTGTGTTTATGAATGGGCAAATTCAGTACATGCATTTCAGATGTCACTATTGTCTTAACAAGTGCCACAAACATAGCAACATCTGGGTGACAACAATATGTCTGTGTGTGAAATAACAGTGTGTATTCAGGGTAAAGCTTGCCCATGAATTTAGCTTAGTTTTTAGCGACTCGTTAGTAGATGCAGTTTCATTACCAGATTTGTTTTGTGAGGATTAAGGGGCATTTGGAGCATGTCAATTTAGTCAACTGACACTTTTGTTAATGATGTGCTTCAGTGAAGCAGTGTGGTCTGAATGGGGGACAGAAATGACAGTTAATTATGTGTAGAAAACACAGAGGTTTGGCTATTTGAAATATATGTAAACAAAAAAAAAAATCTCAACTCCTTTTGCTGTGTGAGTAACATCTGTAAATTCAGGGCTGCTGCAATAAGCAAGAGATTAAAGCAAGTAGGAGCTTTGGAAGGGATTTGGTTTGTGTTTGCAATTGGCTCGTGTCTTGACCCTCCGCACTAGGGAGTGGAGCATGGAGCCAGCTGGACAAGAGGAAAAACCAAGCTCTGGGCTGGAACGGCGTGCTTTGAAACTCTAGACCAAAGGATACGAAGACTTATTCAACAAGAGGGCGTGCAGGATGAGAAAGCCCCGAGACGTGTTGTACAATAGAGCTTTCCCTTTCGGGAAAGGGGAGATGGCCCATCGAGGGGAATCCCTCTTCTCGGACACCTGTTAGGGTGCTGCGGCCGCTGAGCCTCGCAGAAGTGCGTGGAGCCCCAGCTAAGTTTCTGAAAGTCAGAAAGACTTCATTTGTATTCTGGTAGCTGACAATCAACCATATTGCCCGTATATAATTTAATTGCTAGCATATGGGCCGTTTGTCTGACCACAAAAGCTTTTATTCACGTGCTTTAAATTTTTAAAGGCTTGTCATCAGCAGAAATATCACACAGCATGAAGCTTTTTCTTCCTTGGCAGCCACTTAGCTCTGTGGCACAGTGATAGAGTGGCAAAAGTGTGCCACCATGGATCTAGCTGTGAGTTTGAGTGTTTGGGGTAGGGAATATGTGCTGATGGCCACCCCCAGGTGCGTAAGTGGCTCTTAGACTCATTTGGCTGGGGGGAGAGAAGGAGCTGGGCATAAGGATGCTGTTATCCTTCACACATCTTTGTTGGAGACCCTGGTGTTCTGTGACCGCAGTTAGGGTCATGCAGTGCACGCAAGTCTTCAGGTTGCGTATTAAGAATGATATGTGGCATTGTTACAAGTAGCAAATAATTATGTCTGTAAGACAAAATGTCATTTTGTCATCTCTTACCAGCTTCATCTGTGTATAGGAGAAGTGCCACCATGGTGCGGTACGTTCTGGTCTGATCTATTCATAGTATTCTCCTGTTGTTTGTGTGAATCTTCTGGAGGAGAGGCTTCTGAATATTTTGTAAGGCTATGGAAATGTGACTGTGAAAACACTTGAAAGCACTTAGGACTTCTCTCCAAATGATTAGATTTCAAATTAACAATGTCCTTAACAGCAAAAACATGTAGTGCCTTGAATTATGAAGAAGGCTAAATGTATCAGCATTAGATAACTAAATGCAAACTCTTGTTCTTTTATACAAAGCACTCAAAGTTCATAATTTTGTTAATCAATAACATTGTAGTTTCAAATCTTCTATTTGTTTAAAAGCTGTCTGGACTGCAGAATAAATGTTATCTACTTGAGCTACTAAGCTGTTGCCCCTCGTTGAAGGATAAAGACAGATCTTATTGGTGCTTCGTTAGCTGCTACATGGAAGTTTCCTCTTTCGCATGTCTGAGGTGCGAAACTGGAAGAGACCTGATGGTCATTGGTTCAGATCCCTGCAGGTGAGGAGGGGTCATGTCCTATATAATACTGTCACAGAATTCAATGAAATAATTTTCCATCTCTTCCCTCAAACACTCCAAACCTCACTGCCTTGGTGGTTAAAAGCCTTCGTAAGAAACTTTAATCTGTGCAGGTCCCTGTGCCAGCACCAGCACGTAGGTACAGGAGTATCCAAAAGCACTGCAAGCTGGTCTGTCTCCCTCTCGCTTGAACATTCACCGACAGTGGCATTATAGTGAGTGTTTGGGGAAAATGCCAGAAATTATGTCATGCTCTACATCTTTTCCTTTTATTAAGATATCTTTCCAGCATACATGTTTTTAACTACCCCCAGTCCAGTCTTTCACCTCCCTGCATTTGGGAGGATCGGTGTGGGAGCCAGTGAGGCTTTGCCTCTCCTGCTGGTAGTAGTCTTGGGGTGGATGTGCACTCACGCATTTTTGGTGGATATGTGCTAGTCAGGCTACAGCAATGATTTGTCTTGGCATGGCATTACCTATTTAGCAGTATACAAAAATAGCATGTATCCTCCTGTTCTCTAACAGGCTGTCACTTTTTAATTGCTATAGAGGCAGCACTTTGAAGAAATTCTGTAGTATTTTTTTTTTTCCTTAAAAGACGAAACTGTTCTCTCTCGAAATATTGTTAGTGGAGGCAGGAGAAGAGAAGCTAGTTTGTAAGATCAAAAAAACTTTATCATTTCCTTGGGATAACAACTAAAAGCTGGTGGTTGAGTTGTTGCAGTGACCAGTTTCTCAGAGATTATTGTGTAATTAATCATGTTATTGAAAAGGGAGAGAAAACAGAAGTGGAAGTTAGTTATTTGACTTCTTTGCATCATCCGTCAAAATCCTTCAAGACCTTTTAGGTGCTTATCAGCTCTTTTCCAGGTTATGACTCTTAAGTCTCTCCCTAGCAAGTCTGCTGGTTCCAGATGAATTGCTCTCCTGTAGGTTGGTGCCTGAGATAGGGAATTGGTCCCTATATTAAATGTCACAATAAAGTATTATAATGCATCTTCTGAAGGGATCTTGGGAATTCTTCAAGTCTTTTGTTACCAGAGAGGATCAAGTTTACTTCAACCTGTCTGAGCAGATATTTATTTAATGTACCCATTAAAAAACCTTAGACATTTGCTCAGCTCTGTCAGGTCATTTATTTCCATGCTTATGGGTGATGAGAGGCAACAGCCAGAATCTGGAACTTAGGAATTTTGGGCTTGTTATACTTACAATTTCTCTCCATGTACTTCTCCCTTGAGAATCTTGGGTTGTGTTTCATTGTGATTTTGGGGGCTAATTAACACGGTAAAGATTATTCCTGTGAGTACGCTCAGGTTTTTTTAAGTTTTATCTGCTGATATCTGTGCACAGACTGCCTGAAAGATTGTATCATTTAATTAAAGAAAGATCAAACAAGAGGATTAATGTAATCTATGGGATGGGGACAGGAGACGGGAAAGGGTCAGGCGAGAGCTAGCGTGGGGCCTGGTTGAATGCCTGGCAAAAAACACGCGTGGTTCACTGCATGCTAAAATTGGTAAATAGAAATCCTTTAATACTTCTGGCAAATAATGAATGGCAAAGTCTTGGTGTCAAATATGAACCTTCTCATTTACATTTAAATAGTTTAGGTTTCCCTTGTGTGTGTCAGGCATAGCATAAAATAATGCTCTATTATTGCAAGTATTACTTTTAATGAAAGTAAATACCATCATCACCAGTGTTAATCTGCTGCACTCAGGAGTCTGTTTCCAAATATTGATTTCTGGTAAATGACCTTTATCATCAGCATTGTAAGATTTTATTTGGAAAACATTTTGTGTCAGAGCCTGGAAACATTCACTGGTGGTCTGGTTACGTTCGTTAATAGCCATTACCATCAGTTTGCTCGGTGCCTAACAGACCCGTGAAGGATGGGGCATCCTCTCCCTCAAAAATTTAGGGTCCGTGATGACTTAGGAACCAGCTGGGACTCGGTGGCCAATGCCAAGGTGAAGGGGGGGGTCAGCAGATCTCAGAGCTACAGGATAATGACTTCGAGGAACGTTGACGTTGTGAGATTCTTGAAACCCTGGTGTGGGTTTCACTGTGGTGTAGATAGCGATGAAACCATTCTGGCCTGCAGAGCTGGGTGCTGGTCGTCATTTCTCAGCTGGGATTCAAAGCTGGGGACTAAACTTCATCTTCCAAGGGATTTTCTGTTTGTAAAATTGTTGCAGCTTATCAGGTCTGACTTTGAAATAGCTTGCTCATCTACATAATTAAGCTATAAATAGCAGAGTAAATGAACCTGCTTTTTAACTATAATGTTATTTCTTACTGAAGGAGGCTTATTGCCCAGTATGTGGGTGATTTTCCTAAGCCCTTGTCTTTGCCAAAATGATGGTTTTTCACCCTGGGGTTCTGCAGATTCAGGTGCTATTTGGGAGTCGTGTAAATGATTACCTTTGAGTTATGGGAGCCTGTGAGTGACAATAACAGTTAGGAAAACCTCACCCATTTTTGTATTCTTCCCTATTTACTGTGAGGCTGGAAGGTAGAGACAGTCAGGACAAATAGAGATAGTTTTCTGTTGGCATTTTCACTCCCTCTGAAATAAAAATAAAATGTCTGAGTTTGCCAGTTGGCCGTAGCTCAGCAAGTTTTTATTGGAGACAATTGTGTCTGTAGAGGTGTCTAGTTGTAATTCCTACGCCCCTAGGCCAATTTTATTGATAATCCAGATAATAGCTTCTGCCATTGAAGCTTGCACTTAATTTATTACAGAGGAAGTCCTGCTGACTGTTTCTCTAGATGGTTTTTTCCTGTTTGGGTACTCTCTGAGCTAGGATCCTGGCATGGATATAGGAGTAATGTGCCTTGTACTGGCTGCAGGGTACCATGCTGCAGCAACCCAAGAGCGGCTGATATGGTGGACTGGGTTACCAGTCAAAAAAGTTTGTCTGCTGCCTGTCAGGAAGTGCTTATCCAAAAAAAGATAAGAAACTCTTGCTTAGTTTTCAGATGAAAATCATCCATGCACAATAAGAAACAGCTTAAAGTGCCTTGAAACTCCAAGTCTCCTGTGATGCCAGAGTAGCAGATGGCCTGTTGTCACCGCAGATGAAAATTATGTTAATTAATATATTACAAAACTGACTCCAGTTGAACATTTGTTTTTTATGAGCATGTGATTATCAGCTTTACTGGAAGATGAATTTGGGGAATATTTGGACTGATTTATTTCTCTGAAATAGCTTTCTGGAGATTTAATATGCTGTTTGTTTTTGGTGCGGTAACTATAAATGGATATAAGTCATTCGGTTCGCAGGGGCACAGTTAAAGACCTTGGGGTAAATTAATTTAAAGGGTTTGTAAATGTATCGTGCAATTGCTGTAACCTTGTGCAGAGTGTGCGCTCTCATCTGCTGCAAACATGAGCACCTCGGATACGGCCACACCGTGGCCCTGTCCCAAGGAGCAGCTATTTTCAATATTTGTAGCAGCTAATTAATGGAGGCGTGGATTGAGCGAAGACCCGAGTTCATCCTTATCCGCAAGCCGAGACCTTGTATGCATGTTTTACCCCTTAAAAGAAACCTGTAGAAATTCAGGCTGCTTTCAGGGGGTTCTTCACCCACCGTGTAGATCTCCTGGCTGATACGAAATGACAGACTTTGAGATGGGTGTTTCCATGGGCAGATTTCATAAGCCTGGGCCAGCCCACATTTTTTCTGTTGAAAAATAAACTTTTGTAAGGCCCAGTACAATCAGTATTTCATTTCTGTTCTTCCACATTACTGGAAGTCTTTTGAAAAGTCTTACATGCTGCTACTCAGAGGCCTTTGTATGCAACCTGGAAAGCTTTTCTTTTCTTGCCCGTAGGAGCATGTTGGCTTAGGCTGAAGGGTGGTTTTGACAATAGCCGGCACAGATGCTTCAGAAGGTGTAAATCCTCCCCAGTCGGCAGATGCAGATAATCTGTCCCCTACTGTTAGCCACGTCCTGATCTCTAACAGATAAAGACTGGCTTAATCCCCAAAGCATGAGCTTTAATATCCTTTACAAAAGCTTCCTCCTAATTCACAAGGCCCTTGCATGGTTTCCCCCCCATGAAGTCCCTGTTGGGTGGCTGAGAGCTGTTCGGGGCTGTCTGAAAGGCAAAGAGGTGTTTGCTGGAAGATGCTGAAGGCTGGTCACGAAACTGCTCCCGCGCTGCTACCAGCTTCCTTGCTGTAATTGGCAGAAGCTGCTGATTTTTATTTCCTACTTATTGATTTTTTTAAAAAAAATTTATTATTCTTTATTCTCCTCGACTTGCCAGCTTTCATTTTCTTATGAAGAGTTGGTTTCAGGTGACGTGGCCCTTGTCCGGGCGGTCTTTAGTCCTGTGTGATCTGATACGACCCTATTCCTTCACCTCCCTTCTGCAGGAGGTTTTTCTTCTCGTGAAATGGAGACCACTACGGCACCAACACGTTAGCCAGGAGAATGCACTTTCGTGATCAAACCAACCCTGGCTGGCTGGCAGCTCTTTCCCATCTTGAAAGACTCGGCTTTGCCTTACTGCAAGCTGGCGCTGGCTGGTGTTGGCAGAAAGCCCTGACAGCTCTCAGCTGGGCAGGGAAGCCTGGCTGCTTTCCCCGCAGTGATGCATTTCACACCAAAATGCACGTGCTACCTGGAGAAGAGGGCTTTGCTGCAGCGTCTTTGCCGCGTTCTGGGGAAGGAGGCGGCTGCGGTGGGATTCGGCAGGCTCTGCTGGGGTGCACGTCCCGGGCCGTCGGTGCCAGCACGAAGGCGGTTTTGCTGCCGATGTGCCGCAATGCCGCTTTTACTTCAGAAAAGCATCTCGCGTGAGTTCTGTGAAGAGCCAGCATTGGTCTGTGCAGAGAGCTCCCTGCCCTTTCTAGCTCTCATCAGCCTCCTCTAAAAGTCTGAGCAAATCGAACACTGTTTTCCTGCCTGCAAAATCAGGCGTGATGCTTTTCCACCCCACTGTTTGGTCCCTGGGAGGTAGCGATGACTTGGAGGATGTCCACGTGCCGAACTCTGTGTAAGCACAAGGTTGACCCTTCCCTGCTGTCCTGAACATCTGCAAAGTGCTTGAGGTCCTGTATGGAAATTACAGCAAAATATTTTGGTTTTATTTATCCTAGTCATTGTAAGGAAGAGCTCTTCGCACGAATGTAAAAGCACAAGTTTTACAGAGCTACAAAATACACTGCAAGCACTTGTTTAGAAGATCCCAGAGAGAGTAATGAGCTTGTGTTGAAGGTTGAGGGGCTTTGATTTTTTTTCTTTTCTTTTTAGGGAAACATGTTTGTTTTGAGTAAATTGCAATGGATTCTGAACACTCTTGAGAATGGCTTTTAATTGCTTTGTAGCAAGTGTTATTTTTCTTCACAATCTCACAATTAACCTAGTCCCTGTGGTTTCCCAGTGTAAGTTCTGCTGTTGGTACAAATTGATTGTGCCTCTGCCTTTTGTGCTGGCAGGAGAAGGGAAATTCATTCCCAATGCCCTCGGCTTGCTAGAAATCCCTTCCTGCCAGGGTCTGTGAATCCAAGTGGTGCTCTGGGATTATTTAATTTTTGTATTGTCCTGAATGCTATTTTATTCTCCCCCGCTACCAGTCTTTGTTTTTTCTAGAACTTGAATTACAGCTCATATTAGTGATGAACAGGATTATGCAGGTGCCAGTGACTCAGTGATAAACCTTGTGTTTCAGTGCTTTGTTACGTTCGAGGAGGGAGAAGAAAAAAAATCCTCTGCCATTTTGAGCTGAAAATGTGAATGCCTGAACTAAATCAGCGATTCATTATATTTGAAGGAAAGTTTGGATAGGGAATTATTTGCCTGATTTGAAATTGTTTTTTGAATTAGTCTGTGACAGTCTTTATATGAAAATCTGGAGTTTTATTTTGCTGTCAGTGTCTAATCTGCGCATAAAGGCAGTTCGAGTTAGTGAAGAGGTAGCAAATGTGTGTGGTTTGCAAAGCTTCCATAAATAAATTTATTTCGTACTCCGGCACGCATTTGCTTTTAAGCTTTGACTCGGAGCAGCACATAAGCATGTGTGTAAGCAGTCTCGGTGATTTCCGCAGGCTGCGCAGTGCATGGCGCTGCCAGGGCTCCTGGTAGCGATAAAGACAGTAAAATCCCAGTAGAGAACGATGGGTCTGCATGTAACCGTGCCAGCACCGACACACACCTGCCTATGTGCACGCTGCTGGGGTCTTGCTTCATCCCACCATCAGCGTGTGCAGCTGCAGGACCAGGGCCAGGCTCTGCACCATCTGTTTTGCCAGCTCGAGCTCACCACCTTTCTGCAGCGCCGGGTCTCCTTACTTTTTTTTAAAATTATTTGCAGAGGTGTGGGAAAATAGTGACATTAGATACCGGTGTCTGCGTTAGCTGTTGGCAAGCGCTGTCTGAACTGGCAAGTCCTGCATGTCTCGCTTTCTGCAGACATGTAGGGGGTTGTCGGTCGTCGGGATTTCTGGGTGGGATGGATCGCAGACGGACGCGCTGGCGGGGAAACCGCACACGAGCGCAGGCACGCACCGGCCTGCGAGCGTGTGCTCGCAAGCATCCACGGTTTGCCTGTATGGGGTGTCTTCAGACACATTCAGAAAGAGCAGATATCACTGGAGAGAGGGAAATAAATCTTACGGTCTGGAGGCAGCTGGAGAGTGCACAGGAGAAGAAGAAATGATAGCCAGAGGACTCTAGAAATCAGCCAGGGAAGATTTCAGAGAACGTACCCTCAAGCGCTGAGAGCAGCTTCCAATGCCAAGAGGCTGCTCAAGATGAGTAAAAAGACAAACCATGGGTAAGGGTTTGGAGCAATATTCAAGTCAGTCAACCAAAGATTTCCAGCCGCGACCAACTATTAATAACAGATGGTTTGATACCAGAACTGGAGGTCAAAACCAAAGGGCTGCTGATATTGCACCATGTTTGTCTTTGTCTTGCTTAGCAAGCCTTGCATGGTAGTTTGGGGGAGTTTCAAGTAAAACATCCAGCCCGCTCCTTGGTTTCACCCTGCAGGCAGTGACAACCCATGTTGCACACTCAAAGGAGGCCAGAGAAATTCCCCACGACCCTGACGAGACCGTGCACGACACGATCATCGCAGCAGTATTACACAATGTCACTCCTTTATGTGGATCCTGGACATCTTCTTTTGGTAGTCCCTATAAATGCCTGTGGTTGTAGTCTGTCTCGCCTTAGGATAAGGTTTAATTTCTCTTGTCTGTTTCTTGGTTGCTCTTGGTCTCCTTTTCCCTGTAATTTTTCACCTCTTCATTTGACAAAGGGATCTCAGGTCTGTGTTTTCATTGCTCTGCCCTCTTGTGTAAGTTTGAAAAGATGTGCCAAGGATGTATACAGACGCACCCCCTCCTCCCTCATACTTTTGTTGCTAGTGGGCTATTTAAAAGCAGAAAAATGATCTGTAGCCAGAATTGCCTTTATCTTCTTTTTTCCCCTCTATGGGTGGTGTTCTTCACTTCACTGTTTTTTCTCAAATACTTGGCATACAACATGTCCATACAGGGATCCTCAGGAAAGTTGAATTAAATTAACTAAAGGTGTGAATTTAAAAAGGATTATTTAAACCTCATTAAACCTCTGTGTTTGCACACTTTTAAAAATTAAAGTTGCTTTAATTTGATTTCAGTTCACTTTTTAGGTGGAGTAATCTCAATTTAATTAAGGCAAATTAATTGAGTGAATGTCCAAAGGGAGATTTAATGCCAGGTAGACAAGGAGCATTCAAGGAAAATGAGTTAAAGGGAAGTTGAGCTTATTCAAAACTAATGAAACCAGAAACTCTTTCCAGTCTGAGCTGTTGCAAGAATTAGATGTGATCTGTGGCAAACACTGTAATTGTTATCTGGTAAAGGATACTATCATCAAGTGAAAACCATTTCTTTTGGGTTGTATAAGCAAACTCGCATCACTCCTTGAATTCTGGGCGCTAGCCCAATATTGTGAAAGGAGAAAACTGGGTGTATGGAATGTCTTCTTGTTTTACTTTATTTGTTCCTTTAGGAACCAGAGTAGATTTATACCAAATAATAACCTGTTTGTTTTTGTTTCACCTCCCTGCCTCCTCCATCGCTGTTTCTTACACAATATTTTTCTGGTGTTTTTTCTTGAGGAGAAAAGAGATTGGGAGGAAGAGGGATGAAAACACATCCATTCTTTCACGTGAAGGTACTTATCTCCACCTGTGTACGAGGTGCTCGGCCAAATCTCATTTCTGTCTTGTGTCCAAAGAAATTCCTGTCAGGTCCTTATCTGTCAGTTCTGCAGAAGGTTCAACAGCAGCAACAGTGAGAAAAGTGAAGAGGTGTCATTCATGACAGCGGGAGGGTGAAATGCAAAGGTAGGAGGGTGTATGGTGTTGGAGGTGCTTGGCGTGACCTTGAGTCTGATTTTTATCATCAGAGAAAAATAGCAATTAATGAAGAAGCTTCTCTGCTGCGGAGACAGGAGTTGAGCAACATTAAACATCGAAATGTTTCATAAAACCTGGGAAAAAGCTGTGATTTACAGGACTAAGACCTTTTACCTCTTTGGAGAGGGTAAAACACAGGCCTGTTAGCTTTGTTCATGCTTGTGCTCTTATTGTTAGATTAGTAACTCCAAGCGTATAGACGAGGAGTTCTAGAAGTATTTTTCTAGTTTCCGTGTTCTGCCTCTGTGTTGGAACAAATATTTAGCGAACTGGAGCTCATCTTGGGATAAGCCATGCTGGCAGTTTGTTTATTCTTTATCCTCTTATGTTGTATTTTTAACGGTGGAAACAGGCTTATGTGGGCTTCTGCTCAGGGCTTCTTTGCTCCCTAGCAGGCAGTGGGAAGGGGAAATGGGTAATTTTTTTGGTGTGAGGCTTTTGGGTTCTTCCCTATCTCCTTTCTTATGGACCTCCATGCAAAGGGCTTTTCTAAAGGGACCAGAAATCATGCCTTCTTCCAACGCTTCCTCCAGCCCTGAGATGTTTAGGAGGTGAGTGCCTGCCTCCACCAGCTTCAGGGACATCTTGGGGTCATTCATAAGCCAGGCTCTGCCTAACGGCACTGTCACAGCAGGGCAGTTCAGAAGTACAGACTGAATGGTCAGAGGTAGAGAATGTAGGTCCTTGCTGTTCCTTTTGTGTGGTGTTTATTCATTAGAAATGTATGATATCAAAGTATTTGTATCTGAAACAGGTTCTTCTTTCTACTTTGTTGCCTGAACAGTTAAACCCCAAATCCAAGTTTTGGACATCTCTTGGGCATACTGTGCAAGAAGTACAAATTTGGTTTTACATATCTTTGGGCTGTCAGCTGTGCAAAGAAAGAGAAAAAGGGACACAGTTAACAAATATGTCTATGTAGGAGATGATGTGTGCTAAATTCAGAGACTGTTTAAACAGGCATTTAACAAGAAAGCAAATATAATAAAGAGCTTTAGCTTATTCCCCCCGAACGTTTTTGATGGAAAAGAGTAAGGGGTAGGTAAGCCATTGGTTTCTTTAGCAGCAATAAATTACATGATGTACTTAGAAAACTTAGAGGAAAAAAAAAATTAGGAATAGAGGCATAGGTATTTAGATTGACCTGTGTTAATAAGGCAAAAGTATATCTTACCTAAGCAATTTATGCTTGTATTTTATTCAAGCAACTTATTGCTGTGATACTGGTCCTTTAGACACCATTTAAAACTAAATTAATAGCAAATGAAAGTTAGTAGAAATTAATAAGAAATCCTGTTATGTTTGATTTTTTTTTTATCAGTAATACAGGTCAAAGAACTGAAATGCCATTGGAGAGCTGTCAAGGCAACTATTTGGATTTGATGCTGACTTGTAGCAGATGCAAATCCTATTTCTTACTTTGAAGTGGAAGCATCTATATTTTATGATCAGTCAGAGCCAGCAACCTTGTATGTCTGAGTCATAGGACTTGAGTTTTTACAGGCTGAGCAGGCAAACACAAATGTGAATTTCTTCCCGTGTATGTTAATCAATTGACTGATAGTGAGCAGTTTTCAAAAGGAGATGCTCTTTGCTAGCTGGTCTCTGATCATGTGCTTTTCTGGCTTCTTTAGTAGTCAGATGAAATGGCCAAAGCAGTGAAGACATACCTGTTGTCCTCACCAGCAGTGTTGCTGCCTTTGTCTGCAGTGCGTTTTCCTTTCTGAAGGATATTCCACCTTGTGCTGGAGCCCTGGAGCTCCTAAGAGAGGCAACATGGTGTTGCACAAGAGTTGCATCAAGTGTCAATGAAAAATTTGTAGTATCAATTGGGAGTAGTTAAAAGGAAATATCCAAAGGCATCTCTTGCTGCTCAAACCTATTTTATTCTCATTTTAAATAGTCCCCCAAGGAGCCCCCTAACTTTTTAAGCTTTCTTACAGCTGAGAGCTGGTGGGGTCCTTGGCACATCATGTAGTCCTTTATCCTATCCGAAGGTACTGAGTACCATTAGCTTTTGGTACTAATGGTGCTGTGTACCATTTCTATCTGCTCTCTAGACTTCCACTGTAAAGCAAAACTGTCCTTGTCTCTTCCTGAGTTACTCCCAACTCTGTAATTGGCTCAATTAAATCATTCATTGCATGAAGGTGAAGAAGATGATGTTGAGTGGAGCAGCAGCCTAAATTCTGATGTGCTGTGAGAAAGTAAATTTGTTCTTCAAATGAAGAAAGCACCTTCAGGAGGACAGACTTGCTGTCTTGATAGTTGACTGATGGATTTATCTCATGGGGTTCATCTTGTATATAGTCTGTTGTATACATGTTTGTCAGATGTCTAGGACATGGCTTTATTTGTTGAGATGACACTAGAGGTGCATCAAAAGATACTGATTTTAGTCCTCGGGGCCTTTTTTCTTTTTCCTACTGCTTCGCTGTTACAGCCCCAATTAGAAGCTAATCCTGAGTAAGGTTGGTATTGTACTAAATTCTCAGTTTAGGGCCATTGTTGTGGGGTTTTAATGAACACTAAAAAAAACCCCAAAAACTTCAAGCTCTTTCATTAGACCACTGGGCATCATGACAGTCTTCTCAATGACTCTGAAAAAATATTTAATAGAACATTAAGATGACATTTTTTCCTATATAATAAAACATCTTTCAGGACTAGCTGTAAACATCATTTTAGTAATCTTCTTGAACTTCATGGGAATTGTGCCTACTGTTGCCTCAAAAACTGTCTCAGGAAGAGAGGACACTTATAAAGGGGCTTATCCTTGCCATATGCATAGCTAGAAGGAAGAATATGAAATGAAGGTCTGTCTATTCTAACCCTTGGTTATCTATCTGTTTGTTCTCAGCATTTTTTCTTCGAATGGCATGTCAGTTTTAAAGTTTTCATTACTGACTCAAGAGATGCAGCATTTGTCAGAATCTTCTGTGTTAATATTAACTGATCTTAGAGGTCTTGCTGGTATTAAGATAAAAACTACTCTGTGGTACCTGGCTTATGCTATTTCTGAGGCTTTTACCCTGTCTCAATTCATGGCAGACAGACTAAGCTGCCAGGCATAGAGAACAGTCTCTTGCTGTGCTTCAGTAGAACCTCGGTATCTTGAAAAAAACCTGGGTGCCTTTTTCCATTTCAGTTTGTAAGACGATTGAAGAATGGGAACTATATTTAGCAGCTGCTTTTAAACTCTGCAAATTGTTTTCCCTTTTTCTTGTAGATACTTTTAGCAGGGAGAGGTAGAGGCACTCTCGTAACACAGGACAGCAGAAGCTTATGCTCCTGCAGAATCTAAATAAAAAAGGAAGAGATTCTGGGAAATTAGAAGGAGGAGGCAAAGACATGGTGATGGGGAGTGAGATGCTTGTAGTTGCACAGCTGGTCACTAGCAGACCTGTCCTAGCTCTCCTGACACCCTTTTCTTTTGGGCTAGATTTCCATGCTTTTGTACTCAAGCTGCTACAAGATCACTGTGTGTTTCGGGGTGATATATACCTTGGCACTGAGCTGGGAGCTGCTAGTGACAGTACATGCTGCCACCTTTTATGCTTATGACTGTACAAAGGGAAAATAGCTTGTGAATAACTGGCTTATATTTGACCTTGTTTTCTACAACTGTGTTGGAGTTCATGGGGATCTTGATGTGTATGAGGACGGGGGCATACATGCATGTGAAAGATGCCAAGCTTATAAGATGCCCCCCCATCAGCTAGACCGACTTGTAGAAAAGGAAAGCCTGGGCTGCTTTATAATATGGCATTACCCAATGGATGCGGTTTTCTTTCCTCTCTGTAGCGTCTTGCCTGTTAATGGAAGAAGCGGTCAATAGGAAAACAGGCGCTGATTGGTGTAAGAGTAGTTGCTATAACTGCTTATTTGGACTTCAGGTCTTGACATTGGTTTTTGTCTTCCCCAGACTGTGCTGACATTTGCAGCTCTTTTTCGAGGGAAAGCTGTAATGAGAAGATAGTGAAGCCATTCAAAACAGGAGTTAGTTTATCCTTTCATTTGCTCTTGTGAAGCCTTCTCATTAGCGTGAATTTCTTACCCCCTGCGCATCAGGTACTGAAATGTTGGTGGCTCTGCCTTCTAAGCCTGTTTGCTATGCTTTAAATGCAGACAATATCTTTGCTGTTGAGAACATATCGTTTCACATACAGTCAGCGCCCAAGAACAAACGCAGCTTGCCCCATGAACCCTCTTAGAAACTACTCTCCCAGTTCCCAAAGGGTGTAGCCAAGCATCTTTGTGTTAGTGAGGCTGAGGCTGGGTTGGAAGACCACGCGAAGATGTCAGGAGCATGGGTACCTCCCAGCTCCTGGGAAGCGGAGCTGGCAGACCAGAGTGGGAATTGCATTGCTGTTATATGGGGCTGGCTGACCTTCAGCTGAGCTCTGGCTGAAGCTCTGCTCTGTGATGTGTTGCTGCTTTTCCATCCTATGCCAGTGTTTCAATGAGAAACATTTAAGGAAATATTAAGGAAATAGTTGCAATATTTGTGTCTGCTCTACAGGGCATAATCTGCATTTTGCAAATTCCATGGTGTGGCAAGACAAAGAGAAAAGTTGTTTCATCCTCAGTTTTGAACTGCCATGAATGAGCTTCTATCAAAACTAACAGGCAAATGTTAATATTTAGAGCAAATAACCTTTCATTTTTTTCTCAACTCTCTTCTGCTTCTTCGTGTAAACTAATTAACAATAAAGCCTTAAACAAGCACGCTACTGAAGTAACAGTTGTCTTTAACATATTATTGTAATTAAAAAGTTTTTCCTTATGGTCTTTCAAATCTAAATCCTTATACAACAGGGTCTCTCTACCACAAGCATTTTCAGAGGTTTCATTAGTTCTCAGTGTACCATCATTTATCGCTTTCTGCGCTCTCTCCTGAAAACTTAGAGGCAGTTAACATTGTGAATTGCATTGCAGTGCTGTCTATGCTAATTAGGTTTTTTCCAGGCTTGGTTTATGCCTCAGAGATGTGCTGCAGAGAAAACAGCTAGATAAAGAAAGCTATTACAGCACTAATGAATCCGTGCAGCTCAACTGAAAGGTAGCGTGAGCTGATGGCAACAGGCTGTGGGGTGTGGAAGGGATTTGGGTCTCGCAGTCCACGAAGAGCCTGACCTCGGGCAAGTGAGGTGTGGCCTCTCTGCCTCATTTCTGTGATTGTGAAACCAAATTAGGACAACCCTGTTAGCAAATAAGAAGGGTGCTGCAAGCAGTGCTTTGTACTCTCTTTTATGAAGTGCTTTGCTGACTTCCAAGAGGTGGGATAGAAGTGTTGCTGTGGAAATTGCAAGCTCTTTCCCTTAAAATATAGTGGTAGCTGGGGAACAGGTAATGACCGCTCATTCTACCACTACTCTGAATGGCTGCTCATGAAGTTGCCTCTTTTTATGCTGCAAGCTCACAGTCTTGTCCCACTCTTTTGTTCTCCAAAGTTTGATTGAAGTGTATGGAAACCTCATGAGCAAAGGAAATGCTGGTTAGGAGCCCCTGGCCAGCCTGAAGATCAGGACAAGGTGTAGATTCAGCGGGTTGTGATTCAGAGCTCTTCCTCAGAGAGGGGGGATCTGCGAGCGTGCGAGCAGGCTGCAGTCAGCCCTCCTGCAGTTATGGGTAAAGGAGAGGATGGAAAGCCGTGGAGACCTCTCTGCCCTGGTGCAGTGTCAGCCCAGTGCCAAAGCTTGCAGTCGTTTTGGTTAAGAGCAGTCCAGTCGGTGTGACCCTCTGTTTTATGCTTATTGGTTTCCCTTTTGTTTAAGGGAAAATGATGGCACCACATTTGTTATATGTTAAAGCGTTTAATCTTCAGGACTGCTGTGATTCTTCATGCCTCTAAGATGCACACAGATGAGGCAGCAATGAATGCAATGCCCTCTGGCATGAAGTACTGGTCAGATACCTGCTGCTCTAATGGGGTCATTTACAGAAACTGGATCAAATAGTACAAAAGGGAGACGTGTTTCTTCCTCCCTCTGTCTCTCTCTTTCTCCCCCCCCCCCCTTTTTTTTTTTAGCCTAAGGCTGTCAATCAACCAAAAATAGTGTTCAGCTGTAGCCAGCATTCCTCTCTCTCAGATTATTGATGGGGAGGTTCAAGTGGAAGATGTGTTCCCTGTAGCAGCCTGTCATTTTGCAGTGCCAGCAGCCAGACTTGAGACTATATTCTGGTCGTGGAGGACTTATCTTGCTTAACTCCAGGCTAAACTCACCAGAATACAAGCAAGTCTAAAGTCTGCCACAGTTCTTTGCTCTACCAATGACTTTGCACAGTCAAAGAAATATTATTATCTTCCCTTTTTTATGTAGTATTGGCACAATGTAGTGGGGCTTGTTGTATGTTTAAGTTTACACGTGACAGCTCTGAGCAGATAGCTGCCATAATAAAGACTTTCAAGAGCATTAACCCTTGGAATGGGTAGATAATTTGGCTCTAAATCAAGAGATGAAAACGCACAGGACTGTCAGAGGGAGAGGGAAAGCTTAATCAGAAGCTGTTTTGATAAAAACACTGTGCTTTTGGCAGAAGTCCTGCTGAGCACGCTGCATCCAGGACACACAGCTTTGTTGTCTTATTTCTTTTTCTCTCCAATTGACATTAAACACAATACTTAAAGCAACAGAGATTAACATGTCAAGCCAAGCTTTTCATTTGTCCTCCTCCCCCCCTCCCCTTTTTCTGTGAGTTACTCAATTTTCCCTTAATTCAGCAGATCATGTCTTTTAAGGAGGGTTGATTCAACAGCACGTTGGTGGTGGAGGGAGGAAAAAAGTCTTGCTCTCTGTCTGGAACTTCTTCAATGAAAGAAAATTATCTTTGTAAGCAGCCTTTCTTCTGGCAATAAGCTTGACATAGCAGGCATTTTGAGGCATTAAGAATAGAGATTTATTTCCAAATGACCATCCAGACTGTTCAAAAGGATTTTGATTTTTATAATTAGTTTTTCCTGTTTATATGTTTTACTGTCTTTATCTTCTTTGCTTGAGCAAAGGCAGCTTTTCATTTAAACACACGTACTTGCATTTCTTTGATTTTATTCTGCTTGATATAATAAATGAATCCAGCCAGTAACGTAATTCTTCTATGGAATTTCTGCCCAAAATGCTCACTGTGGTGTACCGAGTGTTAGTAGATTCCCAGTGAAAGCAGTATTATATCACAACAGCATTCTGATATGAGGAAAAATAAAGCTATTGATCTGTTCCAGAGCAAAAGAATATGTTTGGGGCTGTAGTGGCCGTCCTCATTATCTTGCTGAGGGGACCTAGGAAGGCTGCAGTGAAAGGATCTGTAGCTCACAGGGTGCTTTTTGCTGCTCTTTTCTTTGAGAGTAGCTCTTTACATGTGAGCAAGCAATTAGCAATACTGAAACAGCTCTTAGGTACCTAGTGGAAACATTTTCATAGCATAACACAAAACTGGGCTCCTGCACTTGAGGGGTGCTGGAGGTCAGCCACCCTCCCTTTACAGAGCAGATCTGCTGGTGAGATGTTTCTGCTCCCTCCTGCATGAGAAGGGCTATTGATGTGGTGGGAAGAGGGCTGGTGAAGAACACAAGACAAAGCCTTTTTCAGGTGGTGGTTGGCCATCAAGCAGTCCGGTTTTGCTCGACTTCCAATTTGCTTGCCCAAGCCAGCGGTGAGAGACAGACATCAAAGAAGAACTTGCGAAGCTGCTAGTGAACTATGTTTGCCCTACAAGGGTTTCCATGGGAAAGGGCGAGCATCCTCATGGTTGGTAAACTGGCATGTGCTGCTGCCGTGTTCCCCTTTGGAATACACGGTAGCTGGTGGAGAGCAAAGCTCTGAATTTGCTCAAAGCACAGAGCAAAGCTGGTAGCCACCACGTCCTGCCTTACAATGTCTGTGTGGTTTATTACATTCCTGCTTGGCTTGGCCAGTCTCACTGGAATGGGCACAGGCCATAACCAGCTCCTGAGGGTGTCCTGGTACCAGGTGGTGTTTGAGGGGCTGATGTAAATGGGAGTGGAGAAGGCTGAGCTTTGGCATGCACCATGTTTGCTGAAAGTGAACACCTGGGTGCCTCTCTCCTGCTGCTCTGTGCAGTCTTGGTATATTATGTAGCATAAAACGGGAGCACTCCTTTGGCAGTCTTCTCTGAGAAAATCAGTGTGCTTGTCTGCTAAGTCCTGGTTAGCGATACCTTAAACTTACATCCATTAGGCTTCCAATGAATGAGCTGTAACAGGGATGCACATCTTCTGTTTTTTAATGGTATGCAGCAGGTAGAGTTAAAACAAACCAGTCTCTCTAACTTGCGTCATGTTGCTTTATTATCTGCAAAATGCGCTCTCTTGCTTTGCTGGAAGCCAGAGCATTTGCCAGCCTGGCTCTTGTGCGTCTCTGGGATTTAGTTTCCACTCACAAAGGCTGACTGCTGCTATGCAGACAGAAAACCACAAAACTTTGATTTTAGTTGGCAGTCGTACTTGGACCACTGTAAAAGAGAAAATGTATTTGGACTATGTCTGCCCATAACTCACCCACCCCTCCACACTTTGACTTCTGAGAAGAGATCAAGGCAAATGCTCTGCTCTGGATTAGAGGTGATATAGCTTTGAGATGGACCATTCCCTGCTGCAAAGAAGGGGCAGTGAATCTAGGGAAGCTTTGGGATGGTATGTGACCCTGAAGGTGTCTTCAATGCATGCAGCCAAGTTGTTACTGTAACTTACGGAGATGAAATTGGTGGTCTTTAAAGTTTAGCTAGCCTGGGTGCTGATCGACACCTGGCCATAGAGCTTAGTGCAGGCAGCAGCACCCCCTCAGGGAGCTTGGTGGCCCCTTGAGCGAGCTGTTTTACAGCTACCTTGGATACATCTCCCAAGAATTGATCCCATTCTTCACTGCAGTGAGGATATATTTGCTTCTCCAGGACTCATTCCCCTGGGAAACAATGAACTTCTGTTTTTGCTCTTGGCGGTATGCTCTGTCCATGTCAAGGCGGGCAGACTCACCTTTCTGACCCTCCCAATCTGCTTGTTTCTTATCTGCTTTGTATGACCAGAATGATCAGAAGCCATTCAGCTGAGCACGGTCCAAGCTCAGCACAGTTCAAGCAATTACAAAAGGAGGCCTTGTTCTGTTGTTTAACAAGGAAAAAACAACACTATGGGTGTTTAGGAGGAATTGAGTAGAAGGTGCTCTTACATCTTTATTTGCAGCTCTTTCCAACAAACTGCTTTTCTCAATTATCTTTTTGCAGTATGTGTTTGGTTTGTTCTTCTGCAGACTATTTCAACAAGGGGGTTTTCAAACTCATAGCATGTATTTTGAACATAAACTGCTCTTTTGCTACACACACATGCGTGCATACACCCACGCTCGCTCTCTTCTGGCAACACTCAGCTGTTTGTGTTCTTTATAAAGTCAAGCAAGCTGTTTTATTTTGATCACAATAGTACAACGCACACGACTGCTATCACTTATTGTTGGGAAAGTAGCTGTCATCACACTATTCAACACTTAATGCAGAAGACAATCCTTGTATCCTCTCTGCTTTTTCATTGGAAAGCCTTTTTGGTGGTGAAGTTGCTGTTTTTCTGTGTGCTGGCCTCTTACTGGCACTGCAAAAGCGAGACAGTGGCTCCCTCTGGAGCCAGCACCACTGTGACTCCAGGGACCATCTCTCTTGCTGAATCTGTTGTGATTTTCAGCTAAGTATTTCAACTCAAGCATTTTTTTGTTTTAGCATTAAGGATGCCTCTTGCCTGCCCAGTCTGCACGTGGTGTACTTAAAAAACAGTAATTAGCTCAAAAGTTTAAACAAAAGTTGTACAAACAGGGATGTGGACTTGATGCTCTATAATTATTATTTTTTTTTTTACACTTATATTTATCTATCCCCTTCCATCCCAGAGATTTCTATAGAGATTCACAGAACATCATATCTTTTAAACACTGTCTAGTGCAATATTTCTATGGATAAATTTCAGTGAATTTGCCTGGCTGTAAGCAGAAGTACCCTTTGTCAGGGTAGACTAGTGCAGCAGCCGGCATGCAACGAGAGCGGTATGGTTACTGTCCACGTGCCTGAGGTCTGTTGAAGTGATATGTTGTCGTGATAGCCCCAAATGGTGAATACCATTTGCACTCTTGGTTCTTTTTATTGATTATTTACATAAAGTAGCAATTGTTTGCAAAGAAATCCTTGCATCCCTTGCAGGAAAGAAGGGTGAGCAATTATAGGGGGCTGTACACCTTGAATTCAGCATAGCTAGGTGTTGCTGTACCATGTAAAGACTTTAACTGGGCTTCTAATATCAAGGTTATTTTACAGACACGTGAGCAGGTGACAGTCCTGCCTTGGACAGCTTAAACACGTGTGGCCACATCAGCTCAGACTGTGAGCAAATGCTGCCTTAGAGGATGCCCACCAAAGGAGATGACTGGCATTTCTGCTGAATGTGGTGGGCCTGATGGACGTCTAGTAGAGCTGGGCTTGCTGCATGTCTACTCCTGCTGCAAATAGTGCCAAATGTGTCAGGCTGGAGCTAGCTGAGAGGTCTCAGGCTCCCTTGTATTGCTTGTTAGCCCTTTTCCTGACATCAGCCACTGCCAGTCTAGGGCTGAAACAAGTCTGGTTTGAAAGCTCTGATTTTTATAGGTGCAGCGAAGCAGTGCTTCTGCCAGGTCTGCTGCAGACCTCTGAAGTCTGTAGGCTTAATGGTGAAATAGTTTGTGGTCAGTTAAGCCTGAAAGGAAAGGGGAAACACTGACAAGCAATTAGGGAGAACACTGGTGGCTGGGGAAGGGGAGAGGTGGCTGGGGGATATTTGGAGTGTGTAGGTTAAGACTCATGTCTAGGCTTGCTGCCTGTTAGCTAGGTGTCAGGATTGTAGTCCATGCTGGGAGGAGTTGTGGTCGTCCTGGTGGATGTTTGCCTGCCCAAGAGGTTCCTGGAGCAGATGGGGCAGATGTGCACTGGGTCTGCTGTGGACAGTCCTATATTGTTTTCCTTTTAATGAGCCAGTCTCTGAAATACCACCTCAGATGGCGTTTGTGTGCTGCTATGTGCTAGGAAGGTAGTGAGCTCCAGAAGAGAGGCAGGGCAGATGGTAACCTCTAAACTATGGCACCATCTTCTGGACATGGTGAATAAGTTCTGTAATCGTGATGGGGGAATTTTGCTTAATTGTTCTGTTTATTTTCTTTTAGAAGCAAAAAGATATAATATTTCGGTTAATTGAATTTCTGACCTCATAAAACTAAGGAAAACACTCATCTTTCCTTTTGTGGCATAGGATCCGCTAATCTTGATGCATACTAGCTCCTGAAGAGCCTTCCTTAGCTGCTAAGTGCTTTCCATAGGTGTCCATTGGTATAGGAATGACCCACGGAGAAGTGCAAGTTGTGGCACACAGCAGTTGAGTTCCCTGGGCTCGCTTGTGACAGTTTTCATTGTGCCCCTGGGTCTGGTGTGAAAAAAGAAAAAGTGTCCTATGGCTGTGTCAATTTAAGAAATAACTGAGCATCAGCCCTCTATCTTTGCCAGCCAGATGTTGCTTCTCATACCCCTTTGCTGCTAGATAATTTTAGCATTAATAGGACTGTTATATATATTTGGCTTACGTTCATTGTTCTGCCAATATGTGTTTGAATGACTGCTCTGGTGTGGGAAGTCCCAATGAATTCATCAGATTTCCTTGCAAGCTGAATTATAATGGCTGGTTTCCCTAGTGTTATACACAGCAATATTTCAGCATAAAGAAAGTCTGACACAAATGCTGAGTTTTTATTATCAACAGGTTTTTTATTATCAACAGGCTTTGTGGTGGCAAGGAGTAGAAAAGAGTCATTGTTAATTGTTTCATTATACAAAGTCCTGATGTCAGGCTTGTAGAAATCTGAGAGCAATCAAGGAGAGCAAGTTCCCTTTGAAATGTTTTCAAAAGGTTTATTAGCAAGCAAATTGATGTGGAAACCCCTAAATGGGATGACATGGAGTAAGGAGTAAGGTATTGGAGCTAGTATTTGCTGCTCCCTTTTTGAACAAATGTGTTTGCCAGGGAAAAATATCACTGTTTTCCCTCTAATCAAAAAAGAATAATAACTGGACCTGTGTTTGAATCATGTGGGCTTTTAAAATGGTTGAAATAAAATACACTTTTTCCTTCTAGGTTGAATATACTTGATGTATTCTCCCCAAACTTGTTAAGCTAACACGTAATTTTATATTGTGTTGTAAAGGAATATGTTTTATTTGTAATGTTTTTCATAAAGTTTTGAGGAAATGCTAATATTTATATTTGTGAGATACAGTATTGTGAATAAAGGAAAAAAATGTATCCTTACAGCTTTCGGTGGCTGCATTATAATCCAGTATTTGTTAAAGCAGGTGATGGACTGTCTTCTATGTTTAAAAGAATTGTAGCAAAAGAGGTCTGAATCTAAGATACTTTTACAGACCTATCTACAGATCTGCTTTCTCGGCTAATGTGCAGCATTTGGAACAGAAATGTGCTTCTGCTCTGTCTGCAGCAGGTTTCCAGCATGTTCTTCTTGACAAATGCAGCCCAGAAATAAAGCTGGCAGGGTAGCGTATGTTATTCTGGAGTTTAAGGGAAAGGTGAATGCTTCATTTCCTAGAGTATTTTAATATTGGTACTTTTGAGTGCAATTTCACTGCATGTAAATCAGTTGCTTACTAAGAAGAGAAATGCAGAGATGACTTTGTGAGCATTTTGAAATTGCAGCTGACATTTCTAGATGACAGCAGACATGTGAGGTAATTTTACTGTCCACGCAGGACTGGTGCCAGTGAAGAAATGATCAGTCTGTCACATGAAAGTTTGTCCTGTCTCAAGCTTGAGTGCGCTTATTGACATTTCGTGTTTTTTAATCTTTGTATTGGCTCTTCCCCAAACCCTTTCTTCCCTCACTGGAATATCATATGCTCTTAAGTAGGAGTTTTCTGCTTTAGGTTTTAAAAAAGTGCCCTCTCGTGGTGAGCGGCAGTTTCTGCACACTGATTTTGTTAATTTATTTGTGAAAATCCTTTTACAGAGTACAGAGGTCATGGATGTCTCTTAGTCCTGTACAGTAGGTAAAAGTCTTGCGTTCATACAAATAAATATTTCTCTTTGGCTCTTGTCTCATTACAGTGATGGTTTTGCTTAGGCTGGAAGACGTGCCCCTTAGTCCCCAAGGGAGGGTGGGAAATACTCAGTGATTTGGGGTGTTGAGGTGAGAGATGTCAGCAGCTTTGAAAGTTGTGGCCTTTGGTCATTCTCCTTGGTTTTGTGAGATATATTGTATTTAAATATAAATACTGCAAAGACTGTATCATTGACTCATTCTGCTTGTTCACATCAGATACAGTCAGGAGTGAAAGCTGAATTTGCAAATCTATTAATTGGATTCCAAAGAAGCATTAATTTACATTGAAAAGAAAAGAGAGTAATGTGCAATGTGAGATTTTATGTGCTGCAGACTGTGTGACCCTACCACCTCTGAACCTGTGGCTAATACTGCTCCATAACAGCTCGGACCCCAGCTTTTAGGAAATTTGGGCATTGTTCTTTATGAAAGACAAGTTGCATCTTTGTCTTTACTGCTTTGCCTGAAAGACACTAATTCAGTTAGAGATATGAATACCAAATAGGATTCTTGGGGCAAAGGAGCAACAGTGTGACTTTAATTTGTGATTTTGAGTAATATTCAAATGAAAAAAAGTATCTCCTGTATTATGAAGTAATTCTTTTTCTTAAAAGCTCCTATTAAGCAAAACATGTGAGGAACTTATGCAATGCAGACACGTTCTTAAGAACTATGTTAAAGGAGGTTTGAACTACTCAAACTTCTCCTCCAGTGGCTTATCAACTTGTGCCCAAAACCTGTATCTATAACTTGACTAACTAATCAGAGAAGATACTCATCTAGAATATGATTGTTTCTGATTCAGCAGGCTGAACAGTGGATCATCAGTATTTGCACTAACAAACTTGAAACACAAATGCTAGACAGGAGAAACGTTGATTAGTTCAGTCTAGGACAGCTAAAAATGCTTGCTCTAAACCTTTCTAGAGGCTAATTGGGACCCTCTAATGTCAATTCAAGATGAGTTGAATCAATTTGTTCACGCATAGCTGTAGAGCAAGGCTGTTTGCATTAATAGTGGCAACGTCACTGGTTGGTGATGGAAGAGGTCATATCTGCAGTAATGTGTGCTGGAGCATAAATTGAGTAGCTGAGATGAAAGGGAGGCTCAGTAACTTGCTACTGTTGTGGAACTTAAGAAATTTACACTGCTTCCAGCAATCCATTTGAAAGTCAATGGCCGGAAACCAAATGACTGAGAGTGTGTTCCTTGGCCTTAAAGGCACCTTTAAGTAATTTTTTGTGAAGTGATCAGATAAGGGGGGGGGGAGGGCCACAAAGCAAGAGATGATTTTTTTTTTCTTTTTCTTCTTTATCTCATGAACTGTACTGCAAGGCATAATACAACCAGAAGTTCTCTTCTTTAGAGGATGTAGTTTAAATGTGAGTATTACAAATTACACTTTGCTATACCATGAGGGTTTCTCAGAATTTAAGAATAGGGTGACAATAAGAGCCAGACCTATTTGGAGGCTCAAGTTAGAGATCATATGCTGCCTATTTTAATTCTGACAAGGCTGTAATCATAAAGGATCCTTTGCAAGTCAAAACCTGTACTGCAAACTCAGGGTTAATCCCAGCCATAAGCATTGAAGAGAATATTGCATAGCATGTAACTTGATGAACATGGTTTTGCCCCTCTTAGCCTATGTGTATTTTAAGCATGTGCTTACATCCCGTGTGCCATGCTCTTTTGAAAAGCTGCCCATGCTTAAGTTCTTACTTCCAGGTAAATAGGAGATAAATTAAAATAACTTCCTGGTCTTTAAAAAAAGGTGAGCTGCCTGACATTTACTGTGTAGTAAGGGCATGGAGCAAGTCACATGGAGTAGTAGATTTGTGGTGAATTTTTATCTTACAGCAACATTTTCCAGCGTCTGTACCCTGGAGCCACTCAGGTAGTGGGTGTGGGTGAGGTGGATCATGTACCTCCCATGTACCTGAAGCCTCATGTATACAGTAATAAGGATTTTTTCCTAGAGCATTAATTCTAAGATCATCCTTGTATTAAATTCCTGAAAAAAATAGCAGTAAATATTGTTGTGAGTCAGTAAAGTACTTGCTAGTTTTATTGGCATAAGTGAAGGGATCTGCATTCTTCCTAGGAATGCAGACTTGAGTGATCTGTGCAGAGCTGGGTCCACATTTGAACAAGGCATTCAAACATCAACTGGTAACAGGAGAACCTGAAATTGAAAAGGAGGGTTTGTCAGGGGAGATTAAATGACCACTTGTTAACTAATCGCACAAGTGTCTTTCATCTGCTCCTGGCTGTAGGCAACATGGAAACGTGGTTTCTATTAAATCTGTGGTTCCACTGAGGGGCACCAGCTTTCGTTGTTATCATCTTTTTTTTTTTTTCTCCTCAGTCTGATGGGTGAAGCTGGATTTCATTATTTTAGTGGTATGCATGCCTGAAGTTCTTATGTCCCTGCCAAGAAAATTAAATCTCCTTGCGAACTGATACAATTGCAACAGATGTGGGGTTTTATTAATTGGTTCTTTTTTAAAACAGCTTCATTTTATACCTTAAAAAAAAGGTAAATTTGAGTTTAACAGGACTGCTTTACTTGTAGTTTCTTGTGTGGTATATTTATAAGTTCTAAATGAAGATGATGTTGGCCAATAAAATGGGTAATCTCAGTTATATTTAAAGCTATTCTGCAGGTTTCTCAGCTTTATGGTCTTTATTACTTTTATTACTATCATATGAGCAATGCAGTAATGCGTATTTCTGTCATATGGTACTGGGATTTTTTTTATCTTTTCATTTTGATCTCCCGTGAATAAAATGACAAACCTAAATAATATTTTAATTTCCTTTCCTGGTCCTAGTGATCTAATTTCATCTGTAATAGCTTGTTCTGTATTTTTGCTCTTGGAGTTCTTGCTTTGGCAGTACTGTTTGCAACCAAATGAAGGGAGCACCTGATTTTGATGGACAACATAATCCTGTGCAGTACTCAGCCAGATTAGATGCTAAAATCTTTGGTTGGTTCCTGCATTCCGGGGGCGTAGCTGAAGCCCAGTGATGATCTTTGTGTTGCAGACACCAGTCAGTGCAATGTGCGGAGCATTCCTGGCTGTACAGTCTTATGCGTATCTTCCCTGATGTCTTGTGGGACACCTGGAAAAGTATGTTTCACTTTTCTGCAATTTTCTACTCAAACACAACACAAACTACAAGGTCGGCATATTTGCAAGTCCAGCCTGAAATAGGCAGATACCTGCTGAAGAAAAGGACCTTCACATGTGAGGGTAGAAATCTTTCCCTAAGGTGTGTTTCTTTACATGATCGAGTCCCAACATTAGCTCAGCAAAAGAGGTGTTAGTTGCCTTGGGTGCCAGTTCATCAAACCATATTAAGTATGTATTTACACTTCTCCCAGCTGAGAAAAGCATTCAAGCATGTAATTAAGTCCTATCTAAATCGACGGAATTTAAGTACAAGCTTAAAGTTAAACACCTGTCGAAATGCCCTGCTGAACAGGGAAGGGTCGCTGGACGGAGGCTGCGAGGCCCATCTGTTTTTTCCATTTTGGGCACACAAGTGTGATGTGAGAAGCCAGGTGCATAAAAGCAGCCCCTTGCCAACATGCCCGTGCTCTGTACTCTGCTCTTAGAGCATTCCCAGTGCTGCCAAAACAGCTGTTTTATCAGTACATTGGGTTTTTTTTCTGTCCCTTCATCCCTTGTGCCTTGGCCCCGGTGAAATACGGTCCGGTAACAGGAGTGGAGCCGGGCCAGCACCTCTGCGGCCGGGCAAAGGGCTTCAGCTGGCACCACCATGTTAGCCTGGACCCCAGCCCGGAGCTGTGGTGACACCAGAGGTTTTCCTGAAGTCAGGCTGGCAGTGAATTTCCTGCCTTGATGAGGAGTAAAAAGCAAACTAGAGGGTTGCCTGGCTTCAGCTCCATCTGACTTAATGGTACAGTTGTTATAAATGCACCCATGCAGTGCCCTAATGGACTATTAGCAGCATAAGGCACCTTCCTGCCACTATACCTGTGTTTATGTTTGGGGTTATAGCTAGTGTAATTGTATTGATTTTAAAAAAATCACCCCTCCCTCTGGTATACTTATGTACTGGTGTACAGAGGCCTTTAAATCAAAGTAATTCTTAAAACTAAGACAGTGTTGTGCTTGATCTTCTGTTATGGTTGAAAACTAGTGAAATAAACTCTTAAATAGAGGAGGGGAGTGGAGCTTGAAAGCAGCTGTGGGAAATCTGAGTCTTTTTTTGTTTGGGGTTTTTTTTTGTCAGCTATGATTTAACCCTTCAGTGGACAGCGATGTCGAGATTTCTAGCTCTGTTCATGAACTTTAGTTCAGTGTTGCTTTTTAAACCGCAAAGGTTGAGAACCCCAGAGGACCAGCTGTCTAGAGCTGGGTGAAAAACCATTGCTTTCACAGCAAAGAAGAAAAACTCAAGATAGCAACACTAGTGCTGTCAAAACAAGATGACATGTTTGTAATAATTTTCTGGGTGATGCTGTTTGTCATCCTTTGGGCTATGATTAAATCTGCTCACTACCCTGTTCCGTTTACACGTGGGAGTTAAAACAAGGGCAGGATCCTTCACCTGGGCACGGAGCAAGGCTGCCTTTGCAGAGAAGTGTGCTTTCTTCTTCTTTATGATGGTGAAAGCGAGAATGTTGTCATCATCTATGCCTGCAGTGCACCCTTTTAATCTTGCCTCTTAAGATATTTCAGTAGCACACCTGGTCAAGTGAACACATGCCTCCCACAGGAGTGGGAAACCTGTGCTCGACTTCCCTCTGCCGTCGTACACGTGTGTTACTGCTTTGTGCAAGTTGTGTGCTGTTCATTTACGTTTGCTTCCTCCAGGCTATGGAGAGCATTGCAATGTCTTATCTTTCTCCCAGTGAGTGGAGTGGCCATAAAGGCAGTGTCCCAAGTCCCAGTGTCTGAAAAGCTTCAAAATAGTGGGAACTGAGTTTTGTTTGTTTATTTTGCTGATACTGTCCTCTGATTCAGTAGCCCTATATGTCTGAATGGGAGGTCTCATCCCTTCGCTGATGCTCAGTGGAAATAGCAAATCCATCAAACTCCCACAAACAGACATGGCTAAGAACATACTAATGTGTGTGAGTGCCTATTTACTTTTTTTGCCTCTGAATTTTTTTTTTCTTTGAGAGTTTGTCTTTTTATAAATGCACTCAGCAAATCATATCATGGTTGCAGTGCACAGAGAAGGAAGAGGAACACTTTCCTTGAATTTCAACAGTAGAATTGGAACCCCTAAAAAAAAAAAAAAATGGCGAGGGTTTCTGTTTCATTTTTAGTTGTAAATCAGGAGGGGCCATGAACATGCTGCCGGTGATTGCCTTCTGTGGCATTGCTCGCAAATGTAAAATTAGGCCTATTCCTCATTGAATTGGGAGTCATACTTCTCAGTAATGTTTTATGGGGGGAAAAATAAAGCCTTTTCTGGCAGATTGATTGTTCGTAACTCCAGGTGCAAGTCATTTTTTCCAGAGATTGTTCAAGTGGGTGCAGGTGATCCGCGGGGGTTGCTCTGTCTGCACACATGGAAAATCTGCGGCGGGCCTGGAGGCAGGCGGATGGTCCCAGCCAGCGGGACCCCGGTTTGCCCCTTGTTTTAGAGGTTTCTCCTTACATGAACGAGGTCACGTCAGCTCTCACCTCTGCCTTGTATGACAGAAAGTTATTCGGTAATGGAGTCTGGCCTTGCCATGGCCATGGTTATGGCAGGAGTTTGACGGTTTGCGGCCTGTTGGAATGGCGCGGTCCTGTGAGGTGAATTCTGAGTCTGCAGAAGGATAGTGCTGCGGATCTGGGGGAATCGGGGATGTTGCTCTTATTCATGATGGTATGTTCGTGTATTGGATTTTAGAGGCAAGGTGTTGGCAGTGGGGGACTGCAGGGGTGGCATTCCCCTGCCAGACACAGCCGGTTCCGGAAGGTTCCCAGGGCTCCACAGCAGAGCACAGCTGGGCCGGGCCCCTCAGCGCTGCTGGTGGCACCGCTGTGGAAAGGTATTTAAGAAAGGGCAAAATGCTGCATGGCAGTGAGGAGAAAATTGTGAGAAACAGCCCTGCAAGCAGCCAGGCTGAGAAGGGGGTGGGGTGGGGAGAGAGCAGGCATTTCCCCTCAGCCCATGGGGAACCATGTTGGAGCAGGTATCCATGGTGCAGCCGTGAGGGGGGCTGACCTTGTCCAGCTGCTAAATGCCCACCCAGCTGCTCTCTCGTTCCCCCTCTTCAGCAGGACAAGGGAAGAAAATAAGATGAAAAAGCTTGTGGGTCTAGATAAAGGCAGGGAGATTGCTTACCAGTTACTGTCACAGGCAAACCAGCCCTAATGTGGTGAAAAATTAATTCAATTTTTAGCCAGTTAAACCAGGTTTGGATAGTGAGAAACAAAGACAAATGTAAACACCTTCCCCCCTGCCAGGCCCTTTTCCCCAGGCTCAGCTTCCCTCCATCATTCCCAACTCCACTATGGCCCGCTCCCCCAGCGGCGCAGGGCGATCGGGGCTGCGGTCGGTCCATCGCAGCTCTCCTCTGCCCACTCCTTTTCCTCCTCAGCTTTTCCCCTGGTCCGGCGTGGGTCCTTCCCACGGGCTGCAGTCTTTCAAGAACTGCTCTAGCGTGGGTTCATTGCAATGAACTTCCTTTTGGAGTCAGGCTTGCTGTGTACCCTGTACCTAATGGATGTCTCCATTTAGGTCAAGTGGCTTCTCATTTTGGAGAAGGAAGCCATCTGCTATATTTGCTGTTGAACTTGGCATTACTGTTGGGCCAATGCACCCCTCGTTATCTATATCCATGTGACATTAAGAGCAAACAAAATAAGCTGCAATGTTTCAGGTTTTGTTGTGTTTGAAATAGTTTAATTTTTACCCTACATTTAGATATTAAAATGCTGTTGTATTTTTTTAATGACAGCTTCTTCCCAGGGTTTCAGCACTTTTCGTTTATCTACCTTATTCTCATTTTCACTTGTCTTTTGTGCAGCCCTTCCACTCATCAGAGCTCTAATGAGATTTATGAGTAAGGTTAGTTAGCAGGGAATGAAATAAATGTTACAGGGGTCATTTGTGAGTGGGTGAATAGTTTTGCCTTCAGGTTTCTTTAGCAGCTATTTTGAATTTCAAATCCAAAGAAGAGAAAGGATTAAAAAAAAAAATAAAAAAATTTAAAGAGGCTGCAGGAACAGAACAGCTACCTGATCCTTGAGCTGGATCTGCCCATGTGCTCTTAGCCTGGTTCAACCAAAGGGTTGGTGTTTATGCCTGCTTTGTTCTGGACTATTATCTTTCTGAACATAATTAAGATCATACCCTCCCCAAATAAGTAGAAATGTAAAAGGAAATTGTAGATTCAGCTGTTGCCTGTGCCTTGAGTATTTTTTGTCTATTCCCAGCTAGCTAGTGTGGAGGTACCTTCCCCCTTGCCCCCTAGAAGACTGTGTGGCACAAGACCTTTGGGATCTGGGAATGCTCAATAAACTCACCCAGCCTACAATACTTCCTTTTAGCTAAACAACTTGCAGCATAAGGTTGAAAATTCATTTGTGAATATTACAGTCAGAAGAAAGTGTAGCTCTGTAGTAATTTCAGTCCCTGGAGAGTGACCTACCAAGGAGGGCCCCTGCCTGATGAGGTGATTATTTTTCTTCCCCTTGTTGAAGAAACATTTCATCTGCTTAATATGGTGGAACTTCAGTTTGCACTTGAGAGATCATGAGAAATTAGTGCCTCAGCAAAGACAGTCTCTCATAGTGAGTCATGAGCCCTTTGTGGTTAGATGAGGTAAGTTTTGGAGATATCAGAGCCACAGAAGTCCTCTTGAAATGGCATCGTCTTTCTTGTGGATCTTGTGGATTCTTCCACTGCTGCAAAGAAGCATTTGTCTCTTGTTTTGTTTTGTTTGTTTGTTTGTTTTTTGTCTCTTCCCTCAAACACCACCAGTTGCTCTTGACAACAGAGACTGAGTTGCAAAGACAGGTGATGGGCACTGTCTTCCAGGAGATGGGAGGGATGGCTGGCAGCTAGGGATTACTGGTTTTCCTCTGATGATTAAGATTAAATTTACTGACACTTTCAATGGGCTAGACCTTTTAAAAATGAAAAGATTTTCCATCATATTAGTAAGAGGGAACAGGTAGTGCTTGTCAGACTGTAAGGTGTTTCAGACACCTCTGCACTGACCTCTCCAAACTGCTTTTCTTTAGATATATTAACACAAGGGCCAGCTCTTCCACATAATTCAGGATGCTCTTCAACCCTTCATGTAACCCAGAAGGAGCTGCTGGCTCAGAGCAAATTTAGTACAGTCTGTCCTAAAGGTGAGGACCTGTATACCCTCCTTATTGTGCCTGTTTATGTATTGTTCAGATCTTTGGTTTGAACTGATGTTGCATTTTACCCATGGGTCCTTTCTTTTGCATGTAATTACATGTTTTTGAGCTGGGTATCTTCTGAATCATGCTTGCTGTTGCTTGGGTGGGGGGAAGTCATATGGATGGTTAGGTTATGCTCAGATTCTTGTTTTTTAATTTTTTTTTTAAAATAAGTTGAAGTTGAAGCAAGTGCAGAAAACCTTTTGCTGTTTCATCTGTCGTGTTCAGCTGTGTCTTGGGAAACTAGTTTCTGTTAATGCATCCACTGATGCCTCTCAGGGTGAATAATGATGTGTGATAATATAGCTGAAGGCAACAGTGTAAACTCTTTAAATTTGGTTGCGCTCATCAAATTGTTATTCCCCCTCTATTTTTTTGCATTTTGCTGATAGCTCTTGGTAAAGATGATGTCATTAGAAAGCAAAGGTGCAAGCACTGTATATCTTTACAATTAATAGAATGAGAGGCAGAAGTTTTTTTGCTGTTTATTTATGAACAAATGCCATAATATTGTTGATCCTTTATTTTGAAATTTTAACAAATCATCTGAATGGTAGAGGCTTTGTATAAACTGTCTTGTGCTGTTATTGACATGAAATAGTGGATTATAACTGTCAGCCATCAACAATTTTAGTTATTTTTGACAATGTGGAAATTTTTTTTTTTTTTTTGTGGTATTGCATTACAAGATGCAGTGATTAGGAGCAATGGCATTGCCATAATTGCATGCATGTTACCTATGGTTATAAACACAAAAATATCCCTGGTGTTGAAATGCCCTGTGGGTACTATGTATGTGTGGTAGTATGCTGGGAAATCTGCCCCAGGGTCCCTCTTCTGTACCCACAGCTGTCTAGGATTGGGGAAAAAAAGAGAATTCGGCTGATCTTCCTCTCTGTTGCTGCTATGGAATATCCTAAGAGTCCTGTGTGCATCTGAGAGATGTCTGACAAGAAGACTCAGACCTTCCCCTGTCCAGAGACACATTTTGTTCTTTGCTGCCTGCAGCTTTCTCCTTTCACAGTCTTGGAGATGCCTCTTCAACCCTTCATGTAACCCAGAAGGAGCTGCTGGTTCAGAGCAAATTTAGTACAGTCTGTCCTAAAGGTGGGGACCTGCATGCAGATACACATTGCAGAGAGGAGCTTGTGTCCGGAGGGGAAGCCCAGGGTCTGCAAGGGAGGTCGTTATAGCTGGAAGCAGAGAGGTTGAGGAGCTGCTGGGGCAGGAGGACCCACAGCTTTCCAGGGGTGGCAGGAAGACAGACATCCGTGCTGTTGGCACCAAGGCCTGGTGGCTGGGTGCCTGTGCTTGTGGGGTTCTTTTTGTCTGCTCCATCTCACTGAAAATGTGGAAAGTTTAAAATCTATTAGCTGATTCTGTCATAAAGTCAGGCTTTTCCTGTTCCTTGCTGAATCTTACACTAGGGAGGGGAAAAAGCAGCCTGAACTCAGTAAATATCACTTTAATAACAGTGTAATAACAAATAACACTATAATTTTATATCTACAATTTATGTTCCTTGTATTTTTTAGACTCTGGACCAAGAAAGGATAGTAATAAGTGGTGTCAATTTAAATAAGGGAAAGTGATAATCGTAACCTTTGAAATAACTGGAACTTTTTATATACTTTGCAAATATATTCTCTGAAAGGTTATGCTAGTGCTTTAGCTAGACACAGAAATTTTCGTGCCTTTCCCCCCATAATTTCTTCAGTGCTATTTTCTCTTTATTAGTGTAATTATTACAGGTTAGCACTGCTATCATTTTCTCTTTTCATGGCTCTGTAGCATGCTATTATTTTCAGGAAGCAAAAAGTAGGTGTCTTTAATAGTACCATTACTGTTCTTCAGCCTTTAAATTTCATATAAAAACTAGTTAAGGGGTATGATCCTAGTGTTAAAATCGCTCTCCGTGGAATGCAATAAGATGATTTATAGCATAAATATAAACCCTTAATAGGCACCCAAAATGGCAACCCTCAGAGATTTAGTGGCACCAATACTAAGCTTTTGATCACTTTAACAGCACGTTCCTAGAATTTTATGCAGTGAAGGAAAATTTATTTCCTTAGCAGTGGATCTCTGGGCATTGGCTTGTCTGTGTTTCACTCTGTTGCCCTGAACTTTAAGTAATTTATTGACAGCATGGGGATATAGGGATGGCAATTCTGGGGGTTTAGGATGATGGTAACATAAAGACTTGGACTTGGTAGTGAAAATTCAGATCAGTTCGGAAGGGACTGAAGGTTTCATTGACAAAATGGCTTGGTGCCTCTTGCCCGCACCTGAGAATTCATTGCTGCAAGTGGCACCAGTTGGTAATTCAGCAGCTGGAGGTCTTGGAGCTGTGCTGGGGACAAGTCAGACTGAAGCTGTAGGGCTGTGAATTTTGGTGCTTAAGGTTTCTGATTGGTTGGTCATGTTTTTTCAACAGCTTTTAGTCACTCTGCCAAAACTTAGGTTAGACCTTGGCGGGTGTGGGAATCATCCTGTCCTGCCACCTTAGTGTAGCTGTTCTTCCCCTGCAAAAGGGAGATGGCAGCCCTGCATGTCTCAACTAGATGTATACCAGGGCAGTGCGTCCTGTCTTCTTTCTCTCCTGTGCAGAAAGATATGTGGCAAGTTAGTTGCTTTCCCTACCAGGGAAGGGTGCATTTATTTTAAGTTATTCAGGATAAATGACCTTTGTCTGAGGTCCCATTTGGTTGCAGTAAGGCCAGGAGTAAGGGGCCCTTCGCAGCAGAGCGATTGCTCTGTTAGCAGGCACTTATGAGTAATGGAGCCTACACTGCAATGAGTTGCATAATAATTAATTCCCTAAGTACCTTTCTCTGTGTCCTCGCTTGAGCTTCAATGTAGCAACACAGTTGAATCTGTGGTCCAGATCTGATTCATCTCATTACCTTACCTTGAAGGCTGAAGAACAGTATTTGTAGCTGTATTAGTGCTACCTGCTGTGTGTAGATGTGCTCTTTCCCTGTCCGTTCACCTGGTCCTCTTAAATATGCAGGGCTGGAGACTCTTTCCCTAGGGCAGGAATTTGGCAACCAGCAAGGGGGAGCAGGGGGGAAGTCATGGTTTCACAAAATGTATGGCACTGTTTAACACTGGAATGTTTCAATACCAAGCATTTCTAGATTTCATCAGAAATTCAGGTAACTGACCTCATTTGCTGTCAATATTTACTCAAACAGTTGAGAAACTACTTGCTGTCCAGGCTGCTGGAATATTAATTTGACTGCAGATATGTTAACTTTTGCTGTTTCCCTTTGGCATTTCTTTATTTGCTACCAGTAAAACCCTAACTTGCCTAAGGTTTTGGCACCCTTAGCTAAGGCTTAGTATTTAGATGAGTGTTAGTCTGTACCTAAGGTTGCAGCCATGACTTTTTTAGCCATGACATTTTTTAGCCTTTGGAAGAAGTAAATGTTAGGAAAATAACTTCCTCCCCACGCAGCTGTGTTCAGAAAGCTGCTAGCGAAAGCTATTGCTGCTAAAATAACACTGAATTTTTAAAGACGTTCTTCATACTGTTATACAAAATATGGTGTTCTTTTAAAGTTTTGAAATAACGTAAAGATTCTTTTTCATCTTTTATTGCTTGCATACTGTGAAATTATGGAAACCTGTGAACTTGTTTGGCTGTGGCCGTAGTCTTCTAGATAACTGTTAAGATAACATGGCTGCAGTGTAGAACCTGCAGCAGCTGTACTCCTCCAAACTGTTTGATGCAAGCAAGCCTAGTTGTTTGATGTTTTAGTTTTCTATCCCATTTCAATTGCCAGTGTTTGCTTCCCTAAGTCCCTTGTTATATGCATAAAGGCATATCAGAATAATTTCAGTTTTCTTTTAAGAACATTGTTTTTATTACTGGATTTCTGGTATAAACAGTGCATTCATCATCAGGATATTCTCATACGTTAACTCACCAAAGATGTTAAAAGCATCTGGGAAAGATCAGCTAAATATTCAGACCTGTCCTTTTCAATTACTTTACAGTTTATATTTTGCAGTATAACCAAGGCCAGAGTTGCATGTATTCGATGTCTAAATGTTTGTTTTACTCTGAAATGAGGAGAGGAAAGTCTTTTTAAAGACCCACCATTTAACAGTCAAAGCCAGCTTTGTTATTACTTCTCTATATGCTGGAAGTGCCTCAGGTGGGATCAGGGGTCTGCTGCTGTGCACTGCGAGTCCTGACCTCGCAGAGATGGGTCTCACTGGGACAGGCGGAGGGTACGGAGGGAGGGCCGATGTGTGGAGCAAGTTGCGCAGGGCTACTTGGCAGCTCGGTTGCAAAGTCAGGAGTTTTCACCAATTTCCCACTCTGCTGATGTACTGAGGGTGAGCGTGTCGCATGTCAGGCGCAGCGCGGTGTCCAGGGGTGTGCAGTTTGTGGGGCTGATGTCACCAGGACTGACGTGTCTGCACTGAGCTCCTGGGGACCTCTCGGGGATGGGCCCCTGGAGGTGGTCTCATGCTCCCATGCCAACAGCAAGGTCAGGGAGGAATGCAACCTTTTAAAAAATTTCTCTGAAAGACTCTTTGCCGAAGTAGTGGCAACTAGGAAGGAAATGCTGGTGCAAGGTTTATTTGTAGCTTTCTCTGGAAAATATTTAGATAATTCCTTTATGGCTACGAGCAATTCTGCCAGCCCTCTGTGTTCCTTGTCCCAAATGTATGCATTTTGAATGGGAATGTCACACTTTAGATAGAAGTCCCCAGACTATATCAGGTTTCCCGTGAAACGGTGCTGTGCAAACAGAGCCACATGTCACTGTCATGCGTTAATGACACCTCTCACTGTGCGCGACGACCTCAGACGCAGTGGCTCAGTGTGTCGGTTAGCAATGCTCTGCAGGAAGGAACGATCACCTGTATTTAAGGGGGGGGAGGCAAAATCTCTGCTCTGCAGGGGAACCAAGAGGTGATGCTGAGAATTAACAGCTGGGCTTGGGAGACTTCCTAACTCAACATCGGAGCCTGTAAAATTGAAATAAATTTTGCTTTTCTTTCCATGTAACGCTGAGCTGAGCCAGCAACGCCTGTGTCGAATTTCCATCAAATATGGTTAAAACCTGTCAGTTTTGAGCCCTCCTGCATAACACATCTGTAACAGAAACCGTCATTTGAGCCTAACTGAGCCAGGCAAGCAGCATGATCTGTCATTATACTTAAATGTACTGAGTAAAGAAAGGACTTTGGGCTTCTCATGCTCTGTGAGGATGCTGGATCTATATCTGATAATCTCTTTGCTTGTTGTTGTGGGGCTGCGTGATGTCCTGCTTGCTGGGGGAGAATGGCCAACGTGCAGGCATTTGGGGGCAGCCAGCAAACACGTAGGAGCCCATCACCATTTTCTGTTTCTTAGCATTTAAGAACATCAACAGGTCTTGATGCAATTACATGTGATGACTGCCTGGTATAGCCCTGCTCTTCCACAGTGGCCTGTGACAGTTCCTGGGGAGCACTCAGCATTTATGTATATTAACTACAGTAACTGTGAATAATGAGATTAGTGGGTGAAAGAAGCCATGTGCATTCAGGAAACCCTAACGCAGTTGGTCTCTGGCCTGTACATGCTGCCATCATGGTGCACAGCTCTGAGTGGCAGGGAGCAGGTCCTTGTGGTCAGACACACAGCCTCTGGTTCGTGCTTTAAATCTCTGCCCGCATGTAAAAATCCCCCCTCTCCATCCTCACCTATACCAATACTTGAGGTAATCTTATTCCTGAGACACAGTTCAGGAGCGTCTTGCCTGTCCAGTCTTTCATGAACGATTGGGTTTGCTAGACACAAGGACAGCTTTGAGAGCTGGTCAGTGCTCCACCTGTTGCATGTTCCCCTTGTGCTTTGCATCAAAAAGCTGCACATCAAAGCAACTCAGGGGGAGCATGGTTCTCTATTGGTCTGACCCCCTCGTCCAGGGCCAGATTGAACACGGTCCGAACTGGCAGCGTTATTCCCTCCTCCACCTGCTACTGCTTTCACTGCCCAGCAGGGAGCAGGGCTGTTTTCTCTCATCCTTGATTGACTCCTTTGGCAAATTTTTGCAATAACCTCTTAAAGGGTTCCTTTGTACACTGGGTGATGTGGTTTCAGGCAGCCCCAAAGTCCGCTGGGTCATTTGGATGTAGACATTTGTGTTTAAATATTGTCTTATGCTGCAAGCCCATGTGGAAAATAAAATGCATTGACTCCTACCTACCAATATTTAAGGATGTCCCTTGAACTTGGATAATCTTTGGGGAACCCTGCAAATGCAGCTTTGTCAGGAAATATGTTGAAATATCATGGCCTGGGTCTCTTTTTGTGTTCTGAAACACAGCGGGGAAATTTGTCTTTGAAGTGCGTTGCTTGCAGACACAGATTTAGGTGCTTGAGAAATTTACATTTAAAGATATGGGGTGTGGGGAACTTTCCCAAATTTCCTGTGTAGTGAAGTTGAACTTTTGTCAGTTTAATAAATATGGGATGGTTTCCTCACAGAAAGAGGAGCATAAATACTGCAGAAATGAGTGCTTTACAGATACTTTGATTAGATTGATGGATACCTATTCCTTTCAACTTAAGCCAATGCTCTACCCCAAAAGCCCACAGCACATTTGCATAATTAAAATGCAATTAAAAACTTTCTGGACAAGAAACTGCATAGAGTTGGTGTAGAGTGAGGGAGGGTTAGAAATCTTTCCCACAGTTCCACCTGAGTAACCCAGGGAGCTGGGATGGCTTGTTTGGACCTACTAGAAAATCAGATATTTTTCCTGGTCTTTTTGAGGATTTCTTGTTATGTACATCAAGAACCTAACTCCAGGCTCATTAAAGTTTACTTCCATGCCTCCAATAGCAGAATTGGAAGGTATTTTGAGGAGGAAGAGGAAAAAAGGGGGATACAGTTTTGTGGACCCACATATGAGATGAGGCACCACATGGCCGCTCCTTGTTATCATAGTTTTCCCAGGCATTTTGCACTTTGGCTGTTTGACTTGGCTTTACATTGCTCCTTGAAGATGTCAATGAAAAGCTGTAGTGTTTTACTGATGCTTTCTTTTTAGTGTTGTGGGTTTTGTCCCTTGTGGAAGCTTTATACATTAATACCTTTTTTAAATGAGTATAATCAATCTATGACTGCAGCTAAGGACTTCATGGCAACCGTATGGATTCTGTCTAGACCCCTGTGGATTTTGGATCATTCTAGGCTTACAGGTTTGTTCTTATTTACTGCTGAGACTTGCACCAAAAACATTTAATACCTGAGCAGAGCCTCAGGGATGCAGCCCACATTCAATACCAATTGATCCAGGTGGATAGGAGCTGCAGATTGGATGTGAGTGGGACATGAGGGGAAATTAAAATGCTACTTGAAGTTTCCCCTGAATGCTGGTCTGGGATTCAGACCGGTGCCAAGCTTAATGCACTGCTTGAGACTTGCCTGTGCATGTCTCCTACCTGTCCCCTCCTGCCAGGGCTGTGTCTTACAGTTGAGATCAGTGCGTGCAACCCCAGAGCAGGGGAGGCTGCTCTCAGGAACGTGTGCCATGCTGTGGCTCATGTCCCAGGGGGCTTTCCTTGTGGGAAGGAGGACCCTTAGGAGGTGTGTGGCTGTTGTGGTTAGGGTGGGAGCCCCTGGGTTGCTCAGAGCAGCCCTCCTTTCTCCTGATGCCTGGGGGCATCAAATGACTTCAGTCTGTAAGTGGGGGGTAATTATGGAAAGCGTTGTACTCTAGTGAGCTTGTATCTGGTAAGAATGTTAATCATGTCTCTGTATTTGGTATAAATATTTACATCTGAACTGTTTTAATTGGAAACTACTGTTGATTTTAAAAACATTCTACACAAGTGATGCAGTGTCTTTGCATGCTTAATAGGAAGAACTGGTTTCATGTGTGATTCAGGGTACTAAATAAGATATTAAGTTATGCAGAGTAAAATGTAAATGTATGTTGCTTATTTATGTTTTTCAGGTAAGAAATTGCATTCCGTTAAGCAAGGCTGCCTAAGGGAGTTGACAGATGCTGGCTCTGTGCATTCATTTGTAAGCTACCAAATCATGCAAAGTATTCTAGCATTAATCCTGCTTGATATTTTGGCAGCTTTCTGAATTAAATTATTGCTTTCAAAATATCCAAACAAAACCTTCCTCCAAATTCTGTTGTTCTTTTCCTTCCCTTTGCAAAACTGTTTACTAAATACTATCCAAATTAAAAAATAGTTTCTGGTTCTTCCATAGACCTGCATGTTTTTCAAGTGAGTTCTGTATACAAATTTTCCTTGCTCTAGACCTTTCTGATATCTCTCAGATAATCAGTTGCACAGATATTTCTTTAAATAAATGTCACCCTGCCTCAAAGCTTCACCCCCCCACCCCACCCCCCCTTTTTTTTTTGTCCATATCTGTGGTAAGCAATACAAAAGGCATAAAAATGTTGTTTCCAGTCTCTTATAGCTAGGAAGTCTACCAACTACAATCAATAACTCCAAATTTCTAGGGTAAATTAAATGAAAGCAATATACATGATTCTCCCTCATTACACAGGAGAGGAATGGAAAGCTAGAAACGTGATCTGGTTCTTGCAGATACTTGATGAAAAATAATAAAGCTTTGCAGGAAGGTAGCCACCAGGAGTCTAAAATTGATTTTCTTCATTACAGCTGCTTGAGATTTGCATTTTTTATATCAAAGGACTTTACAGTGGGAGACATTTTTCCTTCCTAAGTAGTTTATTTGGTAAGACAAGGAGATAAAAGATTTTGCTTAGACAAACACCAAAGAAACCCTCAAGCATTACTTCATAAAGGCAAAGCTACGGTCTGTCTTTGCCATGGATACAGTGAGGCACAGGTGCGAGAGAGCTAATTCAAGTCATTAATCCCAATATGACTACATTTCCTGGCCTTTCAGTGCCAAAAGGGTTGTTTGAAGGAGGTCACCATTTTAATTCTGGAAGTAGATGGAGAAACTTGCCCTAAAATTGCAGTGCAGGCCCCTGGTACTGCAGTGGGCTCTAATAAGAAGCTCTTCTAATATACTGCTTTTTAATCCTATGGTTGTCGTTATTTTTGTCAGCAAAGCACTTTGAACACATGCTTAATTTAAAGCACGGCTAGTCTCATGGAAGTCAAATGGTATTCAAGCTGGCGTGATAGAAGCTCCCACAGCTCAGCGTGACCTGGTAGCGTGCAGAGCCTTGGGCAGCACTTGGGTCTCCATCTCACTGCTGCGTTGCACCTACTGTCCTGAAAATCGCCCCTTCCCTCTGTGCCGGAGTGGCACGGGAGGATGCAATGAACAGCAGTTAAGACCAAGAAGGAACAGCTATTTAAAGCTGTTGGTGGTAGTGTTTATAGGCTAACCAGGCATGGCTGTAGTAAAGGGAGCAGCTGTTGGCATTTTATACCACAGAAGCTGTGAGAGTTAGACACAGGTAAAACTCTTGACTAATGTGCTGCCCGTCTACTTGGTTGCAACCTCTTCCTCAGCAAACATGGACTTTTGTTGAGCGATAGATGATGGCATGTTGAGAATGGCTACTAGTCTTTTGGATGATATGGGTGAGCCTTAATTTATTCTTAGCTGAACATAAGGCTGGAAAATATTTGCATTTTAATTAATCAGCATCTTTTTCCTGGAAACAAAATGAACCCTGTGCTCTTGGTAGGCCTTGACAGTGAAGAGCAATGTCCTCAGCAGAGCTCACATTTTACCATTTAATTCCAAAACACAGTTCTGGAACTGGGCAAAGAAGGTTATATGGGGGTTATGCTGGTCTGGAATTTGTCCTGTATCTTCCTTTTGATTCCCTGCATGATGCTGTCAGCCAACAGAGATGTCCTTTTAGTATGATAAAGGGGATGGATGTGGGTGTTTTTCTTGCAGAAGTTAAACCCACATTTATATATCTGGGAAATTGGCTCTCCTACCCAGCTGGTGCAGTGTGTGAATTTTCAAACTGCATGCTGTGCTGTAGAGATTCCTCTTGCTATCCCCTTTCAAACTATTCCCCCAGAAGAAGTGCCAGCATAATTTTAATATGCATAAACTGTGGAGGCAACGATGATAATTAACAGCAGGGTGCCCAATTTTGAAATACTGTATTTATCATTCCTTATAGTTCTTTTTTTATCATTCTCACTTTTCGTCAGGCTGGGAAAAATTTCTCCCAGACAGAGCTGAGGTTTTCTTGCAGAAAAGGGAGAAGGTACGTGATTCAGAGAAGCCAGAGCCTAGTCCTGTCCTTCTTGAAGTCAGTTCCAAGGCTGCCATTGATTTTACTGGCACCCAGTTTGAACCCTTGGACTGTAGCTCATCCAGTAATACTCCAGGCTTCAGTATGACAAAATAAGTAGGATAGAAATAAGTTACTCTTCTTTCACTGTCCATGCTGCTGCCATTAGATTTAACACAGAATTTCATTCCTGCACCAATTTTCAGGCATATGGAATATTAACATCATTAATTCATTTTTACCATCTTGAAGAATTTAAATCAGCTGGGAACTTTATTCTTCCAGTTCAAAACATAATTTAAATCCATAAGGAATTACAGTTGTTGTTAATGACTCTCATAATTAATTTCTTTATGAAATAGAATGAATGCTTAGTGTCTCAGGTACTAAATGGTCTATATTCTTACAGTGCTATTTCAATTTTAATTTAATTAAACTGTGGGATATCTAGTTGAGTAACATTATATAAAAAAGAACTTAATGTGAAAGGCAGAGTGATATTATTCTTGCAGTGATAAAATCTAAATCAGACGGAAGTGGAAATCTAAATCAAGTGGAAGACTAGTGCAGAGTCTGTAATCTCTGTTTAAAATGTAAGACACTTTGCAGTCAATAGCTTAATCTCATTTGTTTTCAGATCAGTCTTATTTTAAAAGTGGCTTTTCTTTCATTGTTTTTTGTTCTTCTGTGGAGCAAATCATGGCATCTGAGGTGGCTTGCACAAGGTACCTGATTTTGTTCATTTATCACATTTTTGTACAGCTCTAAATCTATTGGATGAATACTTAGCTGGCCATAAAGTCTCTTAAACTCAATAGATGATACTGGTTTACACAGTTCTTGCCTGTTGTCTTTGCCAAGGTGATTACTGTTTTGCAAAAGTTTGTGAGAAAAGATTTGAGCTTTTGTAGCTATGGTCTGTGCTGGTGCGGGTTACTGTGTTGGGTTGTTTTGATTTTTTTTTTTTTTTTTTTTTTAAATAATTGCATTGTAATTCAGTGGTTTAGAAACATACTGCCTTTATAAACATATGCACTGTGTACTACTTGTGCTTTTGATGAATATCATCAAATCATTTGGGTTGGAAAGATTCCTGGGAGATTGTGTAGTCCAATCTCTTGCTCAAAGCTGGGACAGCACTGAATTCAGACCAGATTGCTCAGGGCTTTGTCTAGTCAGGTCTTGAAAACCTCCAAGGACAGAGATTCTTCAGCTTCTCTGGGCTCTTGTTCCAGTTCTTAATTATACTCAGGGTTAGTATATCTAGTCCAGACTGTTGTATTTCATTCTCCCACCGTGTACCTCAATGAAGAGCATGGCTGTATTCTCTGTAAGCCTTGCCTAGGTACTTGTTGGCTTCTGTAGGTTCCCCTAAGCCTTCTCCTTTCCAGGTTAAACTAACTCAGCCTCTTGTCACAGCTTGTATGCTCCAGTCACTGACCATCTTGGTGGTCTCGGCTGGAGTCTCTCAAGCTGATCATCTTTCTTTTATTAGGGGCCCCCAAAATTGGAGGCAGTGTTCCAGCTGTGGTGTAACGAGTGCTGAGTAAAGGGGATTAACCAGTTCCCTTGATCTATTGGCTTATGCCCTTGTTGCTACAGCCTTGGATCCTGGTAGCCTTCGCTGCTGCTAGGGCTCACATGTTGCTGACTGTCCACCTGGACCACAGGTCCCTGTGCAGCGTTTGTACAGATGTGGTCCTAGATAACAGTTTGCAGAACACTGTGTTTTTTACTAAGGCAGGCAAACACTGCATTAATATCTTAAAACTTTGACTCACATCTGCTTTCTTGCCAAAAGAGTGAGCCACCACCTGCTATTAATTAAAACCAGCCTACTTCAGCTAGTGGCTAAGACCAAACTCAGGCGTATGCATCTTCAGTTTAAGCAGAGAAGTTGTTTTAAGCATTCATGTGACTCTTCTGGCATCCTGTTTCTTTTAAAGGCCAAATTCAACCCTTTCTCTTGACTCCCACAGGCTTTGAGCTGTGCCTAAAACATTTCCTTTCAGTCAAAAGCTGTCCAACTACTGCTTTCTAGACTGCCCGCACATGCACTGAAAGAGCCGGGTGGAAGCATTCGAGAGTGAATTAGAATGAATTAGAGGAGCCAGGTTTTATAAAGGCTGGAGGAAATGCAATGTAAATGCCAGTGACAGAGAGGAACTGCCAGTTCCTTCAAGCTGAAATCTTGTTTACATCTTTGCGTGCGTGCTTTTTTCCTTCTTTGCAAAACCCACTGCCTCTACGCCATTCCTCGCAGCTCCTTGCTATCTTTGTCCAGCAAGTCACTTGTCTTTACTTGTGGACTATATTTATCTTCATCCAAGTCACCTTTCTCAGTTAATATCAAGTTTTCCACTGCTGACGTTGGTGGGACCCTTCCTGCTGTCCTCTCCTGTTCCCAATCTGCATAGCCTTCTTGCCAGGCCAGACCTTGGACCCCAGGCACCATCTCTCTATCCCACTGGGCACAGTTTAATTCTCAGCTCCGTGCCTCCCTCACCCCTTCCATCACGCGTTCTCCTCTCTGTTTTGGCTCATTGTTCCAGCTGTTTTTTTGTTGCATGTTAGAGCTGGTGCTTTAATCCTCAGGCTGACCCCTCTGCTGTCCTGTCCCCAGCTGCGGCTGCGTGAGGAATTGCCCAGCTCTGCGCAGCCAGAGCAGTGGTCGCAGGGAAGTCCCAGGCAGGTCCCATGGAGCAGTGTTTCCATGTCTGACTGAGAAGGGTTCCACCGTCTGACTTGCAGGTGCTCAGGCTAGAGCACAGTTGCTGTAGGGCAATGAGGGAAGAAAGGAAGGATCCTGCTGTTTGACACGGATCAGCTGCTGCCTGGTGCACCTAAGCTGCAGCTGTTGGAAAGTCCCAAACCTGACTGACTCAGAGCATAAGGACAATAAAAGTCATCTCCATCTAGTTCTGCTGAACTTCAAGGCCTTGGTCCAAATGTACAATTTCCAAGTAAAATATCTGAAATACAATCTTTTTGGTTAAAATAATGCCTTTTCTCTGATCCCCATTCTTTGTTTTCTTTTATAAATTCATATTTTATTTTGCTTGCTTGATATTTGGTTGTACGGCACTGTTGCGTTTTCTCTCTGGTCTGCATGGTGTTGAACACTTTTATTCTTGAGATTATTCAGTGTGTGGAAACATGCTCTGTTGGCCATCCTGTCATGTGTGATATGACAGCTAGCCAATTTCTTTTTTCCTAGCTTTAGTTCTTTAAGCCTTTTTGGTTTTGCTGAGGCAACACAGAATTATTGCTATTGTTTTTAGTTCTGAAGTAAATCTTCAGGTTTAATGGATCATTTGCATAGCATCTCTGCACAAGGGGAGGAACTGGTGCAGCCTAATGCAACCTATTACCCCTCCCATCCCAAAGCAGTATCCAAAGGAGAAAAAAACAGGTGTCATTCAGACCCTTGGCTTTTTAAATAATTTTCTGCTAGAGCTATGAGGTCCAGCTGTTTTCTAGGACTTACCTTTTCTTAATATAATTAGAAGTTTAGACACAGGTTTACTGCACAAAACCAAAGCCCAGATCTTCACACAAAGGCAGCCCAGGATTGGCAGACATACTGCTGCTTGCAATAGCCAAGTTTTTAATTTATTAATCTTCTGACAGTGCTGCAATGAGAACTGAGCCTTTTAAATAGTTCCTTACTATTTTCAAAGTACTCTAAAGCACTTTCTAAAAAAGCTGAGAGTCTATACTGCTTGGCATCGCGGCTGTAGGCAAAACTAACAGCTCTTACTCTGTCAGCAGCTGTTCAAATGCCACAACAAATGGAAATGGCAGAACTTGGGGGTTTTTTTGGAGGAAGTATCCTCTGGCTAGGCTGCCAGCATACTCTCCTTGTTTTATGTTTTTTTTCAGAGCATGCAGCAAAATTTTGCTGTAGCCATTCTGTTTGTAGAGCTTTCTTGCTTTGAAAGCACTTGAAACCATCGCAGTGCCTCTCTGAGGGATTGCCCCATGTGCCTCCTTTGGGACATTTTACGGGGGGGAATGATGTTATTACCCTGCCCTTTCTCAGCATAGCCTTCATTAGGATAAAGCTTAATTTCAGTCTGATGGCTTGTGTGGCATTTTGGATAGGTGATAGGTTTGACTTCATTCCTTCAATCATCACAGCCAGTTTTGGTTCACAGGGGGCAACAGCACAGAGCTGTTGCCACTTGGTTTTCCTGTGCATAGGGAGTGTTTTGCTGCAGGATGTGTGGGTTGATCTCCTCCTGCACTTGGAGGCATGTTCTTCATGTCCCGGGAATTCTTTGATTCCCAGGAGACTGAGCATCCCAGCGCATCCTCTGCTGTGGCCTGCCCGGGTGCTTTCAGCGCTCCTGAAAGTCACCTTTTCTCCATTCATCTTAATACTCTGGGGCTGTGAAGGCACCAGTAGATAGGACTTGACCAGGTATAATTTGCACCGTGTTCTGTATAATATTTGTAAAATGTGCCCCAGGTATTCGAAGCCTCCCGTAAGCCAAAGTGATGATGGCATGCAGCAAATCTGGATCTTGGAGGAAGAAGTCCTGGGGAGGTGTCACCGCAGAGGTGTGTACTGCTACGTAAACCTCCTCTCCCACTGACCCACGAGCACATGCTGGTTTGCAGAGCTACATCGGGGTAGGGAAAACTGTGGGTGCACACTTAACACCCTTGTCCCTTGAGTCATGTGTTTATGGGTTTGTCTTCAAGCACGGGGAGGCATCTGACCCTGTCTAAGCCTTTTCCTGTGTTTGGGCAGCTGCTGGAGATGTTTGGGGCTGTCAGTCTCCTCCAAAGGCTTTCTGGTGGTGAGGTGGCTGTTGGATATGGGAGCTGTAACCCTGTCTCTGCTGTCAAATCACTGTGCAGCCTTGGGCAGACTGTTTAATCTCAGCTTGATCGCCTCTGAAGATCTGACCTTATTTCCCTACTGTATAATTTTTACAGCCACATGACGATTGAAGATTAATTAGTTAATGTCTGTGAAGCGCTTTGAGTGTGTTATTTAAGGGTGAAGTATTATCGTAATGCTGTAGGGAAGTGTCACCATGTTTAATGTGTGTACTGGCATCTGTCCTTCCTCAAAACTTATAATGTATAAATTCTGTTTCAGTTCCTTTGATTTCCATATCTTCATTACTCATTTTTCCCTAGTTTGGAACTCACTTTTCATTTGATTTGAATTAGAAACATACCTTCTATATGGCAATGGTATGTAAAAGTTACTTTCAGCTTTTGGATATGTTACTAGTTTCAGCGGTATTTCTGGGAAATACTACCATAACCACTCCAGTCTGAAGAATCGAGGGACTGTTCTAATTCCTGTGTGTAATTTTCACTGCCTGTACTTTTCTAGAATGACTATATCTTTTACATTCATTTTCATCCTGATACATCTGCAGAGAGGGAAACTGTAATGACTCTCAGCAGTGAAGAGGATGTTTAGAAGGGTGCTTACCTTCATTCCCCATATTGGCTAAAGAAATATTCAGAAAAACACACACACTTGTGCAATGTTTCTTTGGAGAGCTAGCCATTACAATGTGAGATGGAGAGCTGGCATTCTTGTCTCTGCCTCTGAGATAAACTGCTTTATAGGTTTTGACTTCAAGTTTTCTGTCTTCTTCCATGCAGAGTTTATCCTGTGACTTTTGCTGTGCTTCTTATTCCTTAATTTCTTCTCCTTCCTATCTCTAACACTGTCATCAACTGTTGTTTAGTGGAAAGCTGGCAAATTCGTGAACTAATCATCTTTCCTTCTGTCTGAAGTTTTTTCCCCAGGGAGCTTTAGAAGGCATTTTCTTTTCTCTAAATCAAGGTGGCAGAAATCACATAGCCTTCATTTTTTTGGTTGCATGCAAGGCCATTTGGTATTTTTAAAGCTCTCCCACTTCTTGTTAATAATCTGTCCTACCATCCAAATATGTATTCTGTGCATATCCACTCCAATGATTTATTATACGTCTTGCTTTCAGAGGAAACCCTGTAGTTGCTGTCAAAGATCTGGCCCTTTATACGGTTCAGGAATCCTGAGGCAGTGACTGGGCAAATCTCTCTGTAGTCCAAGGCAAGCCTTGCTGGGGGCCAGAGCAGAAGGGACAGCAGGGGACAAAGCCAGACATGCTTTCCCCCCCTCCCCAATGTGTATGGGAAGGGTGGGATTAGCCTGATAGTACAACCAGCAGCACCTGAGTTTTTGTTAGGGTTGCTGGAGGGCACAGGAGCTATGCCTGGACACAGTGGTGTTTTCCCATCTGCTGTCTGCAGGCTGTTGTGAAAGGCTCCCAAGGGAAGAATTGCAAGTTCTCCATTTGCTCTTGCTCTTTTGGCCTTGGCACCAACACAGGGACTGTATTTGATGTGAAAACTGCTTTTCTACACTGCAGCTTGTCACATAAATGGTGGTTTAGGTCTAGAATGGATTAAATATGACTCCACTCCAGCCCCTGTATATTGTGTTTATAGATAACTATTTGTTGATCCATATGGGAATTGCTTTCCATTTTTAGCATCTATATAAAAATCCATGCTATATATAAATATGTAGCCTTTATAAGGACATGAAACTTCTTCCCACAATGCTGAAACATTTACAGAAGCGGTACGACGACAAGGGGGTACAATGACACAAAAATCCAACATTCAGCATCCTGAAGGCCTGCCTTCTGACACACAGCACAGTCCTTCTCGCATAGGCCAATTTTTTAATCTCCTAATATACTTTTGAATACTTTGGGGAGGTCTGGAATGACGTAGCAATCTAGATAACTGCCTCATGATTAGAAGTAACGGGAAGGCAGATGCCAGCCATTACAGAAGTGTCAATAGAGAAGCGTTTGTCTGTATTGCTTACCCTGAAGTTAACGTGCGCAGACAAAATTATTGCTTAAATTCATCTGGTAGTGTTGAGAGAAAAACTTGTGTCAGAGGGGAAGGCTTTCCAGTGCTGGTCCTGTGAGATCTGTGCCAGTCCTCCTTTCCTGTCTCCTCTTCAGGAAAGCTGCTGACAAGCTGGCCGGGGGTTTGCAGTTACGTGGGAGCTGAAGCATGCTGGGCTCTGAACTCAGTGTTAATTTTTGCATTGCAGAAGTGCCTGGGAGCTCTCCTGAGTCCAAGACTCTGAGGAGTAGAAGCAGGCAATGAAAAGGCCATGTGTGTCCCATGCAGTTTAGTCTCAGAGTAAGAGAGGGCCAACAAATACAAGACCATGCTCAGGCCAGCAGTGAGTGATCACATCGTCCAGCAGTGCCTCAGCACCAGCCCAGCCTCTCTCGGTGCATCATCCATCATGCCATGGACTCTGTGCTGACACTGGAGAAGGGATGACCTTCAATGTTATTATTTCTGCAGGGCTGTCTCAAGACTGGTGAAGACTGCTCTTTCATAGCTATACCTCCCCAGTATAAGTATGACTGCAAACGGTGGCTTGCACTTGGTCAGCCTTCTAGAAATCATTGCCCTTGTTCTCACTTGTAAAAGGAGTGAACTATAACATTGTGTAACTCCTAAACTTGCTTTTTTGCATTGTTACATAAAATACAAATATCCTGAGATAAAAATGAGTGGTTTGGTGTAATCAGTTTCCATAAATATTTCATTGGTATAATTACCTGCTACTTTAAATTATTTTCTTGCTTGGCTTGTGCCTGATAAAAATATGAAATCTAATTCATTTTTGGAGTGTCACTTTGAAATAAGTGTGTGGATGTATTTGTAAAGCCCATTAAAAAAAGAGGGGAAAAAATAAAGTCATGCAGGCAACAAACATCCAATCTTTTTCACCAACATGAGATGAAATCGAAAAATATCCTTCCAAATTTGTGAAAATCTCAGCAGTTTACTTGATTAAAAAGGTATTTTGAAATGTAAGTTGTTGGAACATATAGAAAGAGAACAAATCAGGTCTGAATACCTTTCCCTTTTTTTCCCCTTTCTCGTTTTAAAGATTTGTGCTAGCGAGCTGATACGTAATACTGCAGCAGGTATGAAAAATCTCTCTTAAACCCCTGTAAAAACTACTGTGATTCTTTTGGATTTAGGGATTTATGGATTTTTTTCTTCTTTTTTTTTTACATTTTGTTTTTGCTTTTTTTCCCCCATCAGCTAATTTCCTTTATTTTTTCAGTAAATGATAGAACATGCTGTAAAGTCAAGATTTTTCTTAATGATTTTAATGATATAAACTACATCAGGGAGGTTTCTTCAGTGTTTTGCTTCTGTCTGGAGGACTGAACTGAACTGCAGCATGTATACACGTTCTTCATCCTTTGTCCAATTTTTTGAGGTCTTTCTCCCTTTAATTAGGCTATCTTTTTTGTTCTCACATCCACACCAAAAAAACAGCTGATGTCAGCAGGCTCAGATCACCATGGAGATCTTCCTAAAGTAAAATCTGATATTAGTTACTATTGGCCAGTAACAAAGGATTATGGATCAACAGAAGCCAGCTCCCCGAAATCCCAAATCCTCTTGGGTATTTCATACCTCATAGAAAGAAGCTGCAAGTTCATGGCCTGATCCCCGATAAAACCCAACCCAGCAGCTCCTTCTGGAATTGCATGGGTCTGTTTTCCCAGGATGCCCATGTCTGCACTCTGGGAATAAGTAAGCCATTGCAGAGGATGAAGCAATATATCCTGCATGAATATATCGCTTATTAAACTTGCATGAAAACAAGAGATTCTTATGTTGTAAAGGTAGCAAAGAGAGGCTGGGTGTATTAACCTTGAATTTCACCAGGGTGCTTTTGACAGTAAGAGCAAATACTGCCATGTGATGAGAGAATAATTGACACAAAAAATGCATATATTTGGGTCTGAATGCAGGCTGCTGCAATGAGTTGCTACTTGCTTACATTGAGCAGGGTTGCTTTGTATGTCAAGGCTCTCTAGCACAAGTACCCAGTGGGTGGCAGTGTACTAGCTTTGCTAGCTTTGGATGAGGCATGTTCTCCTTTTTATTTATTTATTTATTTAAAAGAAAAAAAAATTCTCCAGCTAGTTTCCATGGTGATGACTGCAGCTTTGATGCCTGTGCAAAAGTGGAGAGGGAAATAAGAGGGCGATATTGCATTAAACTAGGAGTTGAGTAACCCATGGAAGTCACAGTGGTCACAGCAAACAGCAAGTTCTGCCGGGGAGAAAGTAGTAGACACAGAAATCATGGATGCCTAAAGAGCAGCTTCAGTCAAGCTGTTTTGGTAGAGTGGTCTAAACGCAGCTATAAACCTGAAGGATTTGGTTGGGGGAAAACAAGGCAAATTTGTCATGTATTTACATTAGCTGAACTAGACTCACTGCTAGAGTTTTTGGAAGATTTTTGCATTATATGGGTAAAGTCATGATAAAAAAAATAACAATACACAGTAAAATTCAATGTGGATTCTCCTGCCAGTAAAGTGATACATCTAAATAATATTGTGGATTTAAATGCCAGGTCAGAGAAGTATTGTTTTTTATGAACTCATTCAAGTTTTGCATTGAAACAATTTTATTTTCTGGTAAAAGAAATAGTTGTCAGGCTTGAAATTTGGATTTGTTAAAACTATATCTAAAATTCTCTTTTGTACACATTGCGCCTGCTCTGCAGCAGTAACCTCCAAATTACACAGCAGAGGTCTTGAAATTCATGCACTGCAGTAATTGTCGATACTGTTGACTTTGCACCGTAATCATTTGTGACTGCTATGAGACGTGGCTGAATTTAATGCCCACGATCTACAGCTTAACAGTGTAGATTGATCCTGGTCTATTTTGTGTAAAAGCTGCTGATCAAGGAGTGCTACAGGTCTGTTTCTCAGACCTGCCTCTTCCTTGCTGTTTCAATTCAATCAACTTGTCCCACTCAGCTTGGGCAGAGTCTGTCAGATGGAGAGGGGTCTGCTGGCTCCTGTGAGGGGGCAGAAGCTAAAGTCCTAACACACACTGCACCATCTGGAGCTCTGAAACCATGGTATTTGCTTGAAATTTAACTGTGTATCAAAGTTTTTGTTTGTTTTAAAAAGAGAAAAAAAAAAGGGGGGGGAGATGCCCAGGCTTTACCAGTGCAGCTTTTGGGAGTGTACATGTGGATCACGGCGGTCTTTCTCCAGGCTCCCCTGGGCTTCCAGTAAAACTGCATCCCCAGTCCATCATTGGTGATGTCCTACGTTTTCCCGGTTTTTCTGTCTCCCTCCGTCATCTCTCATCACCTTTGCCTTCAGGCTCCTTGACCAGCACCCAGACGCCAGCAGAAGCCTGCCTACATGCAGTTTGGTCCTGCCTTGCTGAGGGTCTCACGAGCCCTTGAAGCGTTTCTTCCCTGATATTGCTAAGCCCACCCTCAGACTCCTGCCTTCCACAGCAGATCTGCAGCATGTCTGTGTTTCCTCCAAATTGTGCTCAATATGCAAACTCAGGTGGTACATTGGGAAAACTTGAGCATGCCTCACTTCTGTGGTGGTTGGATTTAAAGCATCGTGTCTGATGTTGATTATTTTGGTTTTGAGGTATAGGTATATGTAGTAGGAGTTGCAAAACAGTTGTTGGAAAGAGAGACAGTTGCCTCTCTGGCTGCTAGAGGGGTAACATGAATGACAAACCTTGTTCGCAGAAATTGCTGTGTGTGTTACTGTTTCTCGGTGTTCAGTGTGGTTTTCTAAAGGATCAAACAGGAGGAAAATCAGCCTTTCTGCAGCTCTGGGTGGATGAGTATGCACAGGAGGTATGCTAGAGTCTCAGCAAATGGCAGGTTTGAGCAAGAGATGAAAAGAAAGTAACCAAAGAGATTTCTGGATTTTCTTTTTCTTTTCTGTGGTTGCTCAGTCTCTGGATATACCTTTCTCTCTCATTCTTCGTGCGCACCCTTCTTTAATGAAAGATGATCAGCCGTGTTAGTCATATGCTTCCTGGTCCTCAAAGCAGCTCTTCTGTATGGGGGATGTTTGGGCATTGCTGATTATGGCTCTTAAACAAGCAATCTTTGTATCAAAGGCTGGCCAGACAAGATTGAATAAAATTTCTCTCTGTGTTTAATACAGAATATCCGAGGACATTTTTTCCTCTGTAGAGTTAAGTTACGTTTCAGGGAGATGACTTGGTCAAATTGACTTCATGGGCATGAAACCTTCATTGTCATTGTGGAAAATCAGCTCACTCATAGGAGTTGTTTTCTGGACTTACACAGGTTCTTGCAAGCTGTTTGAAGGATGCTAAATATATTGCAGCCAAGGAAAGCTGACAAGGATTGTAGCTGCCAAATTTCTAATAGCAACTTCATAATTTCATTGCATTTTGAGCAATGAAGAGGAGAAAAATACTGTTAACTTGGCAAAACCTGTCTTTCTGTGTTTTTCAGGGTGTGGCAACAATCCTTACTAAACTGAGTATAAGTCAGCAAGAAGATAACCTGCTTTCAACAAAAATTAAAGCTCTGTATCCCTACCTGTGTAAAATTGGTGCATGACTTTCCTTGTTGAAATACATCATCCTTCTCCAAATGAATTAGACAGACTGAGACTCAAGACTTGAGGATTAGCTGAGGGCTTAATTAAAACATCATCAGTGTTGTCCCTGCAGAATCAAAATCCTGACACTCTGGTTACTGAACTATATTTGAGCCTTAATTTTAAATGACTGACTTTTACTTTAAAGGGATCATCACTTAGAAACTTAAACATGGCTTTCTTTTCAGAATTGTTGCCTCGCATGTGTTTGCAGATCAAAATAATTCTCACCATTTTATTAGTGCTATGATCCCATTTTCAGGTTACTACAATGCATTTAGAGTTTTGCCAAGTTAATGATGCTTACTCTCTTGGCTTTCAAAATACAGTATTAATAGTTGAACAAAGTCTTTCAGATTTGCAGCATTCATCCTCCCCAGAGGTCCATGTTTCCCAGAAGGCTGAAGACTGATATCAGTTTGGCTCTAGCCTGTCAAATAAGCCTAAGAAATACATACCAATTTCAAATGCTAAGCTTCAACAGGAAGTCTTCTTTTTCAGTCTTGGCAAGGAACACTGAAGTCAATAAAAATTTAAAATTAAAAATGTTGAAAAAGTCCAAGTTCAGCATTTGGTTGTAAAGAAAAGAAAGCTCAGATGTCCAGGGTTATGATCAGGTTTCCAAACTGGGGACAAGAAATTATAAGTTCTTGTCTCATATTATGCTTGTTTGGCCTATCTTGTTTGTTGTATATTTGTGTAACAGAAGATACCACAGCAATTGGTGTTCAGTGCAGCTTTTGGCACTCTGTGGTAGAGTTTGGCTGCTGGTAGCTAAACCAAGGCTTTGCATAACATGTATGTGCTGTGTAAGGGGAGTGTTAAGAAAGATTTCTGTAAGATTTTTTGGTAAGTCAAATGCATGAAAAAGAATATGCATTAAATGATGGAAAATATTTGATTTTTCAGAAGGCTGCAGTGAATTACGAATAAGCTTAAGTTTGCATATTTTAAGATTTAAGGAGAACTTGTCTCAGTTCTTGATTTTCTTCCTGAATTGTGACTGCACTATACATGTTTTTATAGCAGGTGGTGAAAGCCTGCCTCTTCTAGGAGATTTAAAATCAATTTTGTTATTTAACCAACTCAGCTTCCCTGAATTTGTAGGAACACAATCCTGACACTGCCTTTGACCTTTCCATGTTCTTCATCTGGCACATTAAACAGTTTGTGGCCAGGCCTGTGCCACTAAACGTGTGACATTTGTTTAGAGGTTTTGCTGTGGTGAGTAATAGTGGAGGCAAGATATATTTTGTGGGCTTTTGCAGGCAAAATGCCTTATTTCATGGTTACCTGCAATTTCAGGAGACTGGATTTGACGTAGATGGTGGCCTTCAGCATGATGTTACTCAAATGATTATGTGGAGATGTGTGACTATCTTGACTTGCATTCTAATGGTCTGGGATCACAAGTGTTATTTTCTATCAGTTCTGTAATTGCCTGGGTGTATTCTGTGTCTGCAGTCTGAAATCATATATTCAAAATAAATCAAACGCATTTGGAGTAGCTTCTATCTTCGTGACTTGTGGTTAGGGCTATTTTGAGCTGTGCCAATGTAGTTATTATAATAGAAAGACTTTAAGAAAATAATGACCATACCATATCCTAGGAGTGAATGGCTGAAACTTGAAAGTCAAGTTAAAAATGCCTTATAAAACTGCTCTCCGTTCGCCTCTCACTCAAACATGAGTAAATTAGGTATAGTGCTACTCAAGTCAGTGGTTCAGAAGGAATGTAAATGATAGGAGTATGTGGTCCAATATTTCAGGAGATGCCAGTTTAAGGGGTTCAGCTAATTCACATAGTCTCAGATTCAGATCTCTGAATGTCACTTCAGAATTCTTCCATGTTTTGGATATAACGCTTCCCAGTCACTTGCAATTTAAGCAGAACTCCTAGGCACGGACTACTTAGCCAAAATGACCTATCCATGACTTTTAGAAAATTCAGAAGGGCAAATCTTCTGTCTAAATGTCAACATTGAATCTACCTGATTTTCTGCAATAAGAGCATGTGTGAACGTAAAAGAAATGTGCATCAGTGCAGGTTTCCCAGTTTGCTGACCAGATTAAAGACTGCAAGAAATTTCCAATAGCTCTTGGTCAGTAAGGATTTTCTCCCCTTGTAGCCTGAGTAAGAGTTTCCCTCCAGGGAGGCATGCGACCACTTTGGCTGCACGTTTAAATTATTTACCAAGCATTGGTCTTTTTTTTGTGTGTGTGGCATCAGCCTGAAGCCCCCCCCAAACAACAGATCGGTGACAGTACTGAAGACCAGCTATGTAAAGGAACATCTTAGCTGGCTATTTTAGTCCCACAAGCCTGCTAACCACAAGTGAAAAAGTACAAACCATTCCTATGTTCATGTCCTGGCTAAGCATGCAAGCGAAAGATTTCCTCATGGCTTTTACATTAATGTGCTCTAAACTGCTAAGTCAGAGCTCTTATTTTCCCCTTGAGCTGGCAGCACAGGCCAGCTCCCTTTAATCCACACATTAAACACACATTTTAAAGTGTGTTGTTTTTGGAAAGATATTTAGCAACTTCCCTTTCGAATCCAGACATAGAAGTCTCTTTCCAGAATTGATGGCCTGTACTCGAGTGAACTGCTCTGTCTCTAGGCTTTGTGAAAGGCTACGTCTGTGAGTTCAGGGATCACCTTTCGAAATGGGGCCTCATAAAAGGCAAGGTGAAAGGAAGGGCAGCTTGAAGGGGAAAAAAAATGATGAACCTCAGGAGTTTGGTTTGGCAAGAAACAGTGCAAGTTCGTTGTGCTTTAAAAACTTTTACTGGACTCTCCCCAGGTTTAATTGTACCTTATTTTTATTACTTTCAATCATGTATTAATATATAAAGCATATGGATGTGGCAGTGTACAAGTGTGACTTAGTTCCTCGAGCCTTAATTTCTCTCACACATCCAACCAGAGGTATCAGAGGAGTCGTATCCTTGTGGCTTGCCTCACTTTGGCCTGCTGGGCTTGTAGTGGTACCCAGCATGGATGGCTCCATACTCCCCATACAGGGTGCAAGATTAACAGAGCAAAACCACAGCTCTGCTCTCTGAATAATTACAGTCAATGCAGTTATCCAACCAATACTCGCACCTCTCCTTAATGTCTTATGCCACATGCAGAAAGGATCCCTTTCTCATGGGCTGGGGGTGGCAGCTGGGTAAAGCATGTAGCAGTGGTTGTGGTGGCCTCCATGGTCCACTGTAGGGACCAACACAATGTTTTTGTGTCTCATCTAAGTGAGAAAGTTGAGTCATGCTGTAAGGAGTTACCTTCGCCATTGCTTATAGACCTTCCAAGGCTGCTGCACTTGCTGTGTGCTGGCAGTCATTCTTTTTTGCTTGTGACTCATATAATTACGATTGCAGCAGGATTTGCTGCTGTATCTCATTACTGTTTCCTATGAGAACATTTCTCAGTGAAGTAGTTTATTTCATTTTACATGTCTGGAAAAAATGAGTTGGTTTCTTCAGCGTTTCAGTGAACTGGATTGTTAGCATTCTTTGAAGGCCTTTCTTATTGGGGTCACCAATTGCTAGAAACAAGTTTCCTACTGTCTTAGGAATAAACATTTTGGATATTTCATATAAAGGCTTCCTGTATTTGCAGTTTAAAAAAAAAATCTCTATGTAGGCAAGGCAAATGCTAAGACATTTTGCTTGCAGTCTGCTGATGGCTTTTGCAAACATTAAAAGTATTGCTGTTTCCACTTGATTGATCAAGTGAGTTGCAATGAAATTTAATTTTGCTACGTCATTTAAAATAGTTCAGTAGAGTCAGAACACCTATTATGCTGCAGACCCATTGCGCATATTTTTGTGCTTTTGGGTATGTCAGAGACTCATCTTTAGTGACAAGCTGGTACCTAACTTCCTAGAGAGTACTTGGAAGGGTGTATCTACCATATTTATGGCATGCACCATTTATTTCCCTTCTAACCAGTCATTTTTCAAGGCATAAATACCTTTCCTCCATCAAGTGCATGCACGTGAAATCAGAACACCCCTTCCAACCTTTCAAATTCATTAAAATAAAGAAAACTTTAATTTGGGTCCAGATGTCTGAAGACATACTCAGACACAAAAAGTATGTGGGAGAAGACTTGTACATGTATAGTTAACTATGTAATTAGTAAGCCAGGGAAATATAGTTAGAATCACTATAAGGGAGATATCTGGGTTCAAATTAAATGTTTTTCTTCAAGTCTCTTTCATTTCTTCAGCCAATGCCAAGTGTCTGAATTTAAAATTCAGTGTCATCCTTGCATTGCCGTTATGTCAGACTTGCTTTTTCAATATGTAGGTGAATGAGGAAAACACTAAAATAAATATACATGAGTATATATTAGCAATGTGAGTAGCTAGACAAAATTCACTCATCACAGGCATTAGAAAAATTGCTGATGGAGTCAGATGTATTTTATTGTAATTCAGCTTATTTGCAAGTGTGTTCTAAGTTCTACTTTCTGGATGCGTTTTTACCTCTGTTAATTGCAGGAACTCATTAAAATTATTCTGGATAACTAAAGATAGCAGTTCTAGAAGAGAAATGCTGGAGTATCCAATCCCTAGCGATCAGGTTAATTTTAAAATTTCTCAGGTTGTTCTACAAGTTCAAAAACATGCTGTGTTGATTTTGGAGGGAGGGAGAATACTGTAGCAATATGCTGTTCATGCCAGCCCTAATAGTTAGGAACTGCAAATTAATGAGAGCTGCCCAAAGGAGAGAGAATTGGGGACTATGTCTCCCGCCAGGCACGTTGCCATCACACCGCTCCTTCCACCTAGGCCAGCTGTTGAACCACACCATACGTTAGATGACGTATTGGCCATCTATTGAGGTTAGCAAATCTGAGGAACTTGCTCTGAGTTTAAACATGAAGCAGCAAAAAGTGAATACGCTTGCACTGAATTTTGAGGCTTAGCTGCATGTTTTCCTTGAAGTCAGATACCAAAAAACAACCCTAAAGTCGTCTTCATTTAGGAGTGAAAGCTTTATGTTGAGCCAAATGGATCGATCTAGTCATTCCAGTAAAAGAAGTGTCTCGCTTGCATCTGTATCATGAATAACAGGGACTTTATTAGCCGCTCTTTTTCCCCTGAACCAGCCAAATTTTCATTCCTAGTAAGAAGGCATTATTGAATTCTTCAGAGGAGCCTGCATAAAAGGGCTGAGAAGTGTTAGCTAACAGTGATGGTTGCTTATTGCTTCCCTTCTCCTTACTCTCTCCACTTCCAACTGGAGGTCCTGGCCAGCCAGATTTATAATCAATGCAGTTCTCATGTTTCCAGCTTCTTACAGTGGTGTTTCAGTCTCTTATTACTGCACAGTGACCACCAAATTCTCCTAACTTCCTTGGTCTAGGCTCTTCAGTGGGAGAGCTTACAGGGCTGAAGCAAAGGCCGCTGGAAATGGTGCAACTCAACGCAGTTATTGCTGGGGTGCGTGGAGTGGGTCGTGCTGAAGCACTGGGGATCTCTTCATACTCTTGTCTGTTTTGCTGCAGATCTGCTGTCAACAATTAAGCTTTCTATAGGGAGCCACAACCCTGCCTATATTGATTTTTCTAAACACTTGTTCTGTTTTAGTGCCCTTGAAGGGACTATATGTCTTTTTAATTAAAAATAAAGTAAATATCAAACGAGTGATGAGGGGTGCAGTGGGCAGAAAACCAACTGCATATTGACTTTTTGTTCTGGAGGTGGATTCATAGAAACAGCTTATGAGGGACTCCAGGACATGAAAGTGTTTTACCCTTACTGGTTATCTCGTATGATGACCTCATGGGAAACATACTGGCATGGCTTGGAAATACAACTGATCGTTTACTTTAGACTCTGGAAAATTCAAGAAGTTAAATTCACACAACAGGTTTTTTTAAAGGCCTAAAGGCAGTTTTTGTTGATACTGTGATTTCATCCCTGAAATTTCTGCACTTCCACTGCTGTGCATCTGGCTGCATGCTTGTGGGCCGTGATCTCCCATCTCACCAGTGCGATGTGGGTAGTCCCAGTGAGGGGAGTATCTGGTTAGGGCACTGGGATGGAGGGCATGGTACTGGCATGAGATATGTTCTTAGGAAAGCTTTGTGGAAGTCCCTAGTATACTAATATATTACATTTCTGTGAGTATTGTTGTTAATTTTTCATCCTTTTTCAAAAGACTACTTAAGAGTATGTTTATGTATTGGTAGATATTTAAAAATACTGCTAGAAAACTGGAGTTTAGATTCATGGCACAGTAGGAAGCTGTTCCAAGATAGAAGTATATGCATAGACGGTTACCACAGGATGTCTCATAAGCAATTAATTCACAACTGTTTTCTAGGTAATTCAGTTGCATAGCAGTAAGGCCAGTTGAAGCAACTGAAGCAAGCTTGTAACACCACTAAAATGCTGGTTCATGAGTTGATCGTAAACTTTTTGTGCAGGTGTGTCAAGCTTCTATTTGCACAAAAAAAAACCCCAAGAAACAAACAACCCCCCACCACAGAAATTCTTGGTGGTATTTGTTTAGAGGTTTGGAGGCATGAAGGAGGTGAGGAAGAAGAGGGGTTTCTTTGACTCATTCTGCATGCCTTGTGTTTGGTTCATCATGGGCATCAGTGAAACAATAGAATGAAAAGGAAAATAAACCCAACAAATAATCAGTAAATCTCAGTGTGCTCTGGGAAGAGTATCGTTATTTCAGGCAAGGATACTGAAGAATGTAGAAAACCAGTAACTTTCTGGGGATCACCTAGGTGGTCAGGGCAGAGCTTGGAGCAAAGGCCTGCTCTGCAGACGTCAACTCTTACATGCTGCTCACTGGACCACCATGCAAAAGGAAAGGGAAAAGTGGAATTGCACTCTTAACATTTCCATAGTAAGTATTGATTAGAATTGCTCTTAGAATTTTATGGCAATAAATCTTATTTGACAGCTTTGTTGTATTGTAGTGGGAGATGGATGGGAAGGAGGATGCAAACAATCGATTGCTTCATCTAACTAGGCAAGAGCAGGAGACGTGAATTTACAGGATGAATAGTGAAGCTGTTTGGACCAACTAAGTTTCTTAGGAAATAATCTCAGAATTTTCATGTGACGGAACATCTCTGGCCTTTTGCTATAGAAGAAATGAGAAAACTTCCAGGGCAAGCTATGAGGTTTACAACACCACAGTGTGCTGCTCTGGGTGGTTGGTGTGTGGTGGGCTGCAATAACGCAGCTGTTCTCTGGACTGGAGGTAAATTGCAGAGACAAAGGAAATCTTAATTTCTGTGGTTTAAATAGTGATTTGAAGAACCATTCCTAAAGTGGATCAATAAAGTAATCTGTTTCAGGTAAATAGGTAGAGGTGAGCAAAAACATCCAGGGAAGTACACATCTCTTTCTCAATGCCCTTAACATCTCAGTGGGCCCAGGCAGACTGAGCATGCTTTGTGCTTACTGAGACTGGGTAGTGTTTTCTCTTTGCTGCTCTTTGTTTGGAGACAGTTTCCTTTAAGGCTGATTTACCAGAGCAACAGTGCATTGATGCACACATAAGCCTATTTTACCAGGGTAGAAACCAGAAATCTCAGATTAGACAGAAAAGGGGAAATTTTTTAAATTCCTTCTTCTCCCGCCCCCCAAAATTTTGTAGGATAGGAAGTCTTGTACTGGTCTATTAATAAGAAATGCCTTTTTAATTCTGGCTCTGGATCTAATTACCTAATTGAGACAGCATTGTTGTCTGTGCTGCATGCAGTCTCCTACATCTCCACAAACTTATGGTCCAGTGGGTACCAACACAGAGCTGAAGTGAATATTTTTTTTTTCTTTGTAAACTATGCTGCTGAGCTGTCCACAGCCACATGCAAGCATCTTCTAAGAGGAGTGCCAAATTATGGATAAAAAACATCCCTTACCACTGGCAACACCAAATGACTGTTTTTTCTCTGATTGTTACTGCTTTTGTCTTTGCTGTGTCCTGTGGTATTTAATGCTATCCTGTACTTTGCCTTATGAACACTGGCTTGTGGAATAGCAGTATTTGTCACAAAATAATGAAGCACGGCCTTCATGGACGTGTTTTTTTGGCAAGACTCTTGGCAGCAGTCTGAGTGGGAGCTGGCCTTGCTAAAACTCAGTTTATGACAGAATATTCTCTTTGAAGCGTAGCTACTGTAGCATTTGGTATTCAGTGGCTCTGGGCACAGTACATCTGAAGGAGTTCATCCAATATTGATGGTCTTCCAGTAAAATCAGGAGGAAAAAAATAATCCTATTTCTTAAAGCTCATATTTTTAACTTCTCTTCTTGTTCCCTGATCTTGGTCTGAAAGGTCACAAGTCTGAAGCCTTAGCAGGGTAAAACACAGCTTTAAAGATCTATGCTCTGTCTTCTATAAATGCACGTTAATGTTTTCTCTGACTTGCAGCCTTATGGAGAAAAGAATGAGCCTGTTTCTCGAGAGCCTTGCTGTATATTGTAAATCAGTATAATACTGTAGTGTCTGGAAGTTTCTTTAAGGCTGTTTAAGATCAGTCTTATATTAGAGAATGTTGGCACCTGAAAGCATGACCGTGCTGCTGTGTTTGAATGTGGTTTTAAAAGGGGTAGTCCTGCCTCTCTTTTGGCCGCAGAGAAAATGAGTTCAGTTTCCTGATCTGACTGAGAATTAATCTCTTTGGTTTATTGCTGTTGTCTCTTGCACCACTGCTTTGGCATCCCCGCACAGTTGCAAATGCTGAGGCAAGGAAGGACCACAGGAAGCTGGAAGGTGCAAGGAAAGGGACTGATGCTTTTGGCAGCCGTGCTGTCCAGATCAACTTAAGCTGGTTGAGGTTTCCATCCTTAAGCTGTGTTCATGTGTCCACAGAGGATAAAATCGGTGGTTCTTAAGGAGTTACTGATCTCCAGGTGAAACCCTGTAACTGGCTGTGTGGGGCAGTGCCAAACTTGTTGCAAAAGAGACGACGTTTAAGCTGAGCTGATTTATTTTGCATTTTCCAAGAGGCTGTAACTTCTTGAGATGCAGTACTTTACTGAACATACTTCGATCTGTATGCGCAAAAGCAGTTCATAGAGGTGTTGGCAGTGTTACCAGTATTTGCTGATGCAGAACAGCTGCCTGGGTACCGGAGGCCTCAACCAGCATTGCTGTCTGGTGTGAAGGAAGGTCTTGGATGTATGATCCTAGCCTGCGGAGGTACCCTGACACAACTGACTTTAAAGGTGCATTAGCGAGCTTTTTCATAGTCTTTCTCATATGAAATGGTACTAGCCATGCTGTATGGTTTTTGAGTATCTCCATGTTTATCTTTAAACCTGTTGGGTGAGATTTTGCATGGTGTGTATGGGTAAGTCTTACACTTGTTTCCACTGACAAACTCATCTTGGAAATCTGAGATAACAGGTTTATAATGAGAAAGCGCTGAAGCCATTCTTTGGCATTAGAGATTCATTCAGTGTTCGTGGCTGAGGCTAACAACAGCAAGGTTGTAACGTTGCAGTGCAAGCAAATATGAAAATAAGGCTACAGTTTACTTAAAATTCTCATGTGCCTTAGAGAGAATGAGTAAATGTGATTTCATTTCTGATATTCTTTATTAGTTTTTCATACACAGTGTGGTGTAGAAACATTTGTATTTCAATTTATTTTATAGAAAAAAAAATCTTTCATAATCTCTTAGTCAGCTCATTATGAATAGCAACCTCTGATCGCAGAAGACTATTAATTCTTAATTATCTGCTGGTAATTTACTTGTGCATGAATTTAGCAATCCATTAGGTGGTGATTTATTTTTGAGAGAAATACCTAATGAAAAGTTTTAGGATTTGCTTTCCCTCACCCCCCTTTGACTTGCAGTGGAATTAGCTGATTGATTAGATTACAGGATTTATCCAAACCATGCTCTGTGTGTGAGAGATTGTAGTTAAGTACATTAAGAAAATCTGAAGCAAGACACAGATAAATGAAATAGTGTTTTTGATGGCAGTCTCTGAATTAGGTTAGTGGCTGAGAAATTGGAAGTTAAATTAACAAACACTAGAGGATTGGTCTAATTCGGGGATTTTTTTTTTTTCTTCTTCCAATCTCTCTTGATTTATGGATGCCTAGAAGTTTTTGAGTGGAAATATAAATCCTGCACAGCAGAGTAGCTCAGCAGCAGTGAGCTGGTTTTCTTCCATACTATGGGACTACATGGAGTAGGGACTGAAAACTTTGATCTTGCGCTGTATTTTGACACCACAGGGAGGGAAGGAAAGCAAGACCTGAACCTCTCACTGCCAATTCAGCTTGACTTTTTTGTGAAGCTGTGTCCTGCCATCCTCACTCATGCTGAAAGCAAGCAGGGAAAAACTTAACTTGTTTTTCAAATAGTTTTCCAGAAGTAAAGTGTGGGATTTCTTTAAAGCTCTCACCTCTGTCCCTGTGCTCCTTCTGTTGGGCATAACATTACTCTCCATTTTAAAAAAGCACTATAGCTTGCTTTCCTCTGTGCCAGGAGCTAAACATTTAATGGGGGGTGTCATCTGGCTGACTTGATATTAGTCTTACGTTTGCGACTGTGGCTCAGCAGCTGAGCTGTGGTAGCTGTCTGGGTATGCAGCTTTAGGTAATTTCATTTACCGTCGCTTGCAGTGGATGGGGTGGGAAGTTAAACCCAGTTACTTCTGTTAACAGTTGTCTTTTCACACCTTATTCTGTGACTTAAAGGCATAACATTACAGTTTATGCTTGAGGTACTGGAATACGTTGGGACTTACTGTTTTTTCTGGTGGTTTCATGTGCACCAAATTAGGCCTCTCTGCTGAGCGGTTCAACGTAGAAGTTAATTAAAAGAGTTAGTTTCTTTATTAACTCAAGGTAGCTTTAGTGGGCTGTCTGGAAACAGACTGCCGTAATGTGATTTTTGCAGAGCGAGCCTGCTCTGTTTGGCTGCTGTTCCTGACAGCGCAGAGCTGAGAGCAGGAGCTGCTTTTTCCTGCCGAATGCCCCGTCCTCGCGCGCTAGCTTGCTACTTTTAGCTCTACTTGAAAGAGTGACAGTCTACGGCACATTTGTCACGTCAAAGATTTTGTTAGTAATTGGTCTCAAGTCTGACAAGGTAAATAACTCAGAGGAAGAAGAAGATGTCATTAAATAAGTATTGTTCACAGTCTTCTGTTGTGCCGGACACAGTGGTCCCTAAGCAGAGCACAGCGTAGCGCATCCTCAGTGATGGCTGAAAATGGCAAAAGATACTTTATGCCCCACATAGGGAATACCTAGGAGTCTGCTCCCTGTGGACTGCAGCTCTGCCTAATTAGCGTGGTTTGCACATGACAGGGAATGGAAGACACCTTTCTGGTCACTGCTGTCCTTCATGCCACAGCTGGGAGGGCCGTGGTCAGGCTTGTGCATATCATCCCTTCACATTGCTGTGACCATCCGTAACACCTGTGGGCAGCAGGGCACAAATGGTTTCTCCAAAGATACCTGAGCCAGAAAGAGGCAGAAACCAAGACTTTGAAAAGCATAAGAAAGGCAGATCCAATATCTCTTGAGCAATCTTCTTTTAAGTGGGGTCTCTACTGTTTTAACACCATTTCTGATAGTGGAGTGATAGAGATGTCATGAGCCTGAGGCAGTGCTGCTGGTCTGTACCTCTTTATGTGTGCTTGGTTGTGTCTTGCCCCAAGGCTGGGGAAAGCACCAACATGAGACTGATGAGGGAGGGTAACGCTGGCAGAGGTTTCTTGGACCATTGCCTGTGGTTCGTTTTCTCTCCCACCAGTGCTGCCAGAAACATTAGCCAGCCCCATTGGTGGCAGCTGCATGCCCCTTAGAGAAGAGTTTCCAGGTGTCTGGCCAGAAAGACAGAGCTGAGATGCAGAAATTACGATTTCAGTAATTTCTACAATTATGTTGTAGTTTGGGTTATTTGTAACCTCTCTTCTCGCACCTAGCTATGGCGGCAGGATGCGCAGCAGAGGTCTGACGTGATGGGCTGTGTCAAGTCTTGGCTTCGTTGTCAGCAGCAGTAGGTGAGGAGCAATATGACATGGCAGCCAGGAGCAGGGTCCAGAGGTGCAGACACGGCGCTGAGCCCAGCCCTGTGGGAACTGCGTGCTGGAAGCGCGACTGGCTTGTTTCTCCCTTCTTGGAGAGGCTGTTTATCAAGATAAATAATGGCATGCTAGTTTGGGAGAGGGCACTTAATCAGCTATTTCTCCTTAGTTACAGATGTCTTTTCTTCAAAGCCATGTACTCAGCAAAGCACACAGCCAGTGTAGCTGAAATAGCCACAGAACAGCCATCCCAATTGATCACAAGGCTCCCGAACAAAGAGTCATTTGTTTCCGGAGACTGAGGAGGGTATTCAGTGAAAACCTGATGGCAGTACATTAAAAATTGCAGTTTATCTTTCAAGCATGCCTAGGGTTGCACAACATTAGCCCCGCGTGCAATCTGCAAGTGTAGAACAGTAGCAATTCTGTCTCGCCCATCATTTTCTGGAGGTTGGTAACAGCAAATAGCATACCTTATTTTGACAAAGGAAAGAGTTTGTGTATCAGTCGGGAGAACTCTTAATAAAATCATTGAAAAGATCTGGAAATTTTTTCTTCTCTCGGGACTACTTGAAATGTAACTTGACGATTGCTGTGCATCTTATGATGAGCATACAACGAAAAAGAGTTGGGGGCATTTTAAAGGTGCTTAATTGTCATTTGATGGTTTATAGAGAATTTCTGCAAAGCTCTTAAAAAGTTGGGAATGCTTTAAAAAATGTTTAGGAATGGTCAGGTAGGAACCATAGCCCTTAAAGAAGAGAATTTCAGTGGGAGCCCCTGGCATGGTAATCCTGATTTTAAGTCAGATATTGCCCTCTGTATGTCCAGCACTCTTTGGCTGTGTATTTTCCAAGGTAACTAACTCAAAATAAAACTCTGGGCATGATGCTGGGCTCTGCTGTTTAGAAATGAATTAAGAGAGGTTTTTAAGGATGAGGAAGAAGCCTAAAATTTAGCCTGAACTAATTTGCGTGTGTTGGCCTTTGAGTTAACAAATTCAAGTTGGGAAAAGATCAAATTTTGTAACAAAGATGTAATCTCATCTGAGTTTGAAAAATTCCAGTGCAACATCCTAACTTGCAGTTTAAGGTCTGAAATGTACAGAAGATACCCTGCTTTTATGGGCAAATTCATTTCTATTCCAGTTTCAAACTCAAGGTGATTTACAGTCTGGTTTTGAAGGTGCTTAGCATAGGCCTAAGCAAAGTCTTATAAGCTGGCAATGTGCGCTTTTGAGCTGTACAGCTCTGCAAAGTAATAAAGGAGAGAGGTATGAAGTGTATTTTTTCTGAGAAACAGAAATAAATGGTAGAATGAAATATTTCTGTTGATTAATATTTCACTTTGAAATGGATTGGAAGAAACTGTGAATTATGTATTTTGATTCAATCCACTGCTGCTTAAAATATAATCTTGGTAGAGTTTGCAGTTAGCACTGTGCATTTTAATTTTGTCTTTTTATTTTTCCAGAACTCAAACTTAATTGTATCCATATATACATGAATTGTATGTCTGTGTTGCATGTTTTTGTATACACCCTTAAAAGTTTAACCATCTTTGTAGCTTATTTGTGTATTTGATTTCACTTAAGTTTCTGAGGCTGCTTTAAACTTTCCGCAAGGTGCCACACTCCCCTCCAACCATGCAACCAAATGAGTTCAGGCATACGCCTCAATGATGGCCAGGCAAAATCAGCAGCATTCCTTGCCTTGGAATTTGTGGATGAAGTTGTTTGTTGAAAGCATCTGTAGCAGATGAGGGAGTAGAGTTCTCAAGCAGATGTACCTTTCTTTTAGGCAGGAGCGAGGATGGGGAATTGTCTGTTAGTGTCGGAGGTGGCACCGCAGCCCGTCCTGGCCGTGCTTCACTGACCAACAGGGGCAGAGCACAACTGTGCCCAACACACAGCGCATCAGTGGTGAGCGGATCTGCCTCTGAAAGCTCACCAGCTCAGACAGGCAGAATCTGGAGGAGATAGTATTATCTCCATTTTACTAAAGCTGAAGGAGATTAATTATACGCAAGAAGTCTGAGGCAGAACTGACTATCAAATCTAGATGTCCTGGTTCATTTATTCAGTTCCTCTAGCAAAAATTATCCTCTGATAAGGCAAAATAGTTCATCCCACTGGCAACAAGACAGCATCTTTCCTTTGGAACAACTGTGTGCTATCCTCAGTGATCAGTAAAGACAGTATAAAACCTTTCTGGTTTAAAATACATTTAAATGAACCACTAAAGTTCCTTGGCTTAGAAAGTTACTAGCAGAGCCCTTGTGTTCAATCACTGTCAGCAGAAGATGCATGGAAGTTGTAATGTGCAGTTCAGTGGCAGGTGTAATCACCAGTGGCTAGATCTCCTTTCTTAGAAGCATTTAAATCTTGTATATCTTTTCATTTTACATTAGTATCACTTGCTTTCCCAAATTCCTAGGGTGTGGAGGTGCAAAATGAGCCATGGTTTTGTCTATCTTATTCAAAGGTTTAGTGATACTTTATTTAATGTATAATTGATTTAATAATATATCCACTTCAATTTTAAGTAGGCAAAATTGCTATTTTTCTCTTGCACAACTTTCCTTGGACAAAATATGAGTAGTCAGTAGCATAAGCAACTCACTGAAACACCTATTTTCCCCATCTGCAACCTTACAAGATTAAACACAGAAATAGATGCATTTCTGGTTGATTAAAACTCCTACAATCCACTGCTGAATGCACACACTCATTAAAAGAAAACCGCTGTTAGTCCACCAGCTATGCAGCAGATGAGAAATTAAGCAAGACTGAGGTGAAAGGACTGAGCAAACAGTAAGTAAAATGAAGATGGGCAGTTCGTTTGTAATTAGAACCAGTTAATCAGACTGAAACTGATCCGTTGATTCATAAATCTTGACAAATGTGCTTATGGTTCCAATGTAGTTAGAAGCTTCTAAATTGAAAAGAGTTGGTACCTAAATGCTGAGGAATATCTTGAATGTTCCAGCTGAGGAAACTTCAGACAGTTGGAATTATTGCCTTTTAAGTTAAAAAAGAAATAGTAAACTATTTGTTTTAATAAGGATCATAAGAAAAAGGACAAACACTGAAATCTGAAAAGAATCCTGGAGGACTATAAAATTCATCTGATTTTACTTAGTTTCTAATTTTGCAGCCCGGAATTTTCCAGTGTGTTTCCAGAGCCTCTTTTTCAGTAATCCAATTTTCAAATGTGTTGAACATCCTGCAGCTCCTATTGGCTTCGCGGAGAGCCACAGTTTTGAAAACTAAAATGTTATAGGGAGAGAACAGAGACTGCAGTGATCTGCTGAGAAAGGCTGTGGTATATAAGAAATATTGTACTTTTTTGGTGGGGGGCAGGTAAGACAGCAATTGGATTTGAATAAAGAACACTGATATTTTGCTGTGTAGAACCAGAAAGCCCTTTGAAGGACCTGGTAGTACATGTGACAACCTCAAAGCTTAGCCCTGCAACGGGCCAAGAAGGGGGTTGGGGTTTGAAATCCATGAGCTGCAGAAGATTCACTTGTAAAAGCAGAAGTACTTTTCACTTCATACTTTGGCACATAATATCCTCCTTGCTGGCACTAATGATGTGGAGACATTTTTCAATCAAATGGTTTCTGACAGTTCAATTGCCAAAAATACTCAAGTGGCAGAATGCAACTGCAATTACTAACAGTGTGCTTGCCCTAGAGTCTGTAAATTTTCTCATGAAAGCCTAAAAAGCCCATTCATGTTGTCTAGAAATAGCAGCAATAACCATGGTAATAAGTTCTTCTCTTTGTTGCTGTGGTTCAATTCTTTTTCATGGGTAGGCTGCAAAAAAGCCATTTGAGTTTTTCTGTAGCTGCATCTATTGTGGGGAGACGTTTCTGTTCTCCAGGAACACCAGCACTACTGAAAGCTTTGCAGCTGCCTGGTTTCCAGATTCTGGAATTTAGCTGAGGGGAAATTTAGATCCCATTTCGGGCAAGGTGGAACTGTTTTGTGTTTGGGCTGTGGTCTGGAGGAGACAATGTGTCCCAAAGGAGGGTGCTAAGGAGGGACGCACGCTGCCCTGGGGAGCAGCATGGTTGAGAGGACAGGATACTTGCTATGGATTCAGGTTCTGCCAAAGCCACCAAGTGATTTAGTGCACGTCACGTCACTCTGTGACTGCTTACCAATCTAAAGTGAACCTAATGACTTTTACCATTCTTGTGTTTGTCTGTCCACATACATGTTGTCTATTTGTGTTGCTCATGCATGCACAGAGATATTCCTTCACTATTCTCTTGAGCTGTAGTGCAGTCCATCCGGAGAATGTAGGATTTGGAAATTCTTTCCATCTAGAGTAGTTTTACTCAGTTTAATGTGGCTGCATATGCTGTGATTCTGCAAATTGCTCCTGGGCAGATTTCTGCAGGGAGCGCTACTGACAATAATAGGGTCTATTAAGATGTAAGATATGTCCATAAAGGGTATCATGAAGGACTGGGATACAGGAAACGAATAAGTAGTAGTTATGTGTCACATATGTAAGGGTTTGCAGCATTATGGCTCTAAATCTAGTACTTCAAGACTGCTGTTGAGTCACATGGAGAGTCAGCTTTGATGCTTGTTAGAAGCAAGAAGCATGAATATAGACTTACTCTCCCTGTTATTAAAGATTATTTTATCCTGTAAGATTGTTGTCATGGTATGATGCTTGAACAATTTACAAATGTAGCTTCAGAATATAAATGCCTTTGCTTCTGTAAGCTCTCGGAATCAGAAGCATTGAAGTTTTCAGCTGCTATTTATCAGACCACTTTGAATGATACGAGCTTTTGTTTATTTAGCTTAAATTTCTAGGACATTCCAAGAGACAAATACTGGAAATAGTTGTCATGGAACAAACTCAGAATTTATTTTAAAAAAATTCCTAGTTTTCGATGTTGTAAAATGTCTCAAGAACTTCTGTGGGGAAAAGAAAGCAAAAAAAAAAACCACCCCAACAATGTTTACTTTGCAATTAATATTGTATTAGAGGCTACCTCTGTGCTAGTAAATGTGCCTGTGAATGTTTTGGGCACTGAGGCTAGCTGGTACAGAATGACCCACATCCATACCATTAGGAATCTCTTAACCTACAAAACACTCCCATAGGACTGGAAACGGTGCCAACTCTCAAACTGTGCCTGCGATTGCATGGGAAAATGATAGTTGGCACAGGCCAAAATTGTGCCAGGGACCCTTCTAACAGCTTAATAGTATAGACAGTCATGGCCTAGGGCACAGGAGCATCCCTGTGCACTGCTGTGCTGTTAGTTGGGGCACAGCTGGAATCACAGGTACAGCTGCTGGATTAACTTTCCAAGGCTTTTAAGGCAGTGTATAAATAGGGTTGCTTTGTTGTAGAGGGTGTCCCAGAATTACACTGTTGCTTCTGCTGAAAGGAAGATTTCATGTCACCTTTTGAAGAGTATTAGTATTTTTTTTTTCCTATGTAACCTTAAAACCTACAAGCACCATAGTCAGATGCAAGTATTCTTTAACATTAAGCTCTAGTTTTTCACAACAGTGAAAATCATTAAATCGACAAAGAGATATTTCTGTAAGTTTTAAGTTTTAGTAAACAGGTATTACCCATAGATCACTATGCAACAACAATGTTCTTAGTCAGTTAAACTACTGATGCTGTGTGATGTCTGGTCTTACGTTCTCCTTCACACGCTTCACCTTTTTCACTCTACCAGTACTTAGACTCCAGCCTCAATTCTTTTCACATGAGAGCACCTGGGGAGGGAGACCAAGGACAGGTTTGGAGATTCTTAAGGCAAGATGTTAGCATAGTTGTTAGAGATGTTTCTGCACTTGCTATGTAAATGACTTAACATTTCATGAATGCAAAGTAAATCAGTTCTCTCATGTTGCTTGGGTTTAATCATTTTTGATTCTTGGTTAGCATATTTCATAACCAAAGCCTGAATTTTTTATTCTGATTTGTCGATGATGCAACAATCACCTCGTTATGAAGGATGAATTCTGTGTGTGGAATTTGGGCTAAGCTATAAGCTTCTAAGAGAGCAAGAAGCTATTAAGACATCCTGAGATTGTACATAACACAATGTCCTATATTGGGCTCTCTGACAGAGCTGTGTTAATTTATCTCTAACAGATGACAGCTCTGCTTTTCCCATCCTGGGCTTCTCCAAAGCAGTGGAATATTATTTATTTTTTAAATATATCAAGTAATAGTTTTTTCCTAAGTCTTCCTAAACAGGGTTTCCCAGATTTTGTTGTTATGGTTTAATCTAATTTGAATTGACAATTGGTACCAAATATCAAAAAGCGTTGTGTCTCATAGCAAAACCCAAGGGTGAAGCTAAGTGGAAACAATTTAAAATGAGTCATATCATAGTTAGTCCAATGACTTGGATGTGACTCTAATCTTGGTTTCCCGGGAACTTAGGTTTTTTGTGTTTTTCCAGGTTGCAGAAGAGCAAATCTTTCAGAAGTAATCTTCTGGATAATGCATCTGTCATATTAAAGCCTTTGTATTTTCTGGTGTATACTATGATTTGCTTCTTTTACAAATTTTCATCATGTGACAGCTATGTGATGAAAATTCTGGATTTGAGATCCAGAAGAGTCACTGTTGAACAAAACACTGCCAATAAATTCAGCTTCAAAGATTATTCTGTTCATTCACAGCCTGTGATTCTTTTGTCGAATGAACGTGTAAACAAACCTAATTATTTAATGCAGACTGAAGATTCCTGTTGCTTGTTTAAGGTGAAATCTTTACTATGGAAGGCAAAAAGTAACTTTCTGTCACTGACCAGGAATACCTATGTGCTCCTAGTCATATTTTTTTCACCCAATCTGCAATTCAAAAAGTTGTATTCAGAAGGTAGAATTTGTGGAGATTAGTACATTTGAGTTCCTTGTTCCAAGTGGCTTTAGCAGTGTTTAAGTCGGCTTCACAGTAAGTTTATGTGTATTAAAACAAAAATTAAAAGATTTTAAGATAATGACTCTAACGAAAAAATATTGCAAAGATGCTATCAAAGAGATCAAATGTACTTAGAAGTGCCATGAAAAGAATATTAAATAGAATACCCGTGCATGTGTAATGTCGGCCTAGATTAGAATCTGTGGTATTTTTGCTAGTGTAAATGGATGTTATTGCAGTAAAACTTTTATAGTCTAACTTTAACCTGCTTACCCGGAAACTATAAAGTATTTTTTACCTTTTGTTTTTGAAAAACAGCGGTTCTCCTCTTGCAACTGGTAGTGAATTAGAATGACAACCAAAGCATTCCCAGCCGTGCTTCAGTAGGACAAAGCCCCTTGCCTACAATAAAGTGAATAAAATGTGGGAAACCGAGCATTTGCAATCCAGAAGTTGACAAGTGCATTACAGAAAAAAAAAATTGGTGCAAGTTTTATTGAGGGTTGTTACAAGTAAAAGAGTCCTTGAGGCAGTAGGCTATGAATCAATATCTTCAAAGAGTTTGGATTTGTCTTGGCCTGTTGTTACTTTGAGAAGTGGTCGAATTTGTTCTAGCAAAGGAGACGGGACAGATGGCTTTTCTTTAAAAATGCCATGCATTTCTGCTAGTTTATGTTCAGATAATGTAGACTTACACAATCAATTAGGTTAACAGCAGTATAGCAGTGCCAGTGTATTAAATACAACTTCTTGATAACTCTTGTAAGTTTTTGGGTGACCAAAGAAGGCAGCTGAACCACCTAGAACTTCACACCTGTGTGGTAAGAAAGATAAATGGGCAGAAATACTGACTTTACAATAGCAATGAATGTATCTGTATTTTCTGGATGGTGCCATCATCCCCTCTTAATCGTGGAGGCAGATGGAGAGTCATTCCTTCCTGGTCATGTAGAGGGGAAAAATTGACAATTTTAATGCCTGGTTTGGGAGTATTTTAGTATGCTCCACTTAGGAAGATGAATTTTCTAGTTTTTGACTTTGCCACTGGTTTCTTTTCTTTAGCTAGCTATCTAGCCAAGCAAAACCTGGGGTTGTGTGAAAAAGAGAAGACGTAATCTGTATCTTAATTAATTCCCTTCCCCTACTAGACACAGAGTGCCGGTGCCTCTCTGAACATTTTCCCAGTTAGCTGCAGACTGAACCTGCTAACAATGTGGTCGAGTTGGATTCCTGTCCCAGGCAGACTGCTCTGTTTGGCCTCAAGACCCCTGGGTTTGTATGGTTTTCAATCATGAGAAATGCTAAATTGACAGTTACTTTCAAGTTCATGCCATAGCACCAATTCCCTGCTGCTCTACACTGTGTGGTTTCATAGCTGCCCTTTGTATTCAATTTCTTCCAAATGAGCTTCATTTGTTGACAGATTTTGAGATTTTCATGGTTGCCCTGTGCATTTCAATGCACAGTCCTAGTCTTTGGTCTTGAAATAATTTATAGCATAATGAATCATTATAGTGCTGTGTGATAAAACCACACGGAGAGGATGGAATCTAAACGGAAGAATGTGCTCACAAAATGTTTTAGAACTGATCTGTGCCCCCAACGGTTCCTAACTGAGTGCTCTCTACGACCACTGGTAGCCCTGCTGCTCTCTGCAACATCTCTTCCAAGGCCAAGTGTGGTAAGAGCACTTGGGTCAGGCAATCGAGTGGCCTCGAGTGGGCTATTTTCTCCTCCTCTTCTGTCTGCATGCATTCCACATGTCCTTCTGAATCAAAATTTTTCATGCATAAAATGATGAGTACTTCCCTGCCCTACATGTAAGAATACATTGCATTAATGTCCACAATGTACATTACAGATATGACTGCATAACAGTTTATAACCACAGTATATGTTAAGAAATACACGGATCTATATTAAAGAAATGGGAGCTTAACATAGTGGTGTTGTGGGGTTTTTGTTGATCAGTGAAATAACAGATGTGACTTGAGAATTCTACAATGTGAAAAAAGTTTCTAACTCCTGTTAGTAATTTTCTGTATCCTTTTATTAGCAGCATTTTTACTGCAGCTAATAAGGAACTCAACATGTTCTTGGATCTTGAGTAAGTTACAATGAAGAGGATATAAGCTTTTCAGCCATTTTAACCATCTTCTCCAACATTAAGACTGGAGCATGTTCTCCTTTTGTGCCTCAGCCCGTTTGTACAGTCTGCTGTTTTGTGTTGCTACAGCAGACTTTTTTTGCTTTCTCTTCATTATTTTTATTAGATAGTTCTATTTTGAATTGCCTTTAATTTCAGTGATGCTATTTAGCACAAAAGCTATAATCCTAGAATCATGCTCTCTTCATAGCAGAACTGATGGGAAATAATTTTGTTCTGCACTTTACATATGGTAATAACAGTAACTCTTGACATTTGCTTTTCTTTGTGGTTATTTTAGGTTCTGTATAGCAAAGCAAACAGGCTATTGGGTCTGGTACTGGCCTGTAATGGAATAATTAAACTGTTTCTGCTCAGTCACATGAGGATGCACGGCAGTGGTTATTTGGGTTTCTCAATATCCTTGTTATTCCTGAAATGTCTGATTATGTCTTGGAGAAGTTAGAACAAATAGAAATCTGTCCCCCAGATAAGTTTGTATCCTCAAGTAGAAGAAAAGGGTGTAACTGCGTGCATGTAGCACGCATATATCTGTATGTTTGTATTGTGGATATTGCTAGTGGTATCATATGAGGCTCAGGGTGCTTGGTACTGCATGAAAGATTGAAAGATGTCTGGTAGTTCATTGAACTTCTCATCTGAGCAGACAAGAGGGTTTGATAAAGAAAAGAAAGGCACAGTAAGTTGAAAAGTGGGATAACTTAGTTTGGGGTATTTGAAAAATATCCAGTCTCTTTCAGACAAAAAAAAGCAGAAAAGAGAAAAAAGAAAAGGGGGGGGGGAGTAGTTAAAAAAAGCACATCCTTTCTATTTAAAGATTGTCTGTCCTCACCATCATATACTTGTATCTCTCTCACACCTTTTGTCATTTATTTCTGTGGTCACTGTGTACTTAAACAGCAAGAACTATTTTTTGAGTTGTGGATTGTTTTATCATGCATTAGCAAGAGGAACATGACGTTTGAAGATACCAGTAAAAGGAGACCTTGCGGTCCCAGGATGGTCCATAAGAATAGCAGTCACTCACTTGGTAGTCTGGAGTTTTCTGAAAAGCAGCAGGCTAAAGGAACTTGAACCACTGAAGGACCTCAGTGTAGTTAAGGAGTTCATCCACTAGCATTTCTTGCCACTCTGCTCGGTCCAAACTGTAGATACTGAATAAAAAGAACCTCCTATTCCTAAACCCCCAACCATTCCGTTTTATACTTCTGAAATATTTTCTCAATGAAATTATGGAAGTGATGACAAGCCATGCTGTTTTCATCTTTTCTCTTTTCAGTTCCCCCACAACATTGTGACACATACCATATTTGAAGTATAACTGCAAAAATGTTTCCTGTGATATTTAATTGAGAATCCATTGTGAAATCAGGAATTTGCTTATTATCAAGCCTGCTGCTTTGGTTAGGTGAAAGACTTGGAGGAGGAAGGTGTTGGGTATGATTTTCATTTTCAGGGCACGTACTACCCAGAATGGCATTTAATGGGAGCTGAAGGGATGGCAGTGAGTTCATTTGCACAGAACTATTTCAGTCATTTCTAATGATTTACCAGGAAGGAAAAACCAAGATAGAGTTGGCAAGCTTTATAGAGTTTCAAGCTGTAAAATGCAAAAAAGGAGAAAAGCCATTGTGGCAAATTATGAGGAGAAAGTTGTAGAAGACACCATCCAGAGATGTATGATGTCCTTGCGCTGACAACTACAGCAGGCTGCTGTCTTTAATGCAGGCAGCTTACATTGTTGCTCTGACTCTTCTCTAGCTTATGCAGACATAACTCCTTTGACATTAATAAGTTCCTGGAATAGCTGATAGAAGAATTGAACTGAAACCTGTCAGGTATCTTTTTCTGGCTTCCCCTTGAACACCTGTAGTCCTCTTGCCCATTTTATGTTCTTTAATGAGGGAACAAAACATGATTCTAAATAAATGAGTTAATAGTTTTGTGTATGTTTGCATGTGTGCATTTAACAGTCCCAGGTTAGCTCTTTGTTATCATCCAAGTCAAGTCAACCTTCTACTGATATTACCAATTCTTTCTGTTGTATGAGCTCTATTGCTTGCAGCATTGAACAGGTTTTTCTTAAAGCAATCAGGCTGAAGTGAAAGGTGAATTTTTATTGAAACAAGTTGTTGAAGGGATACAGAAGTGTTCAGAAGCTTCTATTGCATGTATGCTATTGGGCACAGGGAGCACACCTAATCCATTTGTCTTCTGTTCATAAGAAGATCAAAACAATTTGTTGTGTTGCTTATAGAAACTGAAACGTTTCAGAAAAAAAACTATATGTGTGTATATATACATATATAGCAAAAGAAAAAGTCAGTTAGATGGGTTGAGAGAAGCGTACACTTTGTTTAGCTTGCATTAATTTGCCCATGTAATAAAGCAAGTGAGAATAATGGCCTTTGCTTTGTGTGTTGCAGTGGTGCTCTGCTTCGTGTACTTCTATAAAAAGTATTCAAGTGCAGAATTATTCATGGCTGCTGGACAGTAAAGCTGCTCAAATCCTTTCAAAATGAAAGCTGGTGGTCAAAATACCTATGTCTTAACCAGATCAGTGACTTTCAAAATGAAATACAAGTACTTCCTTTTGCTTTGGCATAGATATATTTATGTTTAGTGTATCATAACTGTAGCAACTTAAAAGTAACTTTTTTTTGTTGGGGAAGCAGTATGACTTTCCTTAGAAACAGATTTAAACATGATATTTCATAAATGAGCAGTGGCACTTGGCAACACTGTTTGATGTGCAATACTCATTTTTGTCCAGAGGACTTACTTCCACTCTGTATCTTCCACTGAGGTAGGCATATAAGCAGCCCTTTTGTGTGCTGTATTTCTCAATTAAATTCTCCTTTAAAATCACTTTGCTGCTTTGCCTGGAAAGATAAAGGCGTTCTCTGGCAGGAAATCTTGATTCAAATTATAAGATGCATATTTCTCCCTTCCTTTTCAATAATGTCTGATTCATTTTTCTTTGTGCTAATGGGTTCCTTTAGATCTACCTTTTGATGGAAAACCACAATGTGAAGAGAGAAATGTTGTTATAAGAACCCTACAGTAATTGTAGCCCTTGTGTCCTGAACTTGATTCTCCCCTTTCCATTTTGACCCTGTGTCAATAGGTCACTGTTGTATTTGCATTTTGACAAATTTCTACCCTGTTTTCACTTTGTGCAAATGAATTGCCGTAGCCATGAATGCTTTGCATAAATAGCTTATCATTTCATTAAACTCTGATTTATAGCTATCACACTGGAGTGTTTGTGTTCTTCAGCCCTTCTGTTCAGTAGACACTAATCTGTTAGACAGTATAATTTGATCATTTATCAGATATGTTTTGCTCTCTGTTTACCTCAGTGAGCTTAACTGCATTCTTAACTGTATTTTGTTTGGCTGTTAATTCCATTCTTTTTTTGTCTTTTTTCTTTTTTTTAATTTTAGATGGATGTTTTTGAGTGGCTTTATCCTTTGATTATAGCAAGTGGCATTGCATGTAAAGAGGTATTGATCATTATTTGTAGCTGCTTAGGTGGGAACGTCCTATGTCATCCAATAAGCAGAAGATACTCATGTTTTTGCACATGCTGTTGTATGTTTAAACAATTTGGAAATATAGTAGGAGGACTTTTGTATATAAGCACTTGCACAGGTCCTGGTGACCTGAAGTTTTAAGATAGTGTGGAGTTTACCAGAGGAGCTGCTGGCCATGGAAGGAAAGGCTCAGGGCTCTGCTCCCCCTGAGTGAGTGCTGGTGTCATGGGGGTGGCTGGTTCAGGGACAGATCATTGCAAACCCCCAGCAACCTCGCCCCCACCCTAAACTGGAGCTGGGAAGAGCCTCAGATCCCATCCACTTGCCTCCTGTTGGGTTTGACTGGAGTGGTGGTGATTATTAGCACCTAATTCACACTCTTCTGTGGTTTATTGGAGTGGTTTCCTCAAACTTTTAATACCTTTAAAACCTACTTCTTACCTTTTTAATCTCTGTAATTCTACACGGTGAGTATATTGGAGAGTAGTCTATGGGTCGGATGAGGCTGTGGCTCCTTGGCTTTAGGGAATGTGCTAGCTTTCAGAGAGTGAGTGTTCCTACCCCAGGTGGATAATCCTAATGGTGACACGATGCGTGTACAGTGCTGTCTTCATTTTGTCTTGTCCTTCAGTGAATCTGGGCTTGCAACAGAAACACCTTGATGATGAATGTTTTCATATTCTGAACACTGCTTAGGTGGGCATAAAGTCAATCCACTTGATTGAATTTGGCGCTGCTAAAGCAGAATTATGCATTTTGGTGATTTTGCAGGGTGGTAAAAACAAACAAAAAGAACCCCAAGGAGAAAAACCTATGATGCAGTTGTTGTTTAGGTGCACACAAGCTTGGCCTTAAAATAGTCATGACATGGAACAGCATACGGGGAAAAGGATCTGTTATATTGTCATTGCTGTGTTTGCAATTACCCCTGGAGTCCGCTAGAGCCAAGTAAAACCTGAGACACTTGCTTTACTTTCTCAGTGGGTGCAGGATGCCAGAGGCATATATGCCTTAGTGCAGCTATTTTTCCTTTTGCATCAAAACTAAATTAAAAAGGAATTATCTTGATAAGCCATGCAAACTCTTTGTTTCTATGTTTTCAGGCAACTTAAATTTCTCTCCCTGAAATACAGATTTTTTTTGTCAGTATAGCTTGACTGTCATATTGGTTCAAAATTAGAAACCAACTTTCTACTAATTGATATTTCTCTCTCTTGATTTTTGTTAATTATTTTAAATTTCTAACACTGTGTATAGAGCTGAAAAAGCCCCTGACACAAAACCCAACCCAATTCCTCTTCTTCAAAAAAAGGGAGAAATAAACCTTTCAGTTCTTCCCTTTTTTGGACCTGGAAAGGTTGGCATTGATACAGCAGGATGAAGCTGCGAAAGAATTAAATGATGTAGCATTACATGTAAACGCTGTCTTTTTCAATCCCTATTGATACTTTTGAAACACTCTGAACTGGTCAGGCTGTGCATTATGGTTGTTTTAATTAAAAATCAGCACACTAAGCTCCCTTTGATTTTCCCTAGGAAGGTAGAAAACCCACTAATGTCATTGTGCACTGTTCACCATATGAGACTTTCTCTTTTTCCCCACCTCCTCCCAGGATACATGCACCTTTTTCTTCCAGACACTGAATTCACTAGCTATTAGGATGCAGATGAGTTAAATGAGAGAAAAGGCAGGCTCCTGCTGCCTGCGCCTTCACATTGACATGAGAACATGCTGTAGGTGATAAAGGCATCTTATAAAGAGCTTTAAAAACAGTGGTGTAGCCTTGCACACCATTCTAAGCAGGAGACATTTTAAAACTTTTTAGCATATGACATAAAAGGAAATAAGAGGAAAAGGTTGCGTATTTGAACACTGGAAATGCAGGGAGTCTGCAAAAGCTTGATGTCTGTTGCCTTCATGCTACTCGGAGAAACAGTAACAGCTAAATGGGGTATAATTCACTAGTCTGATGCGGCATGTTAAGCACATGAGCAAAAGAGAGCTCCAAGTCCTTTCTCTTTAAATTGCAGAGAGAACACATTAATATTCATTTTGTTCTGTGCCATCGTCTCATGTTTCAACCCTCCAGATGATAATTAAGACAATAGAAGATAAAATTTTATACTGTATAAAACTGCATTCAAGGCTTAACAATTAAGAGATTATTCTGTCCAGTAAACAAAACATAATCATCCTGGCACCCTTACGAAGGAGAGCCTAAAATAGAAACTCTACTATTTATAGGTCATGTAAAATGTCATCATCTCTTTCATTATCTGTACTGTTTGGATGAAAAAGAACTGATTAATTTAAAAGAACCTTGGCTTATTTGCTAACAAGGTTATTTTCTCATTGATTGCTAGGAGGTCTAGTTTCTTTGGAAAGGGTTGCAAGTTAGGAGTAAATCAATTGTCAGCCTGTGTAGACGCATCCACCACTTATGTGCTGGCAGTGTAGGCTTGTGTGCACATGGTGTTAATATAGCAACTTTGGATGTACTTTGTTTGAATGAAACTTCTGGGTCTGGGCAGAAGTGGAAAGGCAGCAACAGGGGCGCATTGTATCACGAAAGGGCCAGACTCCTAAGCTTCTTTTAAAAGCTTAACAATCAAACAGGCTGTGTCTTAAAGGAAAGCCCAAAACCAAAGAAATGTAAAATTAGACCAATGAATTATTATTTAGGCATATAATTTTAAAACTCCCAGGATAGAAGTGTGCAAAAACACAGCATGTCAAAGGCAGTAGGTTTACCAGGCCAGCCTGGCTGGACTCGCTCAGAAACAGAAGCAGAGTTTATTTCTAGGAAACCGAGGGCCTCACCGCGGGCGTTGTTAGCAGGGGAGGGTGCCTGGCACGAAGCTGCGGACAATAGTGCAGCTCTTGTCTGGAGGAGACTTAGGATTTTGGGTTCCCAGTGTGAACTGTTCATCTGTGGTTCCTGGATGCCTGTTGTGCATTATGCTCAAAACTGATTTTATTCAACCCCTCCCCGTCTTCTAAGGTTCCTCCTTTGTTCATCTACCCTGATTCAGGCTCTAAAAGCAGGACTGTGTTCAAGTGGGAACACTGCATTATTCTGGATTGCTCCTTTGATAAATAGCTATTCCTTTTGCTTGCTATTTGTCTTGACACCTTTTCTTGCCAAGCTGAGAGGTCCTGACCCAAAGTCCTTTTAAGTCAGCAGAAAAACTCCCAATGACTTAATGAGTGGAGGTACAGCTTTCCAAAGTAACATAGGTGCAGAAACCACAGTGACATTCACTCACCAGAAATACAAGGCCAATACTGTGCTTCCTTGCATCTCTTGCTAGACCATTTTAGACTTCTCCAAAATATTTTTTTTCTCCAGTAGTAGATAGGACTACAAGGGGCTCCAGTGTACCTGTGTTGCTTAAAAAGTCTTTCAACTTTGCAGGACTTCTAGAGATTTGACTGTGTGCTCCCAAAAGCAAGAGAAACGTAAAATGAATTTGAGGCTAAGCTGATTAGAGCTTTCAGATTCAGAATCAGTGTAAGAGACCTCCATCCAAATGCATTTGATTAAGTGGGACTGAAAAATGTTTGTTAGCAAATCAACTGAGACAGTACAAGGAGAGCTCTCCAAAATAATAATAAAAAGTTAAGGAGGAAGAATTAGTATTTAGACACTTAATGGTGATCTTTATTGCTTTCTATTGCATCTTTTGTTGTCTTTAGTTGGGTCATCAGAACACTTATCAAAATAATTTAAAAAATAAAGTGGCTGTTGGCTTTAATGGCAATGATAGTAAAGCTGATGCTTGAGCACGCAGATTTCCTGGCAGAATTGCAAATTGGTTAGGACCGTGTAAGTCTGGAGAGCTGACACTTACCGGGCAAAAATGGGCAAAAAGCATGGTCAGGTCTACTTGCATCCTGCAAAACGGGAAAAATCCCATGAAGCCAAAACCAGCAGCAAAGCCTGATTAAACATTTTGTCTCTGCTTTTCCTGTTAATCTTTCACAAAAGCCATTAATTGTGGGTATATGAGAAAGCCACCAAGACTGCCACTGGAAACAGTAACCTAGTGGGAATGAAACCAGTGTTTCTTTCCACTTTGAATTCTGGGAAACTGTTATTTTGACCACTTTTGTATTTTCCAGTTAATTGTTTTTAGTGTGAGATGCCTGAAGCTAAGTAGATGTGCTCACACAAGAGAGGCCTCACTTGCCAAAAAAGCCTATACTTCCTTTCCTACCAAACCAGAATCTGTGAAACGTCGTTCTGGAGGTGCCAATTTTGGGTGTTTTCAGAACTGAACTGGTGCTTTGGCTCCCTTTTTGTTTGCGTTGTGAAGATCTAGCTGAAGCTGTCCCTGTCCGTGGCAGGGAAGTTGGAACTAGATAATCTTTAGGGTCCCTTCCAACCCAAACCATTCTATGATTCTACGATCTGACCTGGGTATTGGTAGTCTTTCATAAGCCACTGCTTTCAGATTAGTGTGTTAATTCTTATTTGTGCAGTATGAATTTTCTAAGGATTGTAAGAAGGGGAGAGATATAAGGCACGTGGGCAGAAGGGCTTGACCGGACTGAGCTTGGAAACTTAGGAACCAGTGGCCAGGATCGGGGTAACCCGGCAAGCTAAGGTGTGATGTGAAAAGACACTATCAGAGCTATGTCTGATTTCTGCAGAAATGTCATGTTCCTGCAGAATGTCTTCATTTTGACAAATGCCATTTTGTGATCAAAAGCATTCCATGGAAAATGTCTAACCCACTGTACACTGGAGTCGAGCTTTTCTCTCTTTATTCCGATATTCTATTTTTCACCAAAAGAGACCATGTCCTTTTGATTCTGTCACAGAACTCCTCTGCTTTAAATTTAAAGGAGCCATTTGTATGCTGTTTCTTTGTAATTAAAATTCTTATCCCCAAAAATGTGTTTTCCATTAAAAATTCCTGCCCTGCACTAATAAATCTAAATCTTGTAGCTATTGTCTGTGGAAATATATATTTTGCTATATGCCACATATAAACATTTATTTCCTGTTTGAGAAAATGTGGTTTTTACCATCTGTAATATTCATATTTGTTTCTTGGGGGGAAAAGTTAGGGTGACAGAAACATGATACAGGCACTCCTAAACACATTAGGAAAACAAGACCTTGTGGCCGAGGCAAACAAGATGTTTGTTACAGAGTCTAGTAAGCTTTTTCATGTACATTATTATTTTTTTTATTGCCAAACTCGCTTTATATGAGGTATTAAATTTATGTTGGAGACCAAAGCTATTCAAGTTCATTTGGGTTTTGTTTTTGAATGTGAGTTTTTTTCTATGTTTTTAGCTCCTGTCATTGACTGGCCTTTAACATGGAGGTTACAGAAGAGAAAGGGTTGCTCTACATGGAAGAGACAGTCCTGAGAATCAGAACATTTTTGTTTTACATGACTGTATGTGGAATACCTAACAGCAATGTTGCCCTTGTTCACTTTACTTTAGCTGACCGTTTGAGTTTTGCCAATAAGATATGGTAGTACTTTATTAAAACTCATAACAAACTGGCCTGCCGTAGTTCTTGCTTGCCTCAGCCAACTCATTTATTCTGTCAGTGCTTTAAAATCTTATTTTAGAATTTCATTTCCATTTCCTGCACAAAAGGCAGGCCCACAATGCTGTGTATTGAATCGCTTTTACAACAGGACTGGCACATTAACGCTTTCCTTTTACCAGTGAGGTTTCCTGAACTTGCATAGGTTCTTGGTCAACTGAGCAATTGAAAAGATGTAGCTCATTGCATCATTTTGCTCTGAACTCTTTTAAATTGCTATTGGATCTCCCATTCTTCCAGATCTTTTACCTGCCTGTTCAGCACTGTCTTTCTAAATTAGATTTTCAGGTAATAGCTCCGGACATTATGGAACTAGTTTGAATCGATTTCTCTTTAAACTTGAACATGTTTTTTCAAGAAAAACATTCAATCTTGATGTAACATTTTCCAGGGATGGAGAATATCCTCCAACTATCAGAGCACACTTCCAATAGTAGATTAAAAATAAACCAAAAATATTTGCAGTTAGAACAACTAACTAGAGCTAGTCCAGTTTCTTAGATCTTGTTTTCCCTTTGTCTGCAACATGAAATTAAAAAAAGCTGCAGTCACTTTCCCTATAACCCAGGTTGGTTTTTTAACCAGTGTGACCTTCTTACTCAATTTTTGTGGCTTCTTGTGCCTCTTGTAAAGTGTGCTTCAACAGCTCCCAACTGTTACACACATTTTTCAGTTTAAATGTTTTTTCCCCAACAGATTTAGCTCATAATTATTTTCAGCTTTGAGAGCCTGACTTTCTAAATCACAAAGCGTTGTTGCCTGTGTGCTTTCTTTATGTACTGTAAGTGGTTTGGTGTGTCTTCTGTATGTCCACAAATGTTTGATTATATATTTAAAAAAAAAAAAGCAGGTCCATCTCAGGTTAAGCTTAGTTTTGTGCTCTTTGAAAATAATGTAGTACAAATAGGACCTTTACTTGCTATGGCGAGACTACAGCAAGTCTTTTTTCTGGTTTTGTTTCGTGGCAAATCTTGTTTCTGGGAAATTGCTAGAACAGGTTGGAAAATTAACCTGTAGTGCTCTGTAAATGAATATATTAGAGAGAAAAAAAAAAAAAAATCTTTGATAAGATACTGGTGCACCTGAGTGTGCATCATCCAGCCGTACAAGAAAATGGACTATCAGTTGGCACGTGCTTTGGACAGAGCTTCAAACTGACGCATCGTACGATTTTTAGGGGGTTTCTTCCAAGAAGGCAAACTTTTTCTATCTGATAGAGATACTTGTGAGGAAAAAAATAATTAAATAAGCAGCAAAAAAAAATTGTAGTGTTCTGACAATGTCTGCATTTAGTGTGTGTTTATGGCCTGACCATCACAGGTTCTCAGCATTAGATTTTATGTATTCAATACCTCTGGAAATCAGGCTGTTAATATTGACATATGCCCGGGAGCCAGTAAGGGCAGAGTGAAAAACTATAATGCTGTGATTAGTATTCAGAGGTGACCTGGCTGGGCAATGGGAGTTTGTCCCTCCAGCAATCAAGGAAGAACAAGCTTGACTGCTGAAGGAGTTTGAGGTCAAGTTTAAAAAAAGCACCAAAACCCACTACCCATGCTTAAGTTACAGAGAAGAGCAAGCAAAAAATCAAAGAATATGAATAGCTACTCAGAATTCCCCAATACTGGCATATGTGTCACTTTTTTCCATTTTTCTGGAAGATTTAAATGCTGTATTTGGGGAATGGGTTTCAGATTTTGCAAATATTTTCCTAGTGCCATTCTAGGAAACGAGATTGTTGGCATATTGTTATGTGGGGCTTGTTCTGCTAAAGCATTGTAATGCCGTCTGTTTCTCAAGCTGATTTGGCTTTTACAGCTCAAATACTGTATCCTACTTTTAGAACATATGGTAACTCCTTTCAGGAGACATACAGAGATATGCATCTAATTTCCAGAAACGGGTCGTTGCCTTTGAGTGAAAGACTGTAAGTGCTTTTCATCTTGATTTTCCTGTTCTTACTATTCTATCTAGACTTTCTTCATCACCCACTGCCCTGCTTCTGCTGCCTCTCGTAAGCCCTCCTTGCATCCCAGAAAAGGAAAGGCTTGCTGGCAGCTTTGAGTCAGAGCAAAGGAAAAGAAACAACGCTCCCTTATCCAGGTTGCTTCACGCAACATAGTTTTATAGAGTAGGTGTCAGTGACAAATGCTGTTATGTGGCTCCCATGCAGACTGCTTTCCTGATGAAGTATTACCGGAAGGTTGGGTTGCTCACGTAGCCCGCTCTGTGTTCATTGATGGAAACGCTTAGCGCAGACGGGGCGTGAGCCACTCAGCCTGAATCTTTCAGAGCCGCTCATGGAAAGAGACTGCATCCCATGCCACTCTCTTACAATGATTTCATTCTGCATTCACTTCGGATGTGTAGGAGGTTTTTTCTTTTCTTTCCTTTTTTTTTTTTAAAGCCTACGTGGCAACATCAACGATTCTTGCCACTAATGACCGCTTCGTACTCCTCATTGCTCTTCCTTGCTGGAATACGCAGTGCGAAAAGCCCCAACACAGCAGTGTCTTTGTGTGCAAGACAAAATGCCTTCCTTGGAGAAATGTCTCTGCTTCCCTAAGTTCACCTCTGGGTCTGGCTTTCTGGAAGGTTTTGCAGAGCTCAGGCTTTGCTCTGGGCACTTGGTTTAAGGTCACCGCCAAGAGGACATGACTTTAATGTTACAGCTTGATTGTCAGCCAGTTAACTTAAGCCTCTAGTTCAACACTGATCTGGCCACCGAACTGTCTAAATTATTCAGTGTGATGCTAATCCAGATTTCACTGAAAACAAGTCTAGAGGATGTTGTGTTACTTTGTTCTTTGCACACCTACCTCTCCGAGGTTTCCTGTGAAAACCTTATAGTGCGTGTGGCTATTAAGCAGTATCATGGTTTATTTTGGAAAATTTTCATTTTAGTAGGAAAATATTCTGTATTTGTGATCCCAACAGGTCCCTTCTCTCCCCTTGGCTTACCTTGCTCTCTACTGTCATTTCCAGAGACCACCTGAGAGTCTGGGCTCTCTCCTTCTTGTGTGTCTGTGGAATCTTCAAAGTGAAAAAGCAAAACAAAAACCTGAGGCAAGAGCAGGCAGCTTGCAGCATGTCTTGAAAATAGCATGAGGAAAGAAAAGAGGACTCCTATGAGTCAATAGCAGAGTAGTAGCGGTTAATCGCCAGCTTTTAGTTAGTTGGGTTCATGATTAACTGTGCTATAGCCAAGAAGCACCCTGGCTGGCTCTGCATCTGCCAGCACCTATATGGATGCAGTAAAGCCATGTTTCTGAAGCTCTGTGCCTGACCAGTTCAAATGTGTTTTAGAGGTATCTATGGCCAACAGTTGTTAATACAGTTAATGCTGACCTTTCTTTTCTCTCCTCTGTTTATCATATCTTCTTGTTGTTTGAGCTGCATGTTTTAAGTTAGCCTATTTTTGCTTCACATGCATTAGATTTTGCCTCCTCCTAGACTTTCCTGGGGCAGGTACAGTTGCCACTTTCTCTAGAGAAATGCCATGCTTTATTCAGCGTCATGGTGCTATAGGGTCTGTAGGGACACAAAAGATATCACATGCTTTAAGAAGAGAGGAGCAGAAAATGTCCTCATACTCTTCCTCATGCCTTTACTTTAAGGTGGGATCCCTCTGCATGGAAACCTGCTGCAGCCTGCAGCAAAGCTGTGGCAAAGATCAACAGAATCAGGTTTTTCCCTCGTGTGGACACAGCTTTAGCAACCCCCAGCAATTTGTGTCACCCGTCAACACTGTGGACGCTTGCTCTGCTCAGACGCAGAAGGGATCCAGGACTGTAGATGCAGTCTATGCTCTTAAAAAATTCAAATTGGGAAAGACAATAATGAAATAGTTCTTTCTTGATGTAGAAAGATCTGATTTCTCCCGTCATTCCTGCAGTAGCTCTCTCATGACTGAACTATGCCTATCCAAGCTCTCCTTTGAATCCCCACAAAAAGAGTGCTTGAATTGGCAAGTGTTTTAATATTGTAGTGGCTTAAAACTTCAGGATGTATTTGCCTGCAATGATGTAGTGAGACTTACTTTCTCCATTTTTTCTTGTTCTTTGAGAGCATTGTCAATGTTAGCCAGACCTATAGGACATCCTGCTGTCAAACTACGTCTAGGATGTGATAGTAATCAATAGCTTTCCTGCAGTCACCATCCATGACAGACCATGCTCCCCTTCTTGGGATGCCATCGTGGCTGCATGGCCTCTCTCTCCCTGCGGTCAGGGTTGTCCTAGGCTGCAAAGATGTTGGAGGGTGAAGGAAGGTTTCTTCGTCAGGAGTTCAAGAAATTTAAGGCTGAAACTTGAGGGGACCAGAAGCTTGAAAAGGCCAAAGGGGGAGAAAGGCTGGGCTTTTTGCTGCATTTTCTGGTATTACTGATCTGAATTCAGCTAGGGGCAACAGAAGTGTCAAATACACAAGCGTTCAAAATTTTCAGGCCTGGTATATAAATGATAATATTTTTGCTTTTCAACCTCCAAGCTTGAACGCTGTGGTTTTTTTGGTACTTCTCAGCTGAAAGACTATTTGTTTAAATTTACAGTAGAAATATGAATCACTATTAATGCACAGAAAATAAGGTGGAGCACCCTGTGAATACAGTAGATTAGGTTAGGTGCTCATAGAATAGTTTCACTGGGGATTTATGATCTGTTAAGTGCATTTTTGTAGCAGCAAATGCTGAATTACCACTTCAGTGCTGGTTCATTCACCCGTGGAGATTGAGAGCGATACCAGAAGGTACTGTGCCAAGAAAGCTCTTGCTGCTCCTGATTCTGAACATGACCTGAAAGTTTTGAGTGAATAAGTCTCCTTCAGATTCACAACTTACACCTAAAATAATATTTTAAGAAGTTCTGTTAGTAATAAAGTAACAAGTGTTATTCATTCTCCAGACAGGAATTACTAGCTTCACTGAAGTGTTCTCTGCAGATTCAGCAGCTAGGCTGCTGCTGAAGTCTTAACCATGCTCCATCAAAGTTGAGTTTTATTGCTGTGGAGGTAGTTCATCCTGTAACTTTGTGCAATACTTTATAGCATAACCCTCCAGCTTATCATAATTTCCTTCCACTGGAAGGATTTTGCAATGGATGTGGCTTTGTTGTTCTGAGCGGGTTTTAAAGCATAAAAATTGGAAAGTATTTTATGTTTTACTTCAGGAAGGTAGATAAAGGATGGGCAGTCATTTTGCTTTGATTGTGGTATGGATTTGTTAGAATAATGGAAATGTGTAGGCTCTGATCTGAGCAGTTCATCTACCTAGAGTCTGGATATAGCAGGCTGGTACAAATTAAAGTAATACACTGATTGGGGCTGGATGTAGCATTTCCAACAAAGATCCAGTTTGTACCCTCAGACCAATAGATTTTGTCAATAGAGACTGTCCAAATTGGTATGGAAGCAATTGTTGACAATAACAGATGAGGCTATTGAAGCATTTATGGGGAACATCCAAACATCTGGACTTTATGGGACTGGTTTGTACCCAGCAATAAAAGTTCATTGGTGGTTTTTGTTTGTTTGTTTTTAATAGAGGAATAAAGAGAAGGAAATAGAATTGGAATCAAATCAGGTGTCTGCTGAGCCATGTTAATTGTTAAGCTGAACTCCCATGGCAATGTTTAAATATCTTTTTAGTACACCGAGCCATAAAAGGTTTTTAAGTTTACTTGTGTTAGGAAAATGTGGTAGCAATTAATTTACCAACATGTTGGGGGCTTACAAGGTGCCTTCATTTCGTGGGTGGCTGGAAGATAGAGAACACGCTTAGATTATATTGAATTTAAGAAGCCACGTGAATACTTAAGGGCTTTTAAACTGGATGTTTTTGCTTTGTGATCTTATTTGAACTCTGGCCAACCATGATGAATGTTTTCTGTCTTACTATATATATATATATATATATATTCTTGTGTCTTTGACCTCACATGAGACATGACATAGCAAATGTAGGTACTGGACTTTATTTACTTATTTACTTAGTAGTTAAAACAAGAAAGCAAACAAAACCATGATGTATTTCACCTCTTCTTCCCAGCACTGCCTTGACAAATGGCTGTTGGAACAGTGTTAAACTGTGACCTTAAAGCCACAGGCGTAATGAAACTGCGATCTGGCAGATGTGACAGACTCATCTTACATAAATCACTCTCTTTTGTCACTGCTGGCATATGGCCAATGAATCTTCTAATTATTGAATGGCTTTTATAGCCCCATTATTTATAATCACTTTTGGACAGCAGCTGGAAGACAAGGATGGGACAGAATGAAATGATATAGCACAAACTATTATCATTTGTGTAACAACTGCTGGGATTAGGAATATTTGATGATGATGTGGTTACCAGCACAGTCTTGTTAAATGATAAAAATCCACTCAGCCTTCATTTTGTCTTCGAAGATGGGCTGCTGCCTACTGGACCCTGCCATGAAAATTATTACATTAATTGATCCAGAAATAGAATATGAATCTCTTGAGACATTAACAAAATATATGTGTGAGTATCAGGGCCACCTTTACGCGAGGACTTGAGGAAAATCCATTGCAAGTATTAGTAAGACACAGCGGTGATGCCCTGGCACTACTCTTGTGCCAAGTGCTGTATGGAAAAGTTTCAAGAAGTGGCTTCTGCTTCCCCGGAGCCCTGTCTACACCCCACTTTTTAGTAAGAATTTAACAACAGATAGAGAAGTTGTCTTTAGTTACTTTATTAATATTTTAACATTTCTTTTAAAAAAACTAGGTGGTGGTTTGTTTGTTTTTTTAAGGGAGCTGATGGGTTTATAACCAGCTTAAGTTAATACCCTTTATAATTAAGGGGAGCTATTTTGGCTCTAATTATAGATGAATTTGTGTTGAGTCCTGTCTGCTGGGTAGAGCAGCAGCCTTGGAGAAAGGAGCAGAACTGAAGTCACCCAGTCTGTAAATCCAGTCAACTGAGATGGCAAGTCCCCTCGCTGGTTTAGAAAATCTGAGCTGCAGGTTCTCTTCTCATGCCTCTAAAATAGTGTGGGGTTTTGAGGGGGTTTTGTGTGTTTTGTTTTGGGTTTTTGTTGTTGGTCCCCCCCTGCCCCCTTATCTGCAGTTCTGCGTTTTGTAGCACAGAAATAAACCCCTGTCAACCGTGATAACTTATTAATGTTTGTTAAATACCTTCAGATAGAGATCTTCAGATGAAAGACAGTATGTTATAATCAGGGGTTTATACTGCAAATCCAACATGTGCAATCTTTGTGTCTTTAAAAAACTGAATCCTTTCCTCTCAATGTAGACATCAGGGCGGCGAGAGAGTCTTAATCCAGATGACTCTATTGCACTTTTATCCCTTTAGCAAGGCCTTTAACCTTTCATTGCTTCATGGCCTTGTTGTTTTGAAATGGTCTTTGTCTGCCCACAGAGAATCCCTCTGCTAAAGGCGCCTTTAAACGGAGATCCCAACAAGGGAACGGGGATTCTGCTGCAGCTCAGGAATGGAAAATGGATTTTTCCAGTTCAGATGCTATCAGTCACTGTGAATGTAGCAATTGGTAGCCTTCCCAAAGAAGGGTAAAGCAAAAATATATACTAGTGTAAACCTGCTTATAGGAGTGTAATAAGTCAGAGACCACTGTGTCCTAGGCCTGACCCTGACCCATCTTTTGCACAAGCATCTATAGGCTCTGTCAGAGTATAGCTATTTGTCAGGATTATCTAGGACCATCTCAAAACATAAATGGGATAAAACAGCTGCAGTAATTAATATAAACATAAACTATAAAATGATAGCTTCCAAATGCATAAAACATGAGTTCAAAATACATCTTCAGAAGATACATATTGCACAGTGCTGGCATGGACTATCTACCAGCTGGCAGGAAGGTGCTGTCAGCCCTGTGATGTTCATGCTCAGCTTTTTGTTGGAAAAAAAATATCAGATTTTGCTTGGTCATTTATGCAGTCTGCTCTCCTTATTGGAAGCCCGTTTGTTAATAAGGCAAGAGGCTTTCAGCCCCCCAGGACTGCACTGCTGCTCACTGGTGATAGTGCTCTCAAAGAGATGGATGTTTTTATGCAGCAAAGACAGCGTTAGATGATCTTGTATGCAGCTTTCTTCCTGCAGAAACTGGAAATTGTAGCAATAAGCGTCAGAGCATAATTCAAAGCATAGTTTCTCTAGTGACTTTAATATTAGGTAACTGTTGGAGGACAAATGTGTGACAGGGTTGTGGGTTTGAAAGAAGTGCGTTTAGAAACAGTGAATATTTTTCATTACTCACAAAAACATCTAGGTTACGTATTTATCTACACAAAATTGACAAGCACGGTTTATTGTTTCTCAGAAAACTATGTCAGTAATCCCCCCCCCCCCCCCCCCCCCG